>NC_138372.1:58026354-58067880 GCF_054177405.1 Leptonychotes weddellii
GTGGGGTGGGAGGGATGGGGTGACTGGGTGATAGACACTGGGGAGGGTATGTGCTCTGGTAAGCGCTGTGAATTGTGCAAGACTGTTGAATCTCAGATCTGTACCTCTGAAACAAATAATGCAATATATGTTAAGAAAAAAAAAAGAAGAAGAAGAAGAAGGTAGCGGGAGGGGAAGAATGAAGCGGGGGAAATCGGAGGGGTAGACGAACCATGAGAGACGATGGACTCTGAAAAACAAACTGAGGGTTCTAGAGGGAGGGGGGTGGGAGGATGGGTTAGCCTGGTGGTGGGTATTGAGGAGGGCACATTCTGCATGGAGCACTGGGTGTTATGCACAAACAATGAATCATGGAACAGTTCATCTAAAACTAATGATGTAATGTATGGGGATTAACATAAGAATAAAAAAAGAAAAAAAATTCCTAAGACTTTTAAAAGATCTATCAATTCAAGTTGACCAATTCTTGAATGATGGGCCAGATGCAATAGGACAGACAGAGAATTTATGAAAATGATTATGGTAGCTAACATTTATCAAGTGCTTACCGGCATTTTACGTATATCAACACATTTGTTATTCACAACAATGCTATGTGGTGGGTAGTATTTTCCCCTTTTATAGATTAGAGTACTGGGACACAGGGAAGTTAATTAATTTGCCCAAGATCTTAGAGCTACTAGGTGGAAAAACCCCAGTAATCTGATCTAAAATCTGAACCTGTGACTTTAAGCATTACTGACTCTTGATGAATAAATTTAATAAGACACTATTTCTTACCCTCAAAGACGATTTCACCTGGTAGAATTACATGTGTTTATTATATAATGGACAAGGCAGCCCTTGCTTTTACTTATTCTGAAGATTTCTGCTTCCGAGTTTCTCTTTGTTGTTACTGCTTCCTAGTATTCTGGCATTGGCCAACCAAATCCCTGCTTATTTCATCTATACCATTTATGATGTTCTACACTTGCTATCTAACTTTATATATCTTTAGTCTGAACTCAGAGGAATGGGATCCTGTCTCCATGATTATGTTAATTTTCCTCCCCTGAGACTTCTCCCTTTATATTTTGCTTTTGTGGGAACCACAAGAGTATGCAATGATCCACTGACAGACTGGTTTCTTCTATAAGCACACCTTAGGCCTTCTAAAGTATAATTTAGAGAAGGCAATTTTCAAATTTTAACACTCACCTGAAGGATTAGGTAACACACCAGTTGCTGGGCCCCAACCCCAGGGTCTCAGATTCAGTTGACGTGAGGTCCATTTCAAGGTCTGCATTTGGAATGTATTCTCAGGTAGTGCTGATGTTTCTGGTGCTGGGACCATGCTTTGAGAGGTTGGCTTTTCAGAGGTTAGGCTGGGTCACAGATAGCATGGGTATGTTTAGAAAGCTTCACAGGTGATTCTAATGCATACTCAGGAGTTACACATATTCAAGTATTACTCTAACTCTTTCAAAATGCTTGAGTTGATGCCATTCAGTCCTGTACTGACTTTGTTAGTTTGGTCCAAGCAGTCTACATTTTTCACTCCTTGGTAACATGTCTGCACCTACCTTCTTCAAAAGATCTTTTAGGAGCAGAACTCTGGCTGATGCCTATCTCAATAAAGACCAAGCAAGTAATTAATTGAGGACTTAAAACACCTCCTTTTCCCAGTAATGTGTTCCAGTTACCACACATGGCACAGTACATGGTAGATGCTCAGGGGATGTGTGTTAGATGAATTAGCATCTCTTATAATAATAGCCTTATTCCACCGGGCTAGGTTGACTGACCATGTATCTCTAGCAATGCTAGAAAAATAACTTACTTCTGATAAAATTATTGATTTTATTAATCCAAAAGGGCCATGTAAAATTATTTTCCTCTTTTTTACTTGCTATTTTCAGTTTTCCCAATTTGGGCTCAGCCAGCAGGGCCACAGCTGGACGGGCTACACAGATTTTAATAAGGACTCCTATTTCGGCGAAGGATAATAAACAGGTCTGGAGGACAGGGTCACACTCCCGAAGCCTGCCTGACATGACACAAGGCAAAGACGAAAGTGCTAGAGCAGGCTGAGCAGGCTGGAAGGAAGCTGCAGTTCCTCACTGTGGATTTCCTTGGAGTGCCATTAGCTTGCCAGGAAGAACACAGGGTAGATTGCATTTACATGAGGGAGGCAAGGCTGAGCTCAGTTATCTTAAATTTTTTTTGGCATGGTTTCAATTATTTGTTGGCATAATGGAACTTTGATCTAAAACATGTTCCTTAGTGTCATATTTCTTAGCATGACCGGGCATAGAATATTTCATGTTTTCAGTAATGATTGTCATGGAGTGCCCTTAAATTTACTATATAAGTAGAGAGCTCCAATTCTAAACAATAGTGTCTCTCTGTGGTCTAAACAAGGCCCTTGTATCCCATCCGCCATCAATGATGGAATCTCAGCACGTTGGGCAGTTTACAACAGTCATGTTTTTTTTATCTCCATTAGAAATTTATGAGATAATCATTGGGATCTTAACCTCATTATACAGGTGAGGAAATTAAGTCACTCCAAGTTTAACTGATTTGTCCCAAATGAAGCAGCTGTGAGTGGCAAGGTCCGTGAGGGCATCTCGGGATCCCCCCCACCCCTCCACCCCACCCCCCGCTCAATGCCTGATTTGCGACACTGCACTGCCCAGCACCTCTGTGAAGAGGAGCTCTTTTTATTCTCATTTGTCTGATGAGAGAAAATAGGAGGAAGGAGAAAGGCTGGTGACTTGGCGAAGGTCAAAGGGCAAGGCTGATTCAGTGGCATGGGCAAGGGTGAGAGCTGTGGGAATCTCGCGTCCTGAATCTAAACAGAAATGCCCCCCCACCCCCTGCCATACCGAAGGGATCCCTTGGCTATTCCCCCTCCTCTCCCCGTTTGGTCTGCTCTGCTGCATGTTTGTGAACAGCAGCTGCATTATCAAGTAGCCAGGGCTTCCTCCAGATGAGCTAATGCACCACCAGAGTGGAAAAATAGCAGGGTTCACTTCACAGGCCAAAGAAGGCATCTGCATTTGCCTCACAGCCCCAATTATTCAAATCTGCCCACAGCTGGAGAAATGACGTCCTGGGCAGAGGCCAGCCTCTGATCTCCGGACTCTGCTTTCACCCAGATCGGTCCCCTCCTGTTGCTTAAGCGGAGGCTGGGCTGGGCCCCCTTGGACACCGTGCACAGTCATTCTGCAGTCCCCAAGCACCCTCTGGCTGCTGTGTCAGCAACTGGATGCTCGCCCAGGCTCTGCAGGACTCGGGAGTCTGGAGCCTGCTGGCCTGCAGGCAAGAGAGCTGCCAGATGTGCGTGCTAATAAATGGCAAGAGCTACTGTGCAATTATCATGGTACAGAAATAAGTCGTGAAATTCTCTCTCCCACTGGCTTTGGAATCTAGAGTAACCGAGGCAGCAAACTTCTCTTTGTGTGTGAAGTAGAACTAGTTACCAGTCTTCCATTCAGGGATGTGCTCTTCTTGGAATGAGGCCTTCTTCAGCAGTCTAAAGGCTGAGGGGCTTAAGAGCAGGTTGTCTAGCACTTGATACCTAAAGTGTGGCCTGCAGGCCACCATCACTTGGGTGCTGGTTAGAAATGTGGAATCAGGGGCACCTGGGGGGCTCAGTCTGTTGAGCATCTGACTCTTGATTTGGGCTCAGGGCCGTGGGATCAAGCCCCTCATGGGGCTCCATGCTTAGCCCGGAGTCTGCTGGAGATTCTCTCTCTCCCTCTCCCTCTACCCCTCCCCCTGCCTACATGCACATGCTCTCTCTCTCTCTCTCTAAAATAAATAAATAAATATATCTTAAAAAAAAAAAAAAGAAAGAAATGTGGATCAGGGCCCATCCCAGACCTACTGAATCAAAATCTGAATTTTACTATCTCCAGAGCGTTTGCTTGCATGTTTGAGAAGCTCTGACCTCAACACGAGAACCTGAGGGGCTTGTGAGACCTGTGGGGGCTGTGACACTTCCTCTGTAGTTCTGTAGCATGACTTGGTCACACTGAATGGGGTCTTACCTCCAGTACTGAGGGTGCAGTGATATTAACCCTGCTGTCCTTTCTGGGCCATAGTGACATTTCCAGAGGGCTGTGTGAAGTGGGACATGTCCAGACAAGGACTTACCGGTTGCATGAGCTTTCTCCCAGAAGTCGTTGAGCTGCGTGGCCCGCGCAGACCAGCCTCTTACTACAGTGTCGCTTATCTTCAGAAAAGCCCCAGCTGTGCTGTGTGGGGGAGCCGCATAGCTAATGGAGGAGCATCATCCTGAAAATGATGTTGTGGCTATTAACATTTTTATGGGTGGACTGCTTTGCAAAGCTGAGGGAAAGTATTATTCTTCTAGGATTAATATATTTAACAAAAAGTCTGCCAGGAGAGGAGGCTTTTGCTGATAAATATAATTCTGCTGTTGATTTATCTAGTAATGGAGACTTGAAATTACAGGAATCAATGTGTATGTGAAAGCCATTGTCATTTGGTTAATTATGTTTTGCCAGCAGTATGGGGAAGCACTTTATATTCGGCGCAGCCAAATATATTTCAGCCAGAATCCTGCATTATAAGTGATGGGCCTAAGTGTAGATGAAGACAAAGACACCTCTAATTCCTGACTCCTGGATGTTTGATGCATCCCTCTCCCCGAGCACTGGGGCTGTGGCATTTAGGTCTTTTTCCTCAAGGATCTTGAGATGAGGAGATTATCCTGGTTGACCTGAGTGAACCTAGGTGAAAGACAGAGACAAGAGAGTCAGAGTCAGAGATGAAAGGTTCTGTGCTGCTACTGTGAAAATGAAGTGAAGTTGGAAGAAGGGGCATGAGGCAAGGAATGCAGGCCACCCACAGAAGCTGGAAAGGCAAGGAAAGGGATTCTCTCCTAGAGCCTCCAGAAGGAGCATAGCCCAGTGGATACTTTGATTTTAGCCCAGGAAGGCCCAGGTTTGGACTTCTGACCTCCATGACTGAGAGATAATGGATTTGTGTTGTTGTAAGCCACTAAGTTTTTGGTAATCTGTTATAACAGCGATAGTATATCATATATTGAGTCAAACATTTTCCTCTTGATATCCTGCTGTAAAACAAGGCTCGATCCACTGTAAAATGGGTCTCATTCTTCAATGGTTACTTACTGATTACGTGTTATGTGTCAGGCACTGTTCTAAGCACTTGGAGTAGAGCAGTGAACAACACGGACCAACTACTGCTCCAGTCTAGTGACAGGAGACCAATAAACAATAAAAAATGTGTGCATGTGTAAGTGATATGTAAGTGCTATGTTCTATGAAGGAAAATTGAAGCAGATAAGGAAGCTGGAGTCCATGGCTATTTCTTAGGAGGCATTCAGGGAAGGATTCAGCAGAAATCTCAAGGAAGTGAGGGAGAAAGCCATGCAGGTATCTGAAGGGACACTGTTCTCAGCAGAGGAAGAGGCAAGAACATGTGCCCTGAACACATGCTCCTAGCTTGCTTCAGGGATTCAAAGGACAGGGAAGGAGCCAGTGTGGATAATGGTAATAATTACCTCACAGAGCTGTTGTGAGAATTCCTGGCAAAATATATGAAACCCCTTAGTGAACTTCAAAGCACTTGGCAAATATCAGTTATTATCATTGCTATGGCCCCTCAGAATGGATTTGTGGGGCTGCCAAGTGACCCAGAGGGTGACCTTCATTTTCTTTCTGAACAAAAGTGAGGAGGAAACAGCCGATGGCCCCAGGCTCTGGGAATTGTGCACAGAGGCCCAGAAGGAGAAGCATTTTCCCAACATGGAGATGCTGGTTAGTGTATGTGTGCCCTTTAGATGGGCAAACCTTTGGGGGGTGGTGAGGAAAGGGTAGGATGGATGGGAGATCATTGCCACAGTCTCAGCTCTTACACCTTTCAGTCAGGAGAGCACTCCCCCTAAGCCAACTGGGGCTTAGAAGCAGTGTATTTGTCCCTCATGAAGGCTCACAGCCACTCTGGGAAAGAAATCATTGAGGAATTTAGAGACCTTGAACCCTCCCTGGCCAGGGCCCGGCGAGAAGCACTTAGGATAGCTTCTGACAGCCCAGCCTTGCTGGCAACTAATCCCCCAGGAGGAATCAAGCTCTGCCAAAGGATGAAATTGAAATATTTGAAATATAATCCACACAGTTCTTTTTCTAAGGCAGGTGGTGAAATGGTCTAGTTTTTATAAAAAGCTGAGAACATTAAAATACTGACATGCTGCGTAAGGCTTTGTGTTTAGAAATAAGACTTCTTCCACAACTATGGGGGGATTGGAGGAGACTCAGGGCGTGAAGCACCCAGAAAGGTCACAGAGCCTAGAGCCTACCTGTGTGCCTACCCATTAACATCTTAGGTTTAAGGGACGTTTTCGGTGCATTTTGTATCTCTAATCTCATAATGACCACGGCAAGGTCATAGATGATGTGTATTTCATCCTTCTTTATGCTGAATAATCCACTTGTAGCTGAAAGGCATTTCAGTCATTATTTGATTATCCCATTAGATTTTTTTTTCCCTAAATGAGTTTCTCTAAGCTGTCTTTCCCTACTTTTTGATAGATAAATGGAATATCTTCAGAATTGAAAGATTAATGTGAGTGCTTTATCATCGGAGTAGGGAAGCTTTCTCTTTTGAGACACATAGTAACAAAAGTAAAATGGACATCTTCACCCTTACCGCTCTATGAAAAACCTCATTTATAAAACTTAGGCTTTGATATTAGTTTGCTCTGCAGTCTGGAGAGACCATAAGAGGAAAGGGAAGGGAAGGCTAAGCAAGATGAGCAACTCCAAATCAGGTGGGGGAGATTTGTGTGTGCTCTGATTTCTGTGGGAGCTGAATCCAGATCCTAGAATGCCTGGGAAGATAGTCCAAACCAGACAGAAACCAGGCATGCAGCCAGGATGAACAGCGAGAGCAACTCTGAGGATCCGTAGCCTGTCAACTGCTGGTATATAGGCAGCTTCCCCTGTCCTCAAGGTCAGAACAAATACCTATCTTCCTTCCCCTTTCTTCTCCTCAACATCTAAAGCAAAACCCTGTAGACTACAGAGAAGCGAGGACAAAACACGTCTGTCTCGCTTTGAAGTGCTTTGATATTCTTTGCCTTTTATTTTCTTAAAAACTCAATAGCGTGTTAATGCCATGGCATAGCAGGATTCCCTTGCATTATAGGATAAGTATGCTAGTGAAAAGTAATTGCAAAGCAAATTTTTACAGAGGAATTAAGGCAGTCTGAGAACTGCTTCGAGTGGCATAATCATTTACTTATCAAAGGTCTGTGGTACCTCCTAGATGATGGGCACTGAGTTAAGCACTGGTCATGGGATGGGTGTGGGACAAGACCTTATCCTGGGCCTCCTGGCCCTCAGAATATAAATGGCCATGGAGACAACATGCAGTGAACAAATAGGAAACTGAATTCTAGATTGTTGAAAGTGGTATGAAAGGACAGGCATGATATTATGCTAGATGGAAGGAACTGCGGGTATAGGATGAGGGAAGCAATTTCCAGGAGCCAAGGATGGCCTTCCTGAGATGGAATCTAAGAAGAAGCCAAGTACACTGTTAGAGACCAGGAATGGGAACTGTTCAGTCTGGCTACTCTGGGAGGACGGGAAAGCCTGTATTTACAAAAGGGGCTTTTCACACCATAGGATTTCACGTGCAGAATTAAAGAGACAAAGCAAATGAACAACAACAACAAAAGAGACAACAAAAAACCAGACTTAACCATAGAGAACAAGCTGGTGATTACCAGAGGGGAGGTGGGGGGAGGGTGGGTGAAATAGGTGTGGGGATTAAAAGCACACTTGCCGTGATGGGCACTGAGTCATGTATAGAATGGCTGCATTACTATATTGTACTCTTGAAACTAATATAACACCATATGTTAATCACACTTGAATTAAAAGATTTTTTTTTAAAAAAGGGGATTTTGATTTACAGAGTCACATGGTCTAAAAGGAAACTTTCACCATATGCTTCTAAGGAGACTACTGGGTCCCCCCTTCCAAACCATCCCACCTTCTGCTCTCTTTTCCCTTCCTACTCTTTCCCAGCATTATTTTTTCTCCCTCGCTATTACTACATCTGACATACTTTCTAATTTACTTACCTGGTTTATTGTCTGTCTTCCCCACTAGAATGTGAGCTCTATAAGGACCCGCATTTTGTCTGTTTTATTCATGATGACTGTGTCTCCGATGCCTAGAAGAATAACTAGGTGTTCAGAGAATACCATTTCCACTACACTGAGCTATTTCTTTTTGCCCCTAGAGAGGAGTATGGCATAGAAGAAAGATCAACAATTTTGAAAACTGCCAGATCTGGAATAATCTGCTATACTTCACGAGGTTGTTATATGAGATTTGCATAAGAGAATGTACATAAAGAATGAGTGCCATGCTGGTGTGGATGGGTGAACAAATATTGTTCTCTCGTGGTTCCCCATCTCTCTGTCTCTCAGCATACTCACAGAGGGCGAGAGCTACCAACCTGATGAAGTAGGAGAAGGTGATACCTGGTGTTTCTCCACTCCCTTGTTGGGGTCCTCCTAGCTCTTCCGGCCTTCCTCCAGCCTCCCTCTGTCACGCATTGCTCCCAGGTCTAGCCTTCCATCGTGTCCCATCCAGCCCCACCTGTCCGTCGTGCTAGACCCTCAGGATCCTTGGCTCTGATGTACAAGGAACAGAGGATTACTCGCAGCCAGTGCATGCTGAGCCCCTAGTGACTGCTGCTGGGCCAGGAGCAGGCCAGCCCTCCTTGCCACGGATGGGTCAGACGTCAGCAGACACCATCGCCCTGCGTGGGCTCAGCCTCCCTCTCCTGGGCAGAGAGGAGCAGACACTGCCGCTGTTGGCCCCTACCTATCTCACTAACCAAACTCGAGAAAAGCCTTCTTGAATCCCATTTCCTCAGGAAAAGCAGGATGATGAAATAGTGCTGAAGAAGGGAGACAGCAAGGCGGGAGAGCAGAGCCATAAAGAGAGGACAGAGTGTAAAGAGGAAAGGGGCAAGGGAGAAGAAAGGGGATAAGAGAATGAATGAAAGAGCAAAGGAGAAAACAGGCAGGTAACCAAGCCTGTTAGATGCTGTCATATCTCACACCCACAGAAGAGATGTTAACAGCAAAGTCTGTGAAAATCCGAGCAGGGAAGTATCTCTACCTTGGACTATGATTTCTAATGATAAATAAGTAATAACACAATAATATTTATTAAACACTATGCTAAGAGTTTACATACATTATCTCCTCTGCATGGTCCTTTTAATTGAAGGCAGATCCTGCCATTCCTATGTTCAGAATTCTTCAGTCACGTCCCATCTTACTCATAGTAAAACCAATATCCTTACAGGACCACTCCTCAACCCCACCTCTTAGTAGGATCTACTTCCCATCCCCATCACTGCAAGTCTTTCCTCCCACTCTCTCCCTTGCTCCCTCCATTTCATCCACATTGGCCTCCTTGCTCTTCTCGATCAAACTAATTATCCTGCCTCAGGCTCTTTGCACTGGTTCTTATTTTGCCTAGAACAGTCTTCTCCCAGATGACCTCATGACTTTCTCCCTTGCTTCCTTTGGGGTTCTTCCTTTACTTGCTAAGCAAATTTTCCCCTGACAACTCTATTGCTATCACTTCCTTCTGCTCCCCATCCTCGTCATCTTGCTTTAATTTTCTCTATGCTACTTATCCTCACCTGGCATATAATAGTATTTTACGTTAATTGTTTATCTTTTGACTCTAGACTATGAGTACAGGAACTATGTCAGTGTTCTTCTTGATTCACAATAGATTCGTGATTATTATGTTCTCACAGCAACCCTAGAAGATGGATACTGCTTTTTATCCTCCATAGTGCAAAAGAGAAGTAAGTTTACATCAGGTAGGTAAATTTTCCAACATCATAGATAGAAGGTGGTAAAGCCAGGCTTCAAATAGACATCTGCCAGGGTATGGGGCCAATACTCTTAACGGCTATGCTAGCTGGTTCCCCTGGGGCTTCCTACACTGTAAGGACTCCTGTCCCAAAGGGTAATTTAGCATATTACCCAGCTCATGGTAAGAGTTCAGTAAGCATTCAAGATATTAATATTAGCATAATCATTATAGAATTAACTTACTGTATATAGAAGAGAAAGCTTTGGTTGAAATGTTATCTCTTCATACATTATTATTTTTTTAAAAAAGAGCACCTAAAATTTGGAAATGAGGCAAAAAGATGACTGCATATCCCTTCACTGTCCTACCAGAGCATTATCTAACCTGTTTTCCTAAAGGTTATCCGACTTCATTGGACTATATAATTTTGTTTAGCTTATTATTTACCATTGATTACAGTCCAGACTCTATAAAGTTGATGTTAATGTATATAAAACTAGTAAGATGCAAATCATTACTGTCCAATAGAGAAGTAAATGACTTCTAAACAGTAGAGATGATAACTCTAAATGTTCAGGTTTTATTGCTTTCTAAACCATTAGGCAGTTTGGGATATATATCTTAGAAATGTTATTCCAGCAGTCTTTTCCTCCACCCATCCCTCCATCTGTCTGTCTGCCTGCCTACCTACCTGTCTACCTGCCTGTCTACCTATTTACTTACCTGTCAGTTTCTTGTATTCTCTTTCAAATCAGCTTTGTTGTCTTGCTGGTTCCTTCATTAATGACTTTAATATATTTTTGATACATGCTTCTTATGTATTTGTATGAAAATAATTATGTTTTTAATTTTGTCATATATTACAATAGAACAACTAGAATAGAATAGAATGATGATAAGATATATGATATGATATGATATGATATGATATGATATGATATGATTTCCTAGTAAGGAATTGGTGTACCTAAGATATTGAAATCCTGGTGTACCCTAACAACTATCTAGTTCCTATACTGCTACCCCTGATGAAATTGACTACTTATGATAGGGTTTACCTTACTTTTGCTTACTGGATGCAAGAAGGGTATATCATAGTGGTTTGGAACCAGGACTCTGGAGTCAGACTACCTGGGTTCAAGTTCTTGCTCTGCCACTTATTAGATCTGTGATTGTGATGGTTAATTTTATGTCAACTTGACTGGACCATGGGATGTCCAGATGTTTGGTTACATATTACTTCTTTTGTGTCTGTAGGATGTTTCTGGATGAGATTAACATTTGAATCAGTATACTGAGTAAAGCAAATTGCCCTCGCCAGGGCAGGTGGGCTTCATCCAATCTGTTGAAGGCCTGAATAGAATAAAAGCCTGAATAAGGAAGAATTTTTTTCTCTCTGTCTGACTGTCCTCAAGCTAGAACACTGGTCTTCTCCTGCCTTTGGACTTGGTCTTGGACTGGAATATACCACCAGCTCTCCAGCTTATTAAATGTAGATTCTGGACTTCTCAAACTCCATAATCATGTGAGCCAATTCCTTATAATAAATCTATCTCTCTATATATATCTATATGTAATAACCCAACTGAAACTCTCTATCTGTCTGTCCGTCCATCCATCCATCCATCCATCCATCTATCCATCCATCTTCTGTTTTTCTGGAAAACCCACACTAAAACAGTGATCTTAGACAAGTTGCTTAACCATACCAACAAAATGTGGCCGTATGAGTACATCTTATCTCAGAAGGTACTTTTAAGAGTAAATGCAGTAATATGTCAGGTGCTTAGCTTGGTGTCTGGTACTTGGTGTTTAACAAATATTAGTTATTATGACTTCTGTTTGTTTTTCATCTTAGGAACTTAGGTAAAGAAAATGAAACT
The DNA here is from genome assembly GCF_054177405.1 of Leptonychotes weddellii. NCBI lineage: Eukaryota > Metazoa > Chordata > Mammalia > Carnivora > Phocidae > Leptonychotes > Leptonychotes weddellii. The sequence continues at coordinate 58,038,125 of NC_138372.1, forward strand.
TTACAAATCTATTGACAGATTTTAATTGTAATACTCTCCCTGCAGACTATAGCAGTATTTGTATAATAAGACAACTTTTTCCTGTTCTTCCTAGAAGCTTACCAACTAGAAGCTCTGAAAACAAGTGTTTACCACGAAGGATATTGTATTCTTAGAGAGCCCTACAAATTAAAATAGCCCATTCTGAATGTATTTGAAAAATGGCCTCTGTTATTTATTTTCTAAATTTCTACACTGTGTTACAGACAGAGATAACTTATTATTTGGCACTGACTATCTAGTCTGTAGTTTTATTGACTTATGCACTTTTTGACCCTATTGATTTACCCTGAAAGTCTAATTTAGTGTGAGAGACCACTTGTGATTTTTGTGCAATTCAGAATGTGGAAGTATCTTTCCCAGCAACCTGTACATTCTGATTTCCTTTGAACATGAGAGTTGATATGGAAAAGGCAGCTGAGCAGAGGTTGACAATCTTTTAGAAGTGCTATGCCAAGTGTCCATTTATTCACTCTAATTTAGGGTTTCCATGCCAGGAAGAACCTCCTCTCCTCCAAACCACGGGAGACTGAGAACTTCCAAGGCAGAGTGAGGCTACGGAAATTGAAATTTCATTCTATGATAGATTTTCCCATTTTTTTCTTTCCCAAAGAACAAGAATTTTGAAAAAGCAGATGCCAACTTTATGCAATCCAGGCAGAAATGATCATATATGTGATGACGTGGTTGGTGGACAAGACTGGAGTTCTGAAATTGTTTGAAGTGTATGCAAGCGCTGTGATACACATGCACTGTGCATTCATTTAATAATCCATTCATTAAATCCATGAGTCCCTAACTTTACATATACAATACTTAATTTTTTTTTCTTTTTTTTTTTTTTTTTGCAGAATAAATAAAAGAATGTATTTAAAGTACCCAACACAGTGCCTGGCTCATAGTAGGTATTTAGTAATGAAAACCATTAGTTTTAGGGCACCTGGGTGGCTCAGTTGGTTAAGCGACTGCCTTCGGCTCAGGTCATGATCCTGGAATCCCAGGATCCAGCCCTGCATCAGGCTCCCTGCTCAGCAGGGAGTCTGCTTCTCCCTCTGACCCTTCCCCCTCTCATGTGCGCTCTCTCTCTCTATCTCTCAAATAAATAAATAAAATCTTTAAAACAAAACCATTAGTTTTAATCTCTTTAAATATTTTACAAAAGTAATGTACATAATAAAGAATCTAATAGTGCAGAAGTGCTGACATAAAAAGCAGCAATTCCTCATGCAGCTTCTGTTCTTTCCCAGTCATAGTCTCCGGAGCCTTGATTTTTAAAACAATTCAGTTTTCCAGTAATTGTCTATATAGCATTAAATAATCCCGGTACCAGGGGTGATGCATCCTCCTTGTACTCTCATAGGGACAGTTCCTGCTGGGTCAGTCTAGATTCGCCTTCATCAGGCCAAAGTTCCCTCTTACCCTGTTTCAGGTGGAGGTCTTACAAGTGTCCCTAGTTTTGAATGCCAGACCTGTCATCCAGGGGGATGAATTGGAGTGGGGGAGTCCATGGTTGGGGAGCTTATCTTCTGAATCCCTTGTGCACCGCTGTCCAGGCCTTGATGGGAGCAGCTTCTCTTTCTGTCCTGCCATGATGCATTCCTTTCCCTTTCCCTGGGTTGGCCCTTCCCTTCTCTCATACTTTCTCCAAGTCCCATCTCATTCAGTCTGTGCAAGAGGAAAAACTCTGTAAACCTCTTAGTCTGCTCTTTGAATCTCTGTTTTCCCCTGTGGTACAGCCTAGGGGTAAGTGTGGAAGGAGGAAGTAGCTCTTGGGGGTACAAAGGAGACAACTAATTGGAGGGAAATGCACAGAGAACAACTAGATTAACATTTTGAGATAGAACCATCCTGCCTTATTCCCTTATTTTACTGTTCCTTGATTTATCAACATTAGACATGATTTATTGGTCCCATCCATAAAGAGGGAGAATTTAGTCCATCCGTTTTCTCTACCTTTTTTTTCTTTCCCTTCCCAAAGTCTGAGGGTTATGTTAGTGTTTTGCTTCTTCCGTTTTCTTTTTCATTTTAAATGCTACGTGATTTTTTGTCACATCATCTTCAGGCAGCCTCTCTTGTCCAGCCGCCACGATAAGTGCGCATGCGCTATTCTTCCTCCCTCCATGACATTGTCGAGGCCGCTCATGTTCTGTTCTAGAACCACATTTAAAGTTTCCAAGTTTTATAGTTTGATTATAAAAGTTGAAAACCAATAAATAGGATTTATATTCCAATGCTGATTAGCATAATTTGAAAATGGACTGTATATTGGCAAATATTGCTTCCCTATGAAATTTCCTCAATTTGTTAATTCTATTTTGCTTACATAGAGACTATCATTATACTTCCAACATACATGCCGAGGGACCACAACATGCTCCCACAGAGGTCTGCAAAGCAGCGCACAGGGGTTTTGGAAGACCTTGAGGTCTGCAATGTATTTTCAAATAGTTTAGCAAAAAATAGATTTATATAGAAATAGAGTAAGATAGATGGATGGAGAGCGAGAGAAGGTAAATGTGGCAGGATGTTAACAACTGGTTGTTCTAAATGCAGGGGATGTACATGTTTCAGCCCCTTAGTCATGTAATTTTTCTGTTGGTTTAAATGTTTTCCAAAAAAAAAAAAAGAAGAAGAAGAAAAAAAGTCCATTTCAAAGTCCAGAATTTTCAACAAGTTTAAAATAGATGAATGTAATCATGCCTCTATCTCCCTCCCAAGATTTACCAAGGACTGAATTCAAAAAGGACTATTTAAGCTTCAGTTAATATAAGGTATAACTACTGAGAGTTAGTAATTTTAAGAAAAAAACCATGAAAATGTCCATTGAGTGATACATTTTAGAAGCATTAATTTGAGTCAGATTTCTTCAGCTCAAGTGCAATTAGTAGTCTAACAAAAGAATCATCAGTAAGATGGGTGAACGTGTGAATCATGTCTTAGATTTTTAAACTAAGGTTGAAAATAAACACATTTTCCAACTTCTTAGATAAGATTTCTATTATACCAACTCTGTGACATGGATTAAAATTATGATAATGGATTAACAGTATTGTTTCATCTCATCTAAAACACAAAATATTAGTGTCGTGAACCTTTTTAGTGCTTATGCTAATACAGGGCTGGCAGTTGTGAGGCAAACTCTAAGCTGCTGGGGCTTTCCTAAGCATTATTATTCTGATATACGATCACACTGTTTTAAACACCACATCTCAATTTTCTGACACATTTTCCACTTTTATAGTTCTAAGGACTTGCAGCATCCTATTCTTCTTCTCTAACTCCTTGCTCATGTGACTAAGAAAAGTGTTAAATTAAGTATGAAATTTCAGAATGTAATGTAGTGTTGAGAAGACTGATTTTGTCCTGGGTCATGCATACTAATCAGCTTGTGATAATAGATTAATTTGCTATAATTTGTTTTGCATGTGCACACTCATATTCTTATGTGAGATTGAGCTATAGTTTTCTTTTTCATGTTTTAATTTTGTCAAGTTTTGGTCATTAGGCTTATGTTAACTTTATAAAATGAATTAGAAAACTTTCTTTTTGTTCTGCTTGAGAACAGATTATGTAGCATATTCTTATGTGTTTTTTGAAAACTTCAAATAATTGCTTCCTAAAGAAATGTATGTCCTAAGTTTCTTTCTAGACATATTTCATTGTTAACATTTTTAATTTCTTTCCTGATTATAACTGTTTTTTTTAAGTTTTTATTTTAATTCCAGGTGGTTAACATACCGTGTGATATTAGTTTCAGGTGTACAATATAGCGATTCAACACTTCCATACAACATCTGGTGCTCATCACAAGTGCTCTCCATAACCCCCATCATCTATTTCACCCATCCCCCCATGAGCCTCCCCTCTGGTAACCATCAGTTTGTTTGCTATAGTTAAGAGTCTGTTTCTTGGTTTGTCTCTCTTTCTCTCGTTTTTTCCTTTTGCTCATTTGTTTGGTTTCTTAAATTCCACATATGAGTGAAATCATATAGTATTTGTCTTTCTCTGTCTGACTTATTTTGCTTAGCATAATACTCTCTAGCTCCATCCATGTCATTGCAAATGGCATGATTTCATTATTTTGATAGGGGAGTGATATTCCATTGTGTGGGCATATATACCATCTTCTTTATCCATTCATCAATTGATGGACACTTGGTCTGTTTCTATAATTTGGCTATTGTAGATAATGCTGCTATAAACATCAGCGTGCATGTATCCCTTTGGATTCATATTTTTGAATTCTTGGGGTAAATACCCAGCAGTGTGTTTGTTGGATCAGAGGGTAGTTCTATTTTTAACTTTTTCAGGAAACCCCATTCTGTTTCCCACAGTGGCTGCACCAGTTTGCATTCCTTCCAACAGTGCATGAATGTTTCTTTTTCTCCACATCCTTGCCAATACCTGCTGTTTCTTATGTTTTTGATTTTAACCATTCTGACAGGTATGAGGTGATACCTCATTGTAATTTTGATATCTCATTGCATTTCCCTGACGGTAAGTGATGATGAGCATTTTTGTTTGTGTCTGTTGGCCATCTAGATGCCCTCTTTGGAGAAATATCTGTTCATGTTTTCTGCCCATTTTTAAATTGGATTGTTTTTTGCGGTGTTAGATTTGTAAGTTCTTTATATATTTTGGAGACTAGCCCTTTATTGGTTATGTCATTTGCAAATATCTTCTCCCATTCCATAAGGTGCCTTTTAGTTTTGTTGATTGTTTCCGTTGTTGTGAAGAAGCTTTTTATTTTGATGTAGTCCTAATAGAAAATCCAGAAATGAACCCACAGCTATATTGTCAATTAATCTTCGACAAAGCAGGAAAGAATATCCAATGGGAAAAAGACAGTCTCTTCAATAAATGATGTTGGAAAAACTGGACAGCTACAAACAAAAGAAAGAAACTGGTCCACTTTCTTACACCATACACAAAAATAAATTCAAAATGGATTAAAGACCTAAATATGAGACCTGAAACCATAAAAACCCTAGAAGAGAGCACAGACAGTAACCTCTTTGACATTGGCTGTAGCAACTTTTTTCTAGATATGCCTCCTGAGGCAAGGGAAACAAAAGCAAAAATATAACTGTTTTTAAATCCTCAGTCCATTTAAAAAATTTATACTCTCCCAGAAAATTCACTTTTTACCTAGATTTTCAAATTTCTTAGTATAAAGTATATACAGTGTTCTGTGATACATTTTAAATCATTTTATCTATGTGTTTATATTCTTTTTATAACTTCTAATTTGCTTTGTATTTTCTCATTTTCCTGGATTTTCAATGTTTGACCACTTTGTTCATTTTTCTGACAAATCAGCTCTTAGGTTTATTTATTTGTCCATTTTAGAGTTAGTTTATTGCCAATTTTATCTTTATATTTTTTTTCAGTTTTATAATGAGGAGGTGGGTCACACATCCCAGTTTATCTGGGACATTTTGGTGTGTGCCTACTGTCTCGATATAATTACCAATAGCACCCTCTTTCCTCTCAAAAACGTATGGGTTGGATAATAAATTATAATGATAAATCATGATGAATGAATTATACAGTTTCCCCTAAATGCAACTTTAACTGCAGCCTATAATCATAATTGATTTGAGGGCAGGGCAGAAGTTCTTTGATATTTGAATGGTTTGTGGCCATTTAAAGTGTTACACTAAAATAGATATACAGTCTATCTGTGGTGTTAACATTTCATAGGAGTGGCGGTGCGATTAGGAAACAAGGCTCCTTGAAGGGGCAGTAATGAAATAAAGGTGGAGAAACACTGTTGTAATGCTGTTTGAATATTGCCATTCATTATTTTGCTACTTTTTTTTTTTTTGCTTAATCGTTATTCAGGTGTTTTATAATTTGAAAATAATGGTAGTTCTGTTTAAACAAATAGGTTAGTGTTTCCACACTGAAATGCCCTTGTTGACATTTGTGACATCAGTGTTGTCAACAGGGTTGTCTCGTTCTGTCCTTGGCTGACTTCACCTCTCAACCACCTCTGACCCTGTTGACAGCTTTCTTCTTACAGCGTGAACATCACTGGCCTCATAGGAGTCAGTGAACTGACAGTGACTTGCTCAGACTGGGTGTGTCTCTTGGTTTCCCCTCTACCTCCCTGGCCATTTTCAGACTTGTTAGATTGCTTTGTCACCTCCGGCCGACTTCTAATTGTTGGAGTAGGAAGAGCTTGAGCCTGGGTCCTCTTATCCGACCCCATTGCTTTAAATCCTCTTCTATAAATTTATACCTCCAGCCTGGACGACTCCCATGAGTTTCTAACTTAAATAACCCATTGCCTGGTTGACACTTCCATGTGGTTGTGTAAGAGTTGTCCCAATTACGTACATGTTCAAAATAGAGTTTTCTCTTCACACTTATGCTTTATTCCTCCTCATCTCTGTAAGTGACAATGACATCCACTCAGTCTCTCAAGCCAAAAACCCAAGAGGCATCCTAGAGATTTAACTGCTTGCCTTCCTCCACATTCCATCCATCAGCAGTTGTATCTCTAAACCTGTCCACTTCTCTTGGATTCCCCTGTTATACCAAGACACCACCGACTTTCACCTAGATTGGTCTCCTGCCTCCACTCTCCTCTTCCAGCCTCCATCCCACCCACCCATTCTCCAGAGCTGCCAAGGGGACCTTTTAAAAATATAAATCGGACTGCTTAGCTCTTCTCCTTAAAATCTCTATTGGCTTTTCATTGCAGTTAGAATAAATGCCAAGCTCCTTCTCATGGCCAGTGAGGAACCTTGCCCACATCGTCCCCCCAGCCACGCTGGCCTTGCTCTGATCCCAGAACATGCCTCACAGGTTTCAGCCATGGGAATGCTTGCTGTTTCCTCTACCTGGCTACTCTTTAGTCTCTGGTCTTCATGTAGCTGGTCAATGTTTTCTGAAAAAGCTCAGCTCACTTGTCACTTCCTCAGAGAGGCCTTCCCTTCTGGCATCATAATTTACACTGGCCCCTCTCCAGTGACTATGAAATTACCATGTCCAGTTTTGTTTTGTTTTTGTTTTTGCTTTGAACCAGACTGACTATTGCAGAAATTTGGCCAAGGTTCCAGCAGGATGGCCCCATCTGAGTTTGAGCTGGGATTTCCTGCTCAGGGCTGGGGAGGTGAGGCAGTAAAGGTTTGAAGGAGCGCTTCTGGGTGTAGGCTTCAGAGCTGTGAGATGATAGGGGAGGCCAGATGAGACTGCAGGTGAGGCCTGTCCCTTCAGGCTCTGCATTCAGCGCCTTCAGCATACCTTCCTCCATTACCATGGAGAAACCCTTAAGCCAAGCAATTCCAAAGAGTGGCAAACAAAGAATCATCTCATAATAAATGTGTCCCCTCCCCAAAGGCCCCAGTGGGGTCAGCCAGGAGATGAACTTTGCCTTCCATATTGTGGGCTCAAACCCCCTTGCCAGTCATAATGACATTGACATTCAGACGAAGACTTGGACCGCTTTGGATGTCAGAGCCCCAGCCTACTGCACAAACCCTAGCAAGTGGGTCTTGGGACAGCCCACGGTCGAGGCACCCTTCTTGCCCTTGCACAGCCCTTCCAGGTTCATCTTTCCTTACATAGCACCCACACCTGATGGCATCTCCCATCCTCCCATCATCACAGGGGTGATGACTGCAAAGGCACTGCGGAGACTGCTCTACCCTTCTCTTTCTTCCAGTAGCCATCCTGCTTCTCCTGCTGCCCTGCCACAGACTCGCAGTAGCTGCCCCGTGATTACCATCCTGTCGCAGGCTGCTCAGTTTTGCCACCTCCCTGGGCCTCCGTTGCCTGGCCCTGAGGCTTCGACTGGCCCACCCTCCCCCTGGGCCATCACCTGCCCTGCACAGGGGTCCTAGAGTTGATCTTAATTTGGGGTATGGCTCCTTCTTTCTTGTTGACCCTCTACTGCTGTCTTGTCAGCTCCAGGGAAGAAGGGACCGTGTTGCTCCATTTACAATGCATCCTCAGTAACTAGAACCATAAGCTGTCCTACTGTAGGTATTTGAGTGTGTATCTTACATGATGGACTTTTGGTTGAATTCTTATAGATCCAAATGATGACTCTTAAATCACTGAATACTGAGGGTATGCTGTATTCAGAAGTTTTTGTTGATTGGTTGGTTGGTTTTAAAGTCAAATCAGCCTTTATATTTTGAAAATGGGGGCGCCTGGGTGGCTCGGTTGGTTGGGCGACTGCCTTCGGCTCAGGTCATGATCCTGGAGTCCCAGGATCGGGTCCCGCATCGGGCTCCCTGCTCGGCGGGGAGTCTGCTTCTCCCCCTGACCCTCCCCCCCTCATGCTCTCTCTCTCTCATTCTCTGTCAAGTAAATAGATAAAATCTTTAAAAAAAAAAAAAAAGAAAATGTTATGGGGGGACGCCTGGGTAGCTCAGTCAGTTAAGCGTCCAACTCCTGGTTTCAGCTCAGGTCATGATCTCTGGACGGAGTCTGCTTCAGATTCTCTCTCCCTCCTCCTTTGCCCCTCCCCAAAGCATGGGCGTGCATGCTCTTTCTCTCTCTCTCTCTCAAATAAATAAGTAAATAAAATCTTTAAAAAAATTTTTTTAAAAAGAAAATGTTATGGAATATGATAAGGCATGTGCCCGTGCAAATGAGTATATAGAGAAGAGGTTCCTATTTTATTTCCTTTCAAATGGCTTGTTATGCTTTGCCACTATTGCTCTGGAAAGTCTATGAATATTGGTTTGAGGAATGCAACCAGTATTGAGAATTTTACATTTATCTGTATTTGGCTATCAAATTGGTTATTTACGCCTTGCATTCTGCTATTTTTCTTTTCTATTATGGTCCCTTAAAACAAAGCAAAGAAAGAAAAAACAAAACTGTTTTGGTAGGCTGTTACTGAGATAGGAAGGGAAATTTTAAGAGGTAGAAAATACTGAATTTCTTGAAATAATTTTTGGATACTGGGGTTGACTTTATTGATTAAAACAGAATTTAAGGAGTATCTATGAATTCAGTTTAATTTAATATACTTAGCATCTCATCAGAGAGATTAGAATTGCCTAAGCTTTTGTTGTTTCTTTTTTTTTCTTAGGCTCAAAATGATTTGGATTGATATAAAAATCTTCCCCCGTTAATTTATTCTCTCAGTAGAGATGCCATACTGCCAAAATTTCTTTAAAAAATGACCCATGAGCTTATTGCCAAGCAGCTTAGATCAGTGATAATTTTTAAAGAAACCTTTTATTTATTTTCTCTAGTTGGAGAATAATATACATGGCAAAGAAATAAAATAGAAATTAAATGTATTCCAAAGAAAATTTCCATTTTAGTAGATTTCCTTTCAGTCCTTTTTCTGATACATAAGCTTTTTCTCTTCCACTATGAGATATGCATTGTGATCTCCCTTTGTGATACAGAGGATAAATCTGCTGGCTCATTTCCCTTTATAGACTGCCACCTTCTCCACAAACCAAGAAAAAGCGTATCCTGGATTTCGCTTGGTTTGCAGCAATTTATGCTAGAAGAATTATAAAATGTAGAATCTGTAATCTGAATTTGGCCCACTCTGTATCAGAAAAAATAACTTCCAGCACAGCCAGACAGGAACTTTACGTATCACTCAGAGAGCCCATTGCTTTTGATACATATTTTATGATCACAGCTGAGGCTTTTCCAAGCTCAGAGTGCCATATCATTCATTCACTCTTTAAAACTACAAGATTATTTTTGGCTCTTTGTGTTGGCACGTAAGACTTCCCATTACTGATCTGCATGAACCATTTATCAAGTCAAGGGTTTAATCTATCAAAGTCAGAATTCCTTTGTTCTGTTTCTCTCTGCCTCACCTTCCCATATGGTATTATCTTATAGGTGTATACTGTTGGCTTAAAGAAGGTTGTTTGAATGCAAGGACTTACCATGTTTCTCTGCTTTTTCAAAATAATATATTACAGTGCAAAGTGATGTTTTATAGGGAATTATAATTATACTGTTAATCAGTTTTTAGAACATTAATCTCCAAACCTGTTCCTTCACTCGTATTCCTGGTTCTGTCCTTGCCAGTAACTCCTACTTTTCCTACTTACTCAGCCTGAAAATCTGAATTATCTTTGATTTCTTTCTCTCCTCTTTTCTAAGCATTTACGGAATTGTCAAATCCTTTAGATTCTACCTCCTGGATATTTCTTGAGTCTACCCTTCATCACCTTTGTTTACTAGACTCTTGATGCTGTCTCTTGTCTTCTAAGAAACATGAAAATTTGTTTAGAATGCTTTTGATAGGATCCAGATATAAAGACCAAAATAAAGTAATTCATTCAATAACACTGAGTGCCTGCCCTGTGCCAAACCCTGTTTGTAACTCCAGAGATACAGCAGTGAACAATAGAACAAGTAAGGCTTTTTGGCCTTGTGGAGCTTACATTCTAGTGGCGAAATGGAAGAGAGTGACAATAAATAAATAAATACATAAAAAAATAAATAATAACATAAGTAAAATAACAAGTACATTGGATGATGTTAAGTGCTATGAGGAAAAATAAAGCAATGAAGGGACATAGGGAGAGCTGAGGTGGACAGGGAAGGTATAGATATAAAGCGGGTGATAGAGATAGATGATAATGAAAGTTAATTAAAACTTAAGCAAGTATCATGAACAAAAAGAATACAGCAAAAATCATCCTAATTCTATTAACTGTTAATGAATCTCCTGGCACTGATGCCAAATCATAGTGATAATCTATGCCGAAGCATAATGCAGCAAGAGCTATTATAATAGCTACCAAGCTATTCTCCCTCTCTCTGAGCTATCCCTGTCCTAGGTCAGTATATTCGGTGAAATCTTATGGAGATCTAAATATAATTGTATGGAAGGAAGAAAGGAAGGAAGGAAGGAAGGAATGGAGGGAGGGAGGAAGGAAAGAATTGTGCTTAGAGAAATGACTAAGATCAATCCAAAGAGGCATGCTCAAGTAGGTAGCTCAAGGTACACAAGATGGAACTTCCAGGAGCCAGAGTGAGACGTAAGTGGGAATCATGAATAATATTTAGCAAATTCTTACTGCCAATAGGAAAAAAGTCTCAAATCTTAAGCGGCCCTCCACCATCTAGTTTTCCTTCACACTCCCCAACACCAGTCTTCTGATTTCTTTCCTTGCTGCCTTTATTTTATTTTATTTTTTTTAATTTTAATTTTTTATTTTTATTTTTATTTATTTATTTATTTGACAGAGAGAGAGATAGTGAGAGCAGGAACACAAGCAGGGGGAGTGGGAGAGGGAGAAGCAGGCTTCCCGCCGAGCAGGGAGCCCGATGTGGGACTCGATCCCAGCACCCTGGGACCACGACCCGAGCCGAAGGCAGACGCTCAACGACTGAGCCACCCAGGCGCCCCTATTTTATTTTATTTTATTTATTTCTAGTTGGAAGATTTTTCTCTCTGTCTCTTTGATGCCTAAATTCTATCCACTCTACTGGACTCAGCTCAAATATTTCCTTTTCTATAAAAACTTAATGGAAATAATCACCTCCTCTGAATGTTAATAATAAACTCCTTTTGGCACTTTGCACAGTATTTATGAGTGTACCTCCACATTTCTGTTCTAGTTAAAGCTCTTTGAGAGTAAGCTTCTGGGGAGAAGGACAGTTCCAAGAGATAAACATGAGAGAAACTAGGGGCCAGATTATAAAGAGTTTAGTAAACCATGTTAAGACATTTTAGACTTCATCCTGGGGGCAGTACAGAGCCATTAGATCATTTGAAAAGGAAATGACAGGATAATATTTCTATTTTATAAGTGTTATGGGTTGAATTGCGTTCCCCCCATTCATACGTTGAAATCCTAACCCTGGTACTTTAGAATGATACCTTGTATGGCTATAGGGTCATAGTAATAAGTTAAGATGAGGTTATACTGCAGTATGATGGGTCCCTGCTCCAATATGACTAGTGTCCTTATTCTAAAAAGTGCCACGTAAAGAGATAAACATGCTTACAGAGAGAATGTCATGTGAAGATTGGAGTTATGTTGTCACAAGCCAAGGAACTATCAGAAATTAGGAAAGAGGCCTGGAGCAGATCCTCCCCTAGTATCGCAGAGGGAGCGTGGCTTGATACCACCTTGAGATCAACACCTTGATCTCAGACTTCTAGGCTCCAGAACTGTAAGACAGTACATTTCTGTTGTTTAAGCCACTCGGTGTGTGGTGCTTTGTTATAGCAGACTGTGCAAATTCACGTAGTAAGGCCAAGTCTGGCTGCAGTGTGGAGAATGGTTTGGAAATGCACAAAACTGGGTACAGGGGGACAATTCGGGGCTATTAAATAAGAGAGGATAGTGACTGTGGGAAAGAGGAGAGAGCTAAACCGACAGTAGAATTAACAAGGATGGGTGAATGGTTAGACTTGGAGAGTTGCGGGAAGAAAGAAGAAAGGCCTGAGAAATGATGGAAGAGTTCAAGTCTGATTTCATCGGTTGGTGATTCCCAGATATACATCTTTAGCTGAAACTTTCCACCCACCTTCCAGAATCTCCTATCCAAATGCCAAGACAGCTCCTTTTGGATTTTCCACCCACATTTTGACGAATGTTTAAATAAGTGAATTAATTAATTACTAATAATTAAGAAGAGTTGCCATGTAGATGCAAGAGGAGAGAATGAATGAATGTGTTAGTCTTCCAAATAAGGAGACATACTTTCATTTTACCTAAGAAAGAAGTTTTAGTCAACCAGAACTCCCCAAAATTGAATGTACATGGGAGGTAGATTTTTTTCTCATGTTATTAAGCAGACTCTCAATGACCCTAAGTCTGTGGCTTTAGTCTAATTCTTCCTCTCTTTTGTATTCTTACAGCACCACCACCCCCCTTTTTATAGCTCTTAAATTCTCTTTACATTCTAATTTTATAAAGGTCTAGCTATCTTCCTCATTTTGTGGTAAGATCTCTAGAGCAAACACTATGCTTTCTTCATTCTGCCAGTACCTGGAGCCTAATGCTAAGCTATATAACTTAATAACTAGTGCTCTGTTGAGAATGAACAGCTTTGGGCCCGATTTCACATATTCTCTACTCCAGCTATTTCTTTCAATAGTTTAGTAATAAATATACCTGTCTGTTTCCTTGCTTAGTAATGAAAATACAAAATGTTGAGATGAAGTATTTCTGGTGGCTAATCAATATTCCTGTTATCAATTATCCATGCTAGATTATACTATGCATTAATTTCATTGCATGCTCCATGGTATATGGTATGTGTGTTGTGCAAAGGCATAATTGGCTTGTGTTCATACAAAATAAGTAGGTTGGGGAATTGGTCTGATGGTATATCTTAGTTATTGATAGTGATTGTCAAGTGTACATTTCAAGTTTAGAACCTCATTGGCCTTCTGGGAGTCAGCATCTCAATTTCAAGGAAAATTTAAACCTTTCCTTTCATGTACTCCTGTTCATTTAATCCTGTCAAAATAGGAGATTTTGTGTCTAAGAAAAAGAGCTAGAGGCTAATTAAAGGACTCATGGCAAGGGTTCCATGGCCCTCTGATTTCTCTGCAAATGAGCAATGAATTAAATGTAAATGAGTCAGAAACATAACTTACTTTATTTTTAATTATGGTAAAAAATATATAACATAAAGTTTACTATTTTAACCATTTTTGAGTGTACAGTTCAGTAGTATTAAGTATATTCATGTTATTATGCAACAGATCTCCAGAACTTTTGCATCTTGCAAAACTGAAAGTCTATACCTATTAAACAACTCCCCATTCTCCCCTGCCCCTGGTAGCCACCATTCTAACTTTCTGTCTCTATGAATTTGACTACTTTTAGATACTAGTTAGATATTTCATATAGGTGGAATCATAGACAATGTGCTTTTTGTAACTGGCTTATTTGACTTAACATAGTGTTTTCAACATTCATCCACATTGTAGCATACGACAGTATTTTCTTCCTTTTTAAGACTGAATAATATCACAGTGTATGTGCATACCACATTTTGTTTATCCATTCATCTGTCAATGGATACTTAGGTTGCTTCCACTTCTTGGCTCCTGTGATTTTTTTTAAACTAAATATATTTGGAAATATAAAGTTCTTAGATCAGATCTATCTTTAATTTCCTCCTATAAAGTGAAGGAAGAATATTTTAATATGCTAAAAAGTTCTCAAAACTCTTTGTCACCTAAGCCTTCTTATTCTACGTTGTTATTCTCTGACAAAAATTACACCAAATATTTCTTTCAGCAGAGTGATGTTGTGAAACTTGGCATGAGGAACATTTAAAACCGCCTGGGTGGCTCAGTCATTAAGCGTCTGCCTTTGGCTCAGGTCATGAGCCCGGGGTCCTGGGATTGAGCCCTGCATCGGCTCCCTGCTCCGCGGGAAGCCACCTCTCCCTCTCCCTCTCCCACTCCCCCTGCTTGTGTTCCCTCTCTGGCTGTGTCTCTCTCTGTCAAATAAATAAATAAAATCTTAAAAAAAAAAAAAACTCTAAAAACAGATATTAGATATTTGGGCACTTAGGTGGATAGACTGTGGAAATGAGTGACTTTTGACCTTCTGAAGGATCAAGGGAACTATGGACAGAATTATTAAGACAAATCCATCTTTTTACAAAATTCTTTAAAAATTAGATTCCTTTCCATACTTACTGAAGTTGAAGCTATTATTTTTGCTTTAGCACTATAGTGAGTCGACTTTTTTTGTGCTGTCTTAAATAATTCCAAGACCTAAGAGTCTCAGAGGTCTGTGCCAGTGAAAATCAATGTGTCATCCACATAATTAAGATCTTTTCAAGAAAGAATTCACAAGAGCTTTGAGTAGTATGTATGTAAAAATAGTTCCTAGAATTCTTTTAAAATAATGACAAGCATAGCCTTTCCATTTTTCCCCATTCTGAAAATTGATAAACTAACGGAGCCATTTACACTCTCTTTAATTTTCCTAAAGATCAGGTTCATTAGTCTAATTCATGGTTATCACTCTTGTGTCAACAGCATAGATGTATATACCTGTAAATGTAATCTTTTACTTTTCCTCACTTTTTTTTTTTTTAAAGATTTTATTTATTTATTTGACAGAGAGAGACACAGCGAGAGAGGGAACACAAGCAGGGGGAGTGGGAGAGGGAGAAGCAGGCTTCCCGCCGAGCAAGGAGCCCGATGTGGGGCTCGATCCCAGGACCTGGAATCATGACCTGAGCCGAAGGCAGATGCTTAACAACTGAGCCACCCAAGCGCCCCTTACTTTTCCTCACTTTGTCTCTCTTCTTTACTCTCTCCTTCAAGTCCTTATCTTATACACAATACCTGACAAAACATATGTGGTAGGTGTGAAATTAGAGAACTGCCAGCATCAGAAAAAGCTATTGCTTTACTACCTCAGACTGAGTCCCTCCCTTTTCACATTGGAAGGTTTCCTTATTTTCAGAATTAATTTTTTGAATTCATTTTCTCTAAGCTGATTCATAATCCATTTCAGAATTCCTTTCCCCTATGCCATGTTTTCCCTTTAAGTCAATCTGTGCATGAAATTAGTTTTTAACCCAGCTTAGTTGTGTCCAGCGCCCCTTTTTTGGCTTTCAGAGCAGGCCAGAAATGTGTGAATTCAAGTCCATGATCTTCTAAAAACCTAATCTGATTGACCCCTCCAAAATTCTTTTCCTTTGATTTTTAATTTAGCTTCTAAAATGGAGTGTCTACTATTTATATTTTTAGACATTTGACAGTAGATCCTAAGTGCAAGAAAGTGTGTGTGGTCAGTTCTAGTTGATTCATGCATTTGTTGAAACATCACCTATGCAGTTTTTTCCCCCATGGATTATCTACTTACCGAAATAGTTAAGTGATAAGAATAAGAATAAATAAAAGGATACAAGGTTGCAACATGACTGTCATGTACCATGATCTTTCTCCCATTTTGGACACCTTACTTTGTTGAGAACATTTAGGTCTTTCCCTGTTTGGTTTGATTTCTTCTATGTAGTCGTGGATATAAAACGATTAAATGGAAAGTTCCCATCCGGCAAGTATCAAGGTGCCCCTGGTGTCATCATTTGAAATCAATGAAGAAATCACCTTTTCTTCTGGATAAAACCCCCCTCCCATCTCTCTGGTCTGGCAGAAAATACAACTGCTGAAAACAGAAAACTATAGCAGATAAATAGGACCATGGCTAGGCATAAGATTTGGAAGCCAGCACTTTGCAGGGAAAATTAGAATAAACAAAACTCCACAGAAATACAGCTAGTTAAATCTCTTTTATAGAAGAGAGATTGAGAAGTATTTATAGTAAGTATTAACAACTGTGATGTAAGGAAGTGACCTTTCTAGCAGGGCAGTATTCGAAAATGACAGTGTAGGTCTCTGAGGCAGAGAATCACAGGGCCTGCATAATCTGGACCAAGAAACCAGAACAAGACATAAACTACACCAGAAAAGAGAAAGTTATCTGAGCGACCCCTGGCTATTTCTTTAGTTTGAAGAAAATGGGGGTTGATGCCAGAAACATAGGGCTCATTATTCATGTAATTATGCTTATGAACTGAAGAGTAAACTATATGTAAGCCATAGTATTAATTCCATCATTATTAGTTTTTCCTTTTCAGTTATCCATTAAGTAACTATATACTGAGGACCCACAAATATTTCAGGCACTTTGCTAAAGAAGGGCTAAAACTATTGATTACCCCAGCCCTCTGACCTAAAATGGTGAAAAGGACACAGCTTTGCCTTCAAGGATCTGACAGGAATGGGGCAGATGGCAAGAAAGAAACCCTGTGGAACTCACAGTGTATTATGGGAACAGGACGTGGAGGCATTTATCTGAATCCTTGTGGGCAAAGGAAATAAATATAACTAAGAATGAAGGAGAGTAGGATTACAGAAGGGGAGGGGAGAAGGCTCCAAGAGAAGCAGGTACTAAATTTTGAATCGGGCAAAAGTTCAGTAAAGCCTTTGTTATTATAAAACCCCAAAATAAAGGTCCTTTGCTTATATAGTATAGATAGCTCTCTGAACTGGATGCCAGGAACAGACAGTGTGGCCACACTGGGTGTGCCATCCGCCTTCTGCATGTCACCTCAAGAGGACT
The DNA here is from genome assembly GCF_054177405.1 of Leptonychotes weddellii. Lineage (NCBI taxonomy): Eukaryota > Metazoa > Chordata > Mammalia > Carnivora > Phocidae > Leptonychotes > Leptonychotes weddellii. The sequence continues at coordinate 58,055,218 of NC_138372.1, forward strand.
TGCCATGTAACTAGTCAGACTGTGTTTGTTCTTCATGTTGCTGGAAGTTTGAGGCCATAATCTAGAAAGTTTTTGGTCTCAGCAGCATGCAGTGAGTTATTGCCTTCCAGTAACTTGGATAAAAATCTCTCTTCTAAAAAGGTTCCATGAGGAGCGCCTGGGTGGCTCAGTCGGTTAAGCATCTGCCTTCGGCTCAGGTCAGGATCCCAGGGTTCTGGGATCAAGTCCTGCTTCGGGCTCCTTGCTCAGTGGGAAACCTGCTTCTCCCTCTGCCTGCCGTTCCTCCTGCTTGTGCGCGCTCTCTCTCTCTCTCACACACACACACACACACAAATAAATAAAATCCTTCAAAAAAAATGTTCCATGAAGCGTAAATGTAAAAACATGCCACAAAGTCACCTTTCATGGTGCCACAGGGGCTGTTGCTGTGAATTTAACTTGTAAAGTGCACAGAAGAGTGTACCATCAACTCATTCCATTCTGCTTATCCTGCTGTCCAATCCCAAACCAGGATCGTACTGGAGGAGGTTACCCGGGAGAATGCTGCCTGCTTTGCCAGTTGCCCGCTCTGCTCTAGTCCACGGCTCAGCACATTTTTTTTTCTGTAAGGGCCCAGATAGTAACTATTTTAAGCTTTGCCAACCAGAAGTGAGTACTGTCATTGCGGCATGAGACCAGCTATAGACAGTATGCAAACAAATGGTGGTGGCCATGTTCCAACAAAACTTGATTTGCAAAAGTAGGCAGTGGCCCGAGGCCACCATTTGCTGACCCCTGCTTACAGAAGTTCTCTAAAGCGAGCATCTGGACCCTTGCACATACTGTTGCCATGGCTCGGAATGCTCCTCCTCCCTCCTCTGCCCGGCTAGATTTTAGTTCTTCTTCAGCTCTCAGTATAGAGGTCACTCCTCAGGGAAGAAGCCCTCACCAGTGCCCCAAATTCAGGTTGTATGGCCCTCACGTACTCCCACAGCACCGTGTACCTTCCCCTCCAGAGCACTGACTGCTTTCGAGTAGCCTGGGGACTGGTGGTGTCTCTCACCACTCCCGACTGTCCGCTCTGCCAGGGCGGACTCCTGCTTGCTTTTTCTCTCCCTTGTATCCCTCACGCCTAACACACAGTGCCTGGGACACAGGAGGGACTTAAGAAGTATTTGTTTAATGCTTAGTGAATGAAATTATTTATCCTTTCCCTGACGTTTTAGGATTGTAAGCTTAGCGGGTAAAATTTATTTAAGACTTTGTAGTTTATGAGCCATGTTGCCATTATCATATTGTAACAAAGCAAAAGGTTCCAGCAGCATTCAGAGGGCTGGGGTAATCAATAGTTTTAGCTCTTCCTTGGCAAAGTGCCATTTGGGCTGTCTTTGACCACCGAGAGGTTTGTGCCCCCTCCCCTGCTCCCCCCCCGCCCCGCACCACTCCTTTTCTGAAGTGGAAGATAGTGCCTCTCTGTTCCCATCAGTGTCTTACACTTTTTTTCAGAGACAGACCCAGCACCACATTGTCTGTTCTCCAGTGTTATACAGAATTTTTAGTAAAATATCTCTTTCCTTTTTTTTTTTTTAAAGATTTTATTTATTTGACAGAGAGAGACACAGTGAGAGAGGGAACACAAGCAGGGGGAGTGGGAGAGGGAGAAGCAGGTGTCCCGCTGAGCAGGGAGCCTGATGTGGGGCCCGATCCCAGGACCCTGGGATCATGACCTGAGCTGAAGGCAGGCGCTTAACGACTGAGCCACCCAGGCACCCCTATCTCTTTCCTTTTTAATATAACTCATTATCTCCCTAGAACCATATAGGTCTATTTGACTTAGGAGACTAGTCTGGAGTCAGATCAGATGTAATCAGAATAACTCTTCCCTCCACTAAGACCAAGGCTTTGTTGCCGGGTCCAAATTGTGGGGCTCAGCATTTGGGAAGAATTATTTCCTGGGAAGCCCCTCTATCCCTTACAGGCACGCACTTCAGGAGGCCTGCCTCCCAATCTGTCAATGCGCCTAGACATCGCTTTGAATCCTAGCCAGAGAAAGCTGGGACTGTGGCCACAGAAGAATCTCTTTTTTTCCTCTTCTACTTGCAGGAAGAACGACTAATAACAAATACTTACGTGGAGCTCACCATGCACCAGGCATTTACTATCTGTAAGCTATTTATAGATAGTAACTTATTGAACCTGCATGGCAACTTTATTGCAGTATCACTGTTTTACCAAAGGAAAAACAGTAGCACAGAGGAACTGAGCTACCTTGCCCAAAGTCACACAGATAGCAATTGCAATTGTGGAGCTAGGAGATGAACTTGGACAATCTGATTCTGAGTCGTTGCATTAAAGCATTTCACTGATGCTGTGATCACTGACCTCCCCAGCCCTGCTTCTGTAGCATTCTATCCACTTCTCTCTTAGGATCTCAGAAAATAGGAATGAAGAGGGGAAGGAAACAAGTAAGAGTGCATGGCTAACCGTGGAGCCTGAAACTGGAGTGAAATGTTCAGAGGCCACATTAGACATGAAGCAACACTATCTCTGCAAAAGGCAGAAAATTCCCAACCCAGGATATCGTGAGCCTTGAAAATCATGATGGAAATGAAAATGCCCTTGAATGGCTATGGTGCTTTCTCCTTTCAAAGAGCTAGCTTGGAACACTGAAAAGATGTTCTTACTCACTGAGTGGTTTTACACTGAGTCTGAAGTAGAGTTTTAGCTATAAAGACATATTTTCCCTAAGGTTGAAATCAATTTGTGAAATAACGTAGAGAATGTAATGCCTGTTGCTATTTTTCCAGTGACAATGCAACAGAAACCAAGCATGAGAAATGTGGTCATCCTTTTGGACTATATACTCATTTGTCTCTAGAATGGTGACACATGAAATGATGCTCACATTCCATGTTGCAAATAAAAATTAGTAAATTAGTAATAATAAACCTAATGAACTCCTTTGTGATATAGGAACTGGCCACTGTGGGTCTGAAGATAGGAAATCCCAAATGCTTTGTGAAAACTGTCTTTATTCTAGACTTGATTAAATTAGCATAAACAGATAACACATCCACATTTCAGTGTAAAAATCTTCCTTCTCATATTTCCATCTTCAATGGTTAATTCTCATTTGAAAAGATCCTTTGTTTTATGGGAGTATTGCCAGATTAAAACATGCTTTTTCAGGCCCAAAGAAACTGTTTCTTCATAAAGTCATAGGCATTAAATTTTTTTTTTACAAGGTTACCAAAAGTGACTTGTTCAGGAGTACCTGAAGTCAATATAGCAATAAATTGAGAAATCAGATTCTCTGTCCTCCTCTATTTTTCTAAAATTATTGTGGATGAGATGAGCATTACTTTTTTGGCTCCAGAAACTAATTTATATAGAGAATAGACAGAGTTTGGGGCAAGTCTCCCCCCGCCCGCCACTGATAAAGTCAGTTTTTTAACCATGAAATGACTCCATTCACCTAAGCATCCATCCATCTATCCATCCATCCATGCAATCTAAAATTTCAGCTACTCTGATCTATTTTATTTTCCTTCTCTGCTTTATTGTACCTCGTTGTACTTGTAATCATCTGCTATTCTACACAGCTTACTTATTTCGTTTACTGTCTGTCCCATACTTTAGAATATAAATTATATTATGTCAGAAAGGCCAGCCAAATTTGTTCATAGCATATCCCCAGCTCTTAGAATAGTACCTGGCAATAAGTGATAATAAATGTGAGGACTGTTGAGTGAATTTTTATTAGACAAATCTCTATTTAGCATCTACTGCTCTTCAAAGTACTAGACTGAGAGCCAAAAAGATCTAAGATGAAACAGATATGGATCTCACTCTCAAGGAGATTCCAGGCTAATAAAGTCATTACCAAAATATGTCCTTTAAACAGCATCATTATACAGGGAAAATTACTTGTTTCCATATGAGAAATGAATCAGAGGTGCTATTTATACTTCTCCCTGAGAGAAAGGCTTCCCTGAGGAAGTGACATATGAAATAGAAATTGAACAAGGGAAAAGATTTGGAAATGGGGCATTGGAGTGAAAAGGCAACCCAGAAAAAAAGTGATACTTGGAATTTGGAAGTGAAGGTGGGAAATAAAAGATTTATGGGAGACAGAAAGGCAAGTGGTTCAAGTTAGAGGAAGCTTGGAGACCAAAAAGGGAGTACTGGAGCATCTATCTGGGAAGAATGATAGGACCAAGTTACAGAGAATTTTGATGGCACTTGCTGGCAGTGGTAAGTTCAAAATGATTCTCTTTCTCTGATATCTGAACCCTTCCATCTTCCCTACATTATAACTCCTGAGAGACAATATGTTCTGCTTTATGTTTTGGGTTTCAAATCAGCAACTTGGCTAACTTTGTTTCTAGAACCTGGAAGGAATCTTGTGTGAAATGCAGATTTGGTCTTTGATCTACATTTTGTAGGTCAACAAGCTCAGTGACTGACAGGAATCACAGGGCTCATAAGGATGTTGTTCTTAAAAAAATTGTCTAATAGATTAGCCACAAACAAGCTTTCACCACTGAGCATCTCACTGTCCCTGTTCCTGCTTTTCAGCAGGGAGCTATGAATTGTGCCCAGTTCCAAGAGATTTTTCTAAGCTGACCTGGAGAATGGATTTCCACCTTCACAAGTATTTCAGCCCTAGAGCGGTGTAATAACAGATAGTATTTTCTACTCCTCGTGTCACTTAGGGAGGACACCAAAACGTGTTTTTGTCTTGGCATGGGAGCCTGTCGAGTGTGTCCTGGTTCCATAAGTGTGCTTTGGCACTGGGAAGCAGAGACAGCAGCTTTCAAGTGATAGGAGAAGCAGGCTGATTAAGAGCTCTGCGTGGGCAGACGGCACTAAAGCTGCTTGCATAGCCCTTGCCTAACAGTTGGGGGTTTTAATGGAAAATTTTCCAGTTTAGGATCTTTTGGTAGAATCTGTTATTTCCCTTGTCCCCAATTCCTTTTCCCCTAAGTCCAGAAGGGACTTTCAGTTAATGTCACCACTGTCGTATCTTCCCAGGTACTCAGATGTGAAACTTCAGCGCCATTGGGAAAAACTGGTAATAGCACAGTTTATTTTTTTAAGTGAATTTAGGTATAATTTATTTATCTTTAAAAATAAAAAAAATAATTTATTTAAATTAGCACCAAAGGACAGAGCTCACTTCACGACAGGGGTATTGTTCTTTCCATTCATTTCCATTATTTTTGCCTTCTCTCCCTTGAATAAATTCTGAAATGGAAATAGCAGCAAATGTGAGTCCACGAGCTGGTGATCTGAGCGTGTCAGTTCTCACACTGTGCTGCATGTAGCAAAGCTGTCTCCTCACACGGTGATCATTTTCCCAATGACTTCCCTGATCGTACCAGCCACAGTGCTCCTGGCCTCCGCTACATTTCTGCAAGAATACAAAACCATAGCAGGAATGACACTGTACTTACTTTGTGCCACGCTTGTGTCTCTAATGACAATGACACTGAAGTGTGATCATTTGTTGAAGGAGCTCAGTTTGGTGGCCAGGAAAACCTGGGTTCAAGTTATGCCTCCATGACGTACTTAGTAGCCTGGGGCATGTCATTCGAATTGCCTGGCCTGTTTGCTTCCCTGTAAGATGGAGATGCTAATAACAAATACCTTTCTGGGTTGTTGTGGGGAGTAAATAATATACGTAGGGCACAGAGCACGAGACCTAGTAAATAGGTGCCCACGGAAGTTACCATTGTCGTTTTGTTTTTTTAATTTTTTAAAAGATTTATTTATTTGTTTATTTAAGAGAGGGAGGGGAGGGAGAGAAAAACTGAGAGAGAGCAAGCAGGGGGAGAGGCAGAGGAAGAACAAGAGGAGAGAACCCCCAAGCAGACTCTACTGAGCCTGGAGCTCAATGCAGGGCTCCATCTCATGACCCTGAGATCATGACCTGAGCTGAAACCAAGAGTCGGCTGCTTAACTGACTGAGCCACACAGGCATCCCTGTTATTGTTTTATTAATAGTAAAATGGGAAATTCTCCAGGACAGAAGCTGCATCTTCTACATCCTTGAAGGGTAGTGTTCTGGATAAGCAAAGATGTGTGTGGGGTGGGGGTAAGGTGTGAGCATTGAACTGCAGAGGCTTTCTTTGCCTTTTCCCATCATCTTAGTAGATTTTCTTTAGTATCCTGCCTCCTGGTAATGAGGAAGGGGTGAAGGCAACTTGTACATTTATGTTTCATGAAAATCATTTTTCATCTCTAGGCCATGGGTATCCCTTTGCAAGGATGCAATCTGCAATAGCTCAACATTTGCTTTGTTTTCCAAAATCAAGCCAAGAGAAACAAATGTAAGTTTAATGTGTGAAGAGCTCTTGCAAGAAAGAAGGTCCTGTTTTCCATTCCCCTCAAAGCTTTCTAGAGCCTGAAAATGTGTTTCCTTGCCCAGCAAAGATTACATTAAGACACGAAGGAACACTCCAGGGTGCCCGAGCGTCTGCATTCAGGGACCACAGCTAAATTTCTGAGTTCTTTCTCCTGTGATTTATGTAGCCTGTGGTTTGACTAGCGCTAGTTAGAGAGAAGAAAAGCTCACACATTTTGCAGTGAGCCAAGGTAAAAGAGAACTCTTTTGTCAAGGTAATAATAACACTTAGCACTTACATAGGGCTTTTTATCTTCAAAGGGCTTTCCAAACATTAGCTAATTAAGAAATCTGTGCAATGTGCAGCAGCTGTTGAAAAAATAAATGTGATGCTTGGGTGTATTAAAAAAGGGAGCAAAAACATGAAGACATCTTATATCAAGCAGCTGTGGTGCTCTGTCTAAATTGTTTGCTTCACCTGGTGGAATAGATCAGACGTTAAAATAGTCCTGCTGCGCAGAGTAATAATGGTTAGGGAGAAGGCAGAGCTTACACATAATGGAATATTGCAAGGGCTACAGAATATTTGCCTGAAGAGGGAAAGCCAAAGAAAATCTTCGTCACCTAACTTGTATTAAACTTTCATAATCACAGGCAATTGCAACACTAATAAAACAGACATCTGACATGTAGACACAGATGATCTAAGAAAAACCATTGACAAGGACAGGCATTCTCATTGATTGATTCATTCAATAGTTTACTCAATGGATATATAGAGAGCACTTACTAAACGTTAGAGACATATGTTTTAACATTACATGGAATAATTTAAAAATGATTATATATGTGTCACGGTATGTCATTTATGTATAGTACCTTAATTTTACACCAATCCTGACACACACACACATTTAGTTCACTCAGCACTTTCTTTGTTGTTGACTTACTGGCAGAAATGAGCTCACATACCAGTGTATGAGCTGAGCTATGACTGGTTGTGGAAACAAAATAACCCAAAATGCTCTTTTGTTGTGGCTTTCTGCAATAGGCATTGGGAAGTGGCCAGGTTTTCTTTTTCTCTTTATTTTTTTAATAGCAAAATTCATTAATTTGTACCTGCCATTCTGTCTAAAGTGCCTCTTCGGGAATTCGCAAATTGCACAGAGATGAGGGGAGGTGCTCCATGAAGAAAAAAGGGGGAGGGAGCATACAGTGTCAAAATATGAGTGCCTGCTCCTCGTTATTGTAAACACCACACTATTTATAAATGTTTATATACCTGCAAGGCATATTAGAACACCTTACTTCCGTTGTACTCAAGGAGAAAGGGTAATTATAGTTTTGATTGAGCTGCTTGCCAAAACGGGGTTGCAAGAAAAATTATTTCATTCATTCAAGGAGGACAAGTCATGGCAGAGATGGCAGGGAGGTCAATAAACAAGAAAAGAGGGAGTTCTAGGTAATTGGGAGAGAACTGGGAGGGAACATCCTCATAAAGTGGAGGAAAATATCTTCAGAAAACTATGAACAGGTTCACTTTTGCTAAAGAAAAGTTATAAGCCTAAAAATAGAGTTAACTAACAATGAGAAGCTGAGTGATGCCAAGCCAGGGACATGGGCATGGAAATAAATAAGGCTCTGGTCAGCATCTCCTTAGTTCAGAGCCCAGCACACCGTGACGTGACTGGTGGGTGTAGGCCTGGCTCCCAGAAGTCCAGGACCAAGGGTTGTTTTTTGAGGGTGTATGTATGGGATCATGGTTAGATATGGTTAGAAAAAAAAAAACCGAGTCAGTGATCACTGGCCCACCCTAGAGCATTGTCTATTATAGGCACTATTTGGAAATAAACTATGTGTCTATTTTTTGTTGGATATGTTTTTCTGTGAAGAAAGGATTAATTAGGTAAGTCAGGATTCATTCATGGGTTGGAATACTGTGCAGCTATTAAAACAAGGAGCTCTATCACTGCTGAAAACTCACAGATAAATTGATAAACAGACTCTTAACTATAGAGAACAACTGATGGTTACAAGAAGGGAGGTTGGTGGGGCGATGGGCGAGATGGGGAATGGGGACTAAGGAGGGCACCTCTCGTGATGGGCGCAGGGTGATGTATGGAAGTGTTGAATCACTATATTGTACACCTGAAACTGATATTACACTGTCCATTAACTAATTGGAATTTAAATAAGAACTTAAAAAAAGAAAAAAAAAGAACTTAGAAAAAGATAAATTAATGTTGGGGGAAAGTAGGTATGGTGTTAAAATTTGTGTAAAAACTATAAACCTATATGTGTGCATGCATTCACCTATATTTATATGTGGAGAGACTGTAGATTATCTCTGACAGGATGTGTAAGAAAATAGCCTCCATGGTTATTCCTGGCGAAGAGAATGGAGAGATGCAGAGACAGAAGTAGATGAGACTTCCTTCTCCATGTGTACTTCCTTCTTCAGTTTATTTTTATTTTTAGATAATTGTACATTCACATCAGTTGTAAGAAATAATACAGATAGGTCCTGTATACCTTCAATGGTATACATCTTGCAGAAATATAGATTAACCTCACAACCAGAAAGTTGACATTGATTTCATCCACCAAGCTATTCAGATTTACATGAAATTGTGTGTGTGTGTGTGTGTGTGTGTGTTCAGTTCTATGCAATTTTATCACATGTGTAAGTTTGCATGACTAATAACACAGTCATGATGTAGAACAGTCCCACCCTAAGAATTTCGTGCTACTGTTTTATGACAATACCCAACTCCCTCCCTTTCTCTACTAATCTGTTCTCTGTATCTATCATCTTGTCACTTCAAGAATATTGCATAAATGGAATCAAGTATCCTTTTGATATTGGCTTTTTAAACTCAGCATAATTTCCTTGAGATTCATCTAAGTTGTTGCATGCATCTATTCTTACAGACAGCATCTTGTTGGATTGTTGTTTTTATCCACTCTGCAGAAATCTCTCACTTAACTGGTGTTTTTTGACCATTTACATGCAAGGAAATTACTGGTATGTTAGAGCTTAAGTCTGCCATATTATTATTTGTTTTCTGTTTGTTTCTTCCATTTCCCATCCTTATGTTTCTCTTTTCTTATCCTCCTGAGAGTTACTTGAACATTTTTGAGGATTCTGTATTTATTTATTTACAGTGTTTGTGAGCATATCACTTTGTATAGTACTTTTAGTGGTTGCTCTGGGTATTACAATATACATACATAAACTAGCCAAATCTACTAGCATTATGTTCTTTTTTCACCTGTTGGGTTACTTTTTGTTATCTGTAAATTCATTTTAAAAATAAATAAAACTAGCAAAACAAAATGTCCTCCCCTAATCACACTCAAAACAAATGAAACAAAAACTCATCTGTGTATAGTCAGATTGTAGATGGGAAAAATGAAGATCAAAGCACTTCAGAAAAAATAGCCCAAAGAAATCTTGAAGCGGGAGAAAGCGCTAAATCAAATGTTTCCAGGGCATGCTTCAGAAATTGAAAACTGGGAGCCTGTCCAGGACCTCTGAAGTATATAGTAGAGAAAGCCACATTGTTGAGTATCCAGGCCTTGGGTTTTTATAAACCTGCCACTCACATGTATCACCTGGGGAAACTCATTCCATTCCTTAAACTCTCTAAGTCCCAACTATAGAGGATGTCAATAATGGAACTAGCTTCCTAGAATTGTTGTGAGAATTTGCTGAGGGAGTGTATATAAAGTTCTTAGTGTTGTGTCTGGCACATGGCAAAAACTCAAACAAATACTTGCTGTTATATAACTGAACTTTCTCCTGAGTGCCTGCCTGGGTCCACGGGTTGCAGATGTACAATGTCATGGTGCCATTCCTCAGGATGAGAAGATAGTGTCCCTAGCCATGCCCCTTTGCTGGTACTGCTCACTCCTTTGACTGCATGGATGGCACCATCTTTCCACTTTTTTTCATGAAGGCCAGATTTTACATATAACCGTGTTTGGGGTAAAGAGAGCTTATTCTAGGTCTTTTGGCTCATTTCCCTACCCTTACTTAGAGTGATGGTCTTAGTATTTGGTAGTAGTTGTGTATGAAAAACAGTAAGAAATAATAAAAAGTTGGATATAGATTCAGAGGTTCTTACCTTTGGAGGATGAGAGAAAGATGTCAGAGTTGGTAGCATTGTCCCTAGCAATAATATACATGATCAGTCTCTTCTAGCTTTCATGCTTCCTTGTTGATAGATCTTTGGATAGAAATGCATGCACTGTATGATGTTTACTTATTTTATATAAGACCCAGGATATATGTAGATGACTCTTATAGTTGCTTTTTTAGTGTTTTTTGTAGTACAAGAAATCATCCAGGTCTGTTGGATGGCACTTCACACAATCAGAATGGTCATTTAGGCTATTCTAACCACACAGAGAGCACTTCCTTGGAATGGTCTTTCATTTTATTTTTTTCATTCCTTTTTTGGTACATAACTTTCATGATGCAAAGACCTGGCTCTATTTTCAAACCAGCAGAAAGATTATCATCAGACCTAAGAATATTTTCCTCTCCTTGTCCCTCTTCCCTGATCTTTTGTTTAAACAATTTCACATTCACTTGACTATCCATACATTTTCTTTCAGGGCTTTTTTCCCCATGCATCTTGCCAATATCCCTAACCCCATCTCACCCGTCACCAGACCCTGCTAAATCTCCCCTCATAAATTTTATTTCCAGATTAGAAGTTTGGCCCCATCTCCCATTCTACTGAGCAAACTGCAAAGAGATTAAGACTAAGGGCAGTTTAGAGTCAACAAGAGCTCAAAAAACTTGCAGCTGGGGGTACCATCTGTGCCTGTCAAACTGTGGCCAAGTAGTTTTCCATGTTGGGGAAGGACAGAGAATCTGATAATGGCTTTGGTTTGAGGTTACTGAGACATGAGTCTGCCCTAGAGGAAGATTAGGAGAGCTGATAGGCAACTTGTGCTCTTTGTAATGTGTGGCTCATCTCCCAGAAAAACAGGCTTCTTCTGGGAAAGGGTCAAATTTGACATCCAAGACCTTAGAGTGGCCTTCTGCATGTGTCCTTTCTTTCCTAGCTCATCTTCAGAATTCATTCTGTGCCAAGTGGCCGACACAGCATAAGGGAGTGGTAGAGTCATGAGAGAGAATTAGAAAAATTCACAGAACTTACAGAAGACTTCTATGTGAAAGAGAAGTTTCACAGACTTTTGGTGATGCAGAAACAGGAAGATGGTAGAGACTAGCAGCAGGGGAGGAAGGGGGAGGATTCCTGCTGGCTGCATCCCAGACTCTCCTTTGTTGGGGAGAATCTGAGTATTAGAAGAAGCAGAGAGATAAGAAAAAAACTATGGCAGGTAGGCCACATCAATCTGTGTTAAGAGAAATGAATGAGAGGAGGTGAGGGAGCAAGGAGTGTGTCAAATTAGCCACATGGGCTGGGGTGAGGGAGAGGCTCCTGAGAGAAGAGGAGAAGGGAAGAAGGAGACTTTCAAGAAGCGTACTTAAATAGGCAAGACCCTTGAACAGGCACTTCACAAAAAAGTATTGTGAAATGGACAACAAATAAGTGAAAGAATGCTCAACTGCATTATTAATCCGGGTAATGCAAATTAAAACCACAATGAGATAAAAATAGTACCAGATCCTGGGATCGAGTCCCACATCGGGCTCCCTGCTCAGCGGGAAGCCTGCTTCTCCCTCTCCCACTCTCCCTGCTTGTGTTCCCTCTCTCGCTGTCTCTCTCTGTCAAATAAATAAATAAAAATCTTAAAAAAAAAAAATAGTACCAGAATGGCTAAACTGAAAATGACAACAAAACCAAGTGTTGGCAAGGATAGGCAGGAAATGGATCTCTTTTATGCTGCTGATGTGAGTACAATTAGTACAACTTCCATGGCAAACTGTTTATTACTATCTATTAAAATTGAACAAATGCATATCCTATACCCTGGCCATTCTACTTCTAGGTATATGCGCAAATAAAATGAGTATATGTGAGCACTGAACTTCATGCACATAGATATTTATAGCAGCTTTATTCATAATAGCCACATGTGGAAATAATAAAAATGTCCATCAATATAGAATGGATAAGTAGTCTATTTATATTGTGGAGCACTATATAGCACTGAAAAAAGAATGAGGTGTGGGCGAGTCTCACAAAATAATAACAAAAGACATCAGATCCTACATACTGTAGGATTTCATTTATATGAAATTCAAAAACAGACCAGGTTAGTCTATATTTGGGATAGTGTTTACCTCTTGGGCACAGAGAGAGGGTAGTATTGGGAAAGGACATGAGGGGTTACTGAGGTCTCTGTAGCATTCTATTTCA
>NC_138372.1:58068380-58089312 GCF_054177405.1 Leptonychotes weddellii
TTCTGATGAGAGAGTTGTTGCTCTTCTTTTCTTCGATCTCCTGTTGAGTTTGTAGGTGTTCAGAATGGTTTGATCCCTATCCAGCTGAATTCCTGAGAGGAGACGAAATCCAGGTCTCCTACTCCTCCGCCATCTTGCTCCGCCCCCCCTGTTTTGTCTTAATTAAATTTCAGCACTAAGTTACTTAGGAAATTTCAGATATAAGGTTTTCTTTTTTTTTTTTTAAAGATTTTATTTATTCATTTGAGACACAGAGATACAGAGAGAGAGAGTGAAAGCATGAGCAGGGAGAGAGGCAGAGGCAGAGGGAGAAGCAGGCGCCCCGCTGAGCCAGGAGCCCGATGTGGGGCTCGATCCCAGGACCCTGGGATCATGACCTGAGCCGAAGGCAGACGCTTAACCATCTGAGCCACCCAGGCGCCCAGATATAAGGTTTTCTGTTGACTAAGGTCATAGGATATTCTTAAAATTGGCTTTTTGATCTTAGGTGCCGCCTTCCACTCTCAATGCCAGACCATATAGAATAGCATTTACTCTGGTTAGTCAGATTTGATCTTCTGTAATAGGACATTCAGCAGCCTCTTCTGACCCCTGAAAAAACCCAACCAACCAACCAACAAAAAACCATGAACTAACCAACTCAACAATGACAAAGTGTAAGCCAACCTGCACTGGGCATAGAGGTGAGTCTCTGGGAGACTCTTGAGTAGAAACCGTGAGCTCCTTCAGACCCCTGGGCTTCCATGATGCTATGAGGGGAGCAGGGGAAGGTTTTCTTCTGCTTCCCTTCTGTGCCAGGGCAGCTGGAAAAGCTTTTAATTTACTCTATTTCAAGCGGTTTCAAGCAAAGAAAAAGATCATGTGAATATCCAGACTTGGGCAGATAACAGCCCTACTCTTTATATCCCACTTATTAATCCATGGGAAGGAAGGGTAGAAACAGTCTTTGGACGGTCAGCTATCCATGCACGGCAGTTTGATGCTGAGCCCTTTTCACATGTACTCAGAATAAAAATGAAACCCTACTACTTGTTTTGCCCATTAGATAGCATTATCTCCATGGAACGCCAATTCATATCTCTTTGTGCTGTGTGTGGTTCTCACATATGGGATTTTAATAACCTCCATGCTGTGCTATGAATTTATAAGCAGGGCCAATAGAGGAAAAGCACCACAGGACTTTATTTTTTCATTATTACTCTTTTGAAAAACAGGGTCTGCCTCATTTCTGTAGGGTTCTTCTGGCAGTTCTGGCAATGTTGCAGGTGGTGGTGTAGTTGTTACTGTGGAAAGGAATCAGCTCTTTATTTGCTATCTGTCTTTTCTGGACTCCCTTTCCCACCCCCATCGTGCCTTTAGCCTCCTCCATCATCTCCTATGGCGTTGTACTTGCAGCTTCAGTGAGCTGATATACAGAAACAGGCCCTGTTCTCCAGCTCTATAGCTCATCTTACATTCTGAATTTTTTTCCTGCACACCTTTTAAATGTGCCCGCATTTGTCCTCTGTACAATTCTGCATGTCCAAGAAGCCTGTTTAGTGTGGTGGCTGGGAAAGCAGGTTCTGCACCCAACTGGTCCTGAATGTGAATGCTGTAGAATTTATTAGGATTTTGTTAACTCGTTTATAAAAGGGTAATGATAAGCCTTCCCCCTAAGACTGTTGTGATGGTTATTGGTATTTATCTATGAATTGTTTTGTACAGTATTTGACACAGCATTAGTAGAAGTTGCTGTTATTGTTATTATTCATCTGACAAATATTTGCTGATGGCCTGCTAGATGTCAGACACAATTATGGATGCTGGAGTTATATGGGGAACCAAACAAATTCCTTTCTTTTATTAAAACGTACCATCTAATTATTAAATGAGCATTAAAATTGCAATGGAAAGTTACACTTTGTACTCTTTTCCAATGAACCTTAAAATCTGTCTTTTTCTTTTCTCAATTAAACATAGGAGTTAAACATGATTTTTTACTCTTGTTCATAGATGAATACCCTACTGTAATTTTATCCTTTACTTTCCTTGTTTTCTAACATCTCTTCCGTTTTCATGTTGTGCCCATTTGGACTGACTGGCTTAAACAAGAAAAGTCCTGTGATCCTGGCTTTTCCAGCAATCATAACCTTTTCATGACAAATTTAAGTCTGTTTTAGATTCAGTCCCTCTAACTCAGTGTGGTACTTTATCTGAAATTTCATATTAGACCTCTTGGATATTAAAGTAAAATGTAGGTTAAGAAAGCAATCTTTTAAAAAGAAAGAGAGAACTCAGGGGCTAAATCCCGACATGTCTATTTCAGGACAGTTTGTCCAGCATGGTCCCTGACTAGGAATCTGCTTATGAGCTTTGACACATGCACACAGAGGTGCCCCTGTGCACACAGACATATATTTATGTGGTGTAGACAGTGACTACTCTGAGTGTATTTTACACTGTTCTTTAGTTCAATAAGAGATGGATAAACCTTGTGACCCAATAGTACCAGAGGTCTCTCTATTCTTAGAGATTCCTCCAAATTCACTGAACTTAACAAAATTTAAGATTTATGCGCTGAAAAATATGAGATGCTGTGTGAATAAAGTAGCATCCTACTTAACATTGATATTGGGTAATGGTGCTAAAACCACTCTATCAGTAAACATCACAGCTAAGTCTTTTAACCCGTGTGGTATTTACAGTGCATCTGAAACTACTTTTATGCATTTAAAAATATTTATTAACATATGCTTTGGGCCAAGCAACTTGTTAGTGTTGTTGATACAGTGGCAAACAGACTGTTATTTCTCCAAGAAATTTAGGGATTAATGGGAAAGACTTTCAATAAATGAGTAAATGGGGGCACCTGGGTGGCTCAGTCGTTAAGCGTCTGCCTTCGGCTCAGGTCGTGGTCCCAGGATCCTGGGATCGAGCCCCGCATCGGGCTCCCTGCTCTTCGGGAGGCCTGCTTCTCCCTCTCCCACTCCCCCTGCTTGTGTTCCCTCTCTCGCTGTGTCTCTCTGTCAAATAAATCTTTCAAAAAAAAAAAAAAAGAGTAAATGGATTAAGAAGTACACAATTAGAATGACGATAAGGGTCTCCGAAGGTACATCACTGTGTGCTATGAAAGGGCTTAATGAGGAGGATTTACTTTGAGCTTGAACCTGTGGTTAGGAAAAGACTTATTTGAGAAGCTGACATTTCAGCTAGGTCCTCCATGATGAGAAGGAACTTGTGAAAATGGCAGGACGAGTAAAGGGTAAAGTGTTCCAGGAAAAGAGAGACAGTGTTCCAAGTCCTGAGGCTGTGGCAAGAACATGACATGGTCAAGAAACAAATGAAGTTTGCTGGCTGGCTGTGATTGAGAGAGGGCCAGAGTCCAGGGTGCCTGAAGTCCCATAAAGGGTTTGGAGTTTATTCTACATACAGTGGGAGCCTTGTGGATTTGGGGTTAACAGAAGTAACAAAGCAATCTCCCTAAGGGTTCTTCTAGCAAGGAATGCCAGAGGGCGGCTCTTATTTTGTGTAGTTAGTGTTTTGATTCAGTTACTTTTATGGACCCACAGCTTTGTGAGAGTATGAGATGTGAATTCCAGAATTTACAATCTCCATGTTTATTTTGAATGCTAATTACCACAAATATGTTTTTAATTGGTAACTGTGTATCTTAGACACACTTCATTACATTTAACCTTTGAGATCAGTTTTAATTCACCCTCGTAAAAACAAGTTTTCTATTAAGAAAGTATGGCACACATCAACATTTTAATTACTTTCTTCTGGAAGATTTTTGTATTGTACAGAATTTATCTGTCAAGGAGGAAATGAAAAAAAATGATCATACTTTGAGAAGATAATGCAAAAGAAGATCAAGTGGCAAACTTCCCAATCCATTTGTTTTCTAGATGATTTAATATTCTGCTTTTACAGAATACTGTTTGTAGACTCAGCCTAGCTTTTTGGTACCATTTATTAAGAATGTATATAGTTTGGGGTGCCTGGGTGGCTCAGTCGGTTAAGCGTCTGCCTTCGGCTCAGGTCATGATCCCAGGGTCCTGGGATTGAGCCCCGCATCAGGCTCCCTGCTCAGCGGGGAGCCTCCTTCTCCCTCTCTCGCTCTCCCCCGCCCCCCGCTTGTGCTCACTCACTCTCTCTTTCTCTCTCTGTCAAATAAATAAATAAAATTTTAAAAAACCCCAAAGAATGTATATAATTTAATTTTGCATAATAGCCAACAATTTAAAGCAGCTGGATATTTGCTTTCTCCCCTTTCAATGATCTGCTACCACTTCCTATCATTGTATTCATACTGACCTTTAATCCAACCTCTACACACAAACTCAGTTTTATGTATGATTCTTGTTTTAATGGATTTTGATAGATTTCTCTGTGCTCATTTATTTATAGAATGATTTATTATATATGTTGGTTTCATGGTGCTTTTATTTCTGTGTTTTGTTTTGTTTTGGTGGAGCACCTTGTATTCTAACAAATATTTCTTCATTGGGTATACATGAACTTTAGGTAAGTTGTTGAAAATAAATAAATGTTCACGCTTCTTTCTGCCCCCTGTCTGCATCTATTATTGTCTTTAATCTCCAAGGTTTTTTGGTTTTGTTTGTTTGTTTTACTTTTGAAAAGAACTTATGAATTAAATTTGAGCCAATGCGAGGGACTTTGGTGTTAACTAAAGAGACGGCTTTAGAGATGGTTACCTCTCTCTGGCATCTACATTATTGATACTCTATTAACTACCAAACTTCTATAATACTAGTATTCTTCAAATTCTAAAACTTAGCTAAGATTTAGTAAGGATTCTGCTACTGATAATCAACCTTTTAGCTAATGGAGCACATATTGATTTTTTTTGCAGAGGATGGTTTTCCTCCCAAGGGCCTTTGGCTCCAAAGACTAAGTGTTGCTTTGTGGATTTGGCAGGCCTCAGAGGAGCCTGGCTGCTGGGAACTGAAATGCTCAGAGCTTGCCAACCCCAAACCACTGTGTTTCTCACAGCTCTCCAGTGCCAAAAGTTGGTGTGCCAAGGAAACAGAAACCTGTCTAGAAGATAAACTGTTTTCTCTTGACTTTTCCTCTAGGAAGACTAGAAGTTAACCTGTAAGTTGGTTTGTGGTTAAAAATGATTTAGGACATTACGTTGAAGTTTAATGCTACAATTTTATACAAAAAACAAATTAGTGCATGAGTTATGCTCCCCGAATCACTTTGCTCCCAATTATCAAAATGTCTAATTTTATGTTTTTTAAGTGATCAGTGTAATTGTTGCAGGTGACATTGGTGGGGGGTGGGGAGGGCCTGTATGTGACAGACCTCAGGTGTGAGTGTGCATTGTGAGTGTGGGACAGGGGATGGAGCTTAGCCCTGCTACTTGGTTTTATATGAATGAACCTGGGTTCTGTGGACAGGTAATGTTGATGAGATCAGTAGACGAGGAGTTCACTTGCTAAAGAACTTTTTGTAGGATTGCATATTCTTTAGAAACAAGTTACAAAGCTACTAGGAGTATATATATATGTATATATAAGTATATATATATATACTTCATAGCACTAATGTAGCCATATTTCATTAGAGCTATTACCTAATTATTTATTAGAATTCTTTCATTTCTTTTAGATCTGGGTTTCTCAACCTCAGCACTATTGACATTTTAGGCTGATTAATTCCTTAGGGAGGGTGTGGGATGTTCACTGTAGGATGTTCATTGTAAGATGTTCAGCAGCATCCTTGGCTTCTACCCACCAGATACCAGTAGTACCACCCCCCACCCCCCAATTATAACAACCAAACATGTCTCCAGACATTACCAAATATCCCCCAGGGGACAAAATTCATCCCAGCTGAGAATCACTATTTTAGACTCAGGTACTTGGAAAATGATCATATATATCAATACATTAAGTGTATTAAGTATAGGTTTTTTTTTTTAAAAAAAAAGTGGATTTCCCCATCTTATTATTTTCAGTAGCATTCAAATTCAAAAGCTGTTGCCCAATGCTAGCAAAGTCGGAATAGATAGAAAGTAAGCATCTTCCTTTTTATTAGATAAAATGTCCAGCAATGAAAATCCCTGGATTTAAAGGCTTGTTAAGATGTATTATGTCAGATGAAAAGTGCTATTTTAATAACTCATTGTTATTCTTAGCATGGACCTTTTATTTTAGAAAAATGGATAATTAGCATTTTGGCTTATCACTTTCTCTCCATGAATACAAATAATTTGATAGACAGACAGCCAAGAGAGACTTCATTAAATAATGGGTCTAATCAGCCTGGGACTAGAGTAAATTAGGGGTTCGACTTCCAGCTTAAGAGTTGGAACTCGGGGTTTGGTGGCCATGTCAGCTCATTCATCCAGGGTATTTTTCTTGACTGACCTACTGTTGCAGTCAAAAACCAGAGCACAGGTCAATTGGTTAGAAATCCGAGTCAAAACTCAACTTGGGAAGCCATAGACAACTGTGCATTTAACTTGCAGCTGGAAAACTGCAAGAATGCATTCAAAGCATAACTACCAGTCCTATGGTGTTTGGACTTACCAGCTTCAATTTCAAGATAATGGCCCATTATTAATGGGGAAGTATTAAAAAGTTTTCCAGGGGAAAAATAATATCAGCTTGGAACCGTTCCCCTTTGCATACATTATCCACTTTACTTGCCATCTGTGGTGATCCATACTCTGCATAAAGCCTTACTAGTTTTCCAAAAAGGACTACAAATAGCCCTTTATTTTTTGAGAACAGTCTTTCTAATCCCCAGCCAGGAAATCTATTTTGAAATTAACTTTCTTTCTAAAATTTTTAGTGTAATCTATCCTTTTGTTTCTAAGAAACAAAGCCCAACGCTGTGTTTGATTTGGAATGATCTCACTGTCAGTCGGAGGAGACAGATAACCGTTAGAGGCCTTGGTTGTCTTTTGAAGCTTGCAGTGCGGTCTTAAGAAAGGATCACGATTGTTACTTAAGTTTCCTCTGTGGGGCAGAGGGAGAACTTCGATCTGAGGAATTATTCTCATCATGAGATAGAGGAATGATTTTCTTCACAGTGCGTGCTCTCCATTCATGATCCAGCCCACAAGGAAGCCTTCGCTCTGTGTGTCCTGAAACTGCATCTGATGCTTTCTTAGTAGCACCTCTCTACCGAGCAGACTTGGGGGAACAAAATGAAGGAAGCAAGTGTGGTCTGATGCTTCTGAAACATATTTATTACTAACATCTTCTAAGCAAAATAACAAAGAGCTAAAGTCAAAGCAGAAAGATTTTACTAGTCCTGAAGAGAATCCTCCTCACGTGATATAATACAGAAAATAACAAGGCCTCATTTCCTCTTGTAAAATGTGTGTATGCGTGCCTTTATTTATCAACCACATGATTTGTTATTGATATATCTCTACTAACCCCGAGAAGCGTCGATCCTGGTAACTAGAGAGTCTTCAGAGGGCTGAGTGAGTGATAGTCGTGAGGATATGAGCTTGGAAGAACCAGGAGAAACATACTGCTTTGGGAAGAAAAGCAGAGAGATAGAGTCTAGGGTGTGTCACTAGGAAGAAATGAAGATCCCGGAGGGAAGAGCCCTCTTTCGCATCTCCAAGGTGTCTTCAGCTAAATTTATCTTGCCCATGAATGACTTAGGGGATGAACAGTAATGTTGGATTTTATTCAAGGTTGTCATGTGGGCAAATACAGTGGTTGCTCACGGATGGCTAGTCAATGAATTGGCAAAGTTATAAAACAGAGAGTCACAAAGTTGAGAGATAGATGCAAAAGCACCCAGCTAGAAAGTGACAGAGAGGGATTTGAACACAAGTCTGAAGACAAAGTCAGTGCGTATCTGTTCTACTGTGCTGCTTGAAGCTGGTTGAAAGAGAGGGAGAGAGAGACACAAGCAGGGGGAACGGCAGAGGGAGAGGGAGAAGCAGGCTCCCCATGAGCAGGGAGCCCCATGTGGGGCTTGGTCCCAGGACCCCAAGATCATGACCCAGCTGAGCCAACCAGGCACCCCAACAAGCCCCATTTTTTTCGAAGCGTTACCAATTCTTTGCAGAAAATTAATACTTGCTTGTTTATAACAGTTACACATACACACAGAGGCAGACCATTTTCATAAAAATCAGAACTAGAAAAATTACTCGACTTCTCACTTCTCCACCTCACAAACAGAATTCTATGGAACAGAGTTGTTTATTTATTTTTATGGTTAGGCCCGTATATTCAATAATATATTCATACATAATTCATGAGCTTGTCAATTAGGCCCCATGTTTCCATACACAGTGACAGACAGGAGCCCAGGCGTGAGGTAGGGGAGCTGTGAGGAGGATGCGTGTCATGGCTGCCACACACAACCATGACTTTCATGGGGTCAGATTTCCTTCTTTTTTTTTTAAATCATTTTAAGATTTTCTTTATTTATTTGTCAGAGAGAGAGAGAGGAGAGAGAAAGAGCATGAGCAGGGGCAGGGGGCGGGAAGAGGGAGAAGCAGGCTTCCCGCCGAGCAGGGAGCCCGAGACGCGGGGCTCGATCCCAGGACCCTGGGACCATGACCTGAGCCGAAGGCAGACGCCCCACCGGCTGAGCCACCCAGGTGCCCCCAGATTTCCTTCTTTGAAAGAAAGTAAGGGCCACCCATTCTTTTCATAGCCTGTCAGTAAGCCTATTCTGTAAGTGAAACAAAAATAGCAATTTGTTTACATTTTGGATTGCCTGTGCCTTCCCATTTTGTGGCAATTGATCTGTTTTAACTCTGGGGCCCTATTTCTTTTCAGCTTCAAAATATGTAAAGTTGCTACAATATTCAGTGCTTGAGATGTTCAAATCACCCTTTATCAAAATGACCCCATGGGGAGTTCTAAAATCCAGTTACAGAGGTTTTGGAGAAGATTCTAAGAAAGTCTGAAATCCGTCCTTAAAAGCGTGGCCATGAGGCACCATAATTTTTGACAAAGCATGCTGGTTCATTCATCCTGTGAATAATTATTTATTGTCGTCTCTTGATCTTCTGAAGCCTGAGTGAGGCCTCTAGTTTGTCTGGTTTCCACAATCTTGGGCACTAGAAGGGTGGTAATTTTCAGTTTTAGCTAATTGCTATGCTTTACATGGTCATAGGGAGTGAGCCTTTCAGAAATCCACTTCATTAAAGCATTAAAATACTGTGGGCTCAGTAATTTCATTCACTGGGCCAATAACCCATGATATCTAGAAGAAGATTTAAAATAGTTTAAAAATAATTTTTCAAACAAGAAAGGAATTTCAAACTATAATTACCGCAGTAATAAAGGAGACTCCAAAGCAAGTATAAACATTATATTTAAATCCTAATATCAGATTCCTATAACTCAAAGAGTTTATTTAGCTTGTCTGACAGTGGATCACAAGATCTCAGATCTGAAATAAAGTTCAGCAAGCATCTAGTCTGGATATAGGAATTCAAGTATTTTTTTCCCTTAAAAGACCACTTATAATTCCGTATCTGGACTGACGGCCTATATGTTCATTTTTCTTAGAGTATTCACAAATTGCTTATTCAGTTTTTACCCCTAGATATTTTGCATTTTGGTTGCTATTGTACATTAGATATTTTTCTATTGTAGTTCTGTTTTATGCTGATGTACTATGGATGGTAATTTTGTATATCCATGTCATAACTGGCTACCACTTTAAATTTTTCCTATTCTAATAGTTTTCTCTGGTTTGTTGTGTTTGCAAGGAACACTAGCATATCATCTGCAAATAATGAAGATTTTCCCCCTGTTCCAGTATTAATAACTCCCTCCAACCTTGCCTCGGGTTTCAGTTATTATGTTGAGTAGAACTTCCAGAAAAGTGTAAAATAATTGTAGAGTCAGTGAGCATTCACATCTCATTTCCAGCCCTGAAAAGACCATACCTAGTACAAAATCTCCAAACTATCTTTCAAACCATGACTCCATAAGATGTTAATCAGTTTCTTAACAAAAAAATTTAAAAAACAACAAAAAAAGAGGGTAAGATTTCCAAATAATTTTCTGGAACTCCGAATTAAACAAAATGAAACAGATTTCTTTAACGAATGACTTTTCATAGCCTTAGTATTTTTTTTTTATTTTATAGCTTTTAGGTGTTTTTTCTTTGTTTCTTTGTTTGTTTTTAAAGATTTTGTTTACTTATTTGACAGAGAGACAGAGAGCACAAGCAGGGGGAGCAGCAGAGAGAGAGGGAGAAGTAGGCTCCTTGCTGAGCAGGGAGCCTGATGCGGGGCTCCCATCTCAGGACCCTGAGATCGTGACCTGAGCCGAAGGCAGATGCTTAACTGACTGAGCCACCCAGGCTCCCCAGGTGTTTTTGTTTTTTTTTTAAGTTTTATTTATTTAAGTAATCTCTACACCCAACGTGCTGCTCAAACTCATGACCCCGAGATCAAGAGTTACATGCTCTTCTGACTGAGCCAGCCAGGCACCCCAGCCTTTAGTATTTAACATGCATTGGCAGGCTCTGAGAGGTAGAGAATGTATGTGACATTTGCCAACATATTTGTTCTCAGGACACCATTTCTGAAGAACCCTTAACTATCATCTCACAACACATCAGTGCTAACTCTGGCAGGATATCGTTAACTGTGATGTTGGTTATGATTTCAGAATGATATTCTTTATCATGTTAAGAAATTATCCCACTCTTAGCTTACTAAGGAGTGTCGTATAAGTAGGATCTTCTTTTTTTTTTTTAAAAAAAGATTTTATTTATTTATTTGATAGAGAGAGTGAGAGAGTACAAGCAGGGGGAACAGTAGAGGGAGAGGGAGAAGCAGGCTCCCTGCCAAGCAGGGAGCCGGCTGTGGGGCTCGATCCCAGGACCCTGGGATCATGACCTGAGCCGAAGGCAGACAGACGCTTAACCATCTGAGCCACCCAGGCACCCCATTAAGTAGGATCTTCTGTATGTTCCTTTGTGTCTGGCTTTTGCTTGACATAATGTTTTAAGATTCATACATGTTCATTTTTTTTTCAATGCTGGATAATATTCTTTTGCACAAGAGTGTTGATAAATATTTGTGTTATTTGCAATTTGAGGGTGTTATAATCAATGCAGCTCTGAATATTCTTGTACATTAATCCTGGTATATAAAGGAATGCATTTTTATAAGCTATATAGCAGGGAGTAGACTTCCTGGGTCTTAGGGTATATCCAGATATATATACCCTATATATGTAAAGTATAAAGGAGAATGCTTTAGTTTTCCAAAATGTTTATGCAAAGCTCACACTCCTACCAGCTATTGTTTGAAACTTCCAGTTCCTATACATCCTTTTTAACACTTGGTATTGTCAGACATTTTAATTTTCAGGCAACCTGGTAGAGGTGCAATAACATCTCATTGTTTTAATTTGCATTTTTCTGATTACTAATGATAAGCACCTTTTCTGATGCCTATTTTCCATATGAATTTCCTCTTTTATGTAATGACTGAATCCTTTGCCCATCTTTCTGTTGCTTTGGCTGTCTGCTATCTTTTATTATTGATTTGTAAGGATTTGTTATATATTTGTATATTGACTCTTTTTGGGATATATATATGCATATACGTATACACATACACACACACCTCATGGGGGGAAAGAGAGAGAGAGTAGATACACACACCCACACACACACTCACACACAATCTATAGCCTGCCTGTTTGCTCTCTTAACATTGTCTTTTGAAAGACAGCCATTCTTAAATTTAAAATAGTTTATTTTGCCAACCTTTTCCTTTATTGTTAGTGCTTTTGTATCTTGTTTAAGAAAAATTTGTCCTAGCAATCCTATTAAGTTTAATAAAAATTATAACAAATTATATGTGCATTCTTTTATATTGTCATATCATCTGTGAGTAATTATATTTTTGTTTCTTTTCCATTCTTTATCCTTTCTTTTTTTTTCTTTTTCTTGCCTTGCTGCACTGGTTAGAACCTCAGTATAATATTGCATAACAATGGTGGTAGTGGAAATCATTGTTTTATTCCCAATTTCCAACATTTTACGATTAAAAGTGAAGTACAATGTTGACTGTAGAATTTTTGTTTTGTTTTTGTGAATGTTGTTAATGTTGTATATTACATTGATATCTTTTTCTCCCCAACTTTTTTATTCTGAAAAATTTTGTATGAGTTGCAAGTTTCATTGAATACCATTTTTACTTGAAATAGCAGGCCACAGACAAATTATGAATATTCAGATTTAGATATTTGGCAGACATTTTCTTAAAAATGAATGAAGTGAGCCTGTCACTTCAAGAAAATAACGGGCAGCGTATTTTACTAATGACAGAAATTGAGCTTTCAAGTCAAAATTAGCATTTTGGAAAACTTATGTTTGTCACCACCAGCTTTCTGTTTCTCAAAACTTAAAGGCTTTTCTGAGGAGGTCAGTGATAATATCAGTGAATGTGTTTAAAATACATATTGGAAAATTTCAACACTTCAAATATCGGCATAACTCATTACACTAATATTTTTCAAAGACCAGTGTGTGATGTTACAAAATCATGTATGCACAGTGTTAAAGATCCATTAAAAGTGTAAGATAGACCAATGGATTCTAATGTAATAGTAGAAAATTTTATTGATATGGTTTCAGGTTCCTTATTGCAAATAAAATTTAAGAAATCACCATTTGTCAAATTTTGGTATAGATTCAAAGAAAAGTATCTACAATTATCTCCCTTTCCCTACTACATAGCTTTGTGAAGCTGGATTTTTTTCTTCTGCTTCAACCAAAAACATATGGTGCAATGGATTGAAAGCTGAAACAGATGAGAGAATCCAGCTATCTTCAATTAATCTAGACACTAAAGAAATTTGTAAAAATGTAATATAAATAATGCTACTCTATTTACTACTTGTGTAAAAAATACAGTACTTTTCAGAAAAAAAAAGTGTTATGTTAACATGAAATGGGTATATTATTATTTTTAAATGAATTGATATTTTTAAATTTTCTTATTTTCAATTTTGAGTATGGTAAATATCGATATATGTTCAACTCATGTAAAAAAGTGTCCTTGGAATCCTCAATAATTTTAAGAATATAAATTTTACCTGAGACCAAAACGTTTGAGAACTAGGAACAGTACCAGTTGCCCTAAGCTTATGAAAGTATAATGTTATTTGACACATTTACCTTCTTCCCATGACAATGGAAGAAGCTGAAAATATTTTAAGTCCATTTTCCCCCTCCCAAGTTATGTGCTCTTTTATGGTAATTTTAATTCTAGAATTTCCTCTTTGTTTTTGTGTTTATGAAGCTTCACTATGCTATGTTTAGATGTATATTTTTATTTATTTTCCCTATGAGTCATTAGCTTAGCCTTTCAAATGTGTGGATTCTTATAAATTGTGGAACTTTCTCAGCCATTATCCTCTGTTCTATCCTCTCCTCTGGTATTTCAAATAAATATATATTAGGCCTTCTCAGTGTGTTCTCTGTGTCTCTTATCCATTTTTTTTAATCTCCTGTTTTATTCTGAACATTTGCTTTTATCTTCTTTTTAAAAATTTTTTTTAAAAGATTTTATTTACTTATTTGAGAGAGAGAAAGAGCATGAGCAGGGGGGAGGGGCAGAGAGAGAGGGAAAAGCAGACTCCCTGCTGAGCAGGGAGCCTAGACACAGGGCTTATTCCCAGGACCCCGAGATCATGACCTGAGCCAAAGGCATACACTTAACCAACTGAGCCACCCAGGCGCCCCTTGTTTTTATCTTCCAATTCACTGATTCTCTTTAGCTTTGTCTAATTTGTTATTAAAAACATTCATTGAGTTCTTCATTTCATGTACTATATCAGTTCTAGAACTTTTTTTTTTTTTAGATTTTACTTATTTATTTCAGACAGAGCAGGAGTGGGGGTGGGGGGCAGAAGGAGAAGAAGACTCCCCCCTGAGCAGGGAGCCCAATGTGGGGCTCAATCCCAGAACCCTGGGATCATGACCTGAGCTGAAGGCAGATGCTTAACCAATTGAGCCATCCAGGCACTGCAGTTCTAGAATTTCTAAGTGGTTCTTTTTTACATACACTCCATCACTTTTTATAGTTTTCATTTCCCTGTCAACATTTCACTTGGCTTTTATTTCCTTGAATGTAGTGAACATAGATTGTTTCAGTCTGTACCCTGTAATTCCATATGTGGAGCTCCTATGGGACTCTTTTCTTTTTTTTTTTTTTTAAAGATTTTATTTATTTATTTGACAGAGAGACACAGCGAGAGAGGGAACACAAGCAGGGGGTGTGGGAGGGGGAAAAGCAGGCTTCCTGCAGAGCAGGAAGCCCAATGCGGGGCTCAATCCCATGACCCTGGGATCATGACCTGAGCCAAAGAGAGCCGCTTAACGACTGAGCCACCCAGGCACCCCTGTTTTGGTTTTCTCTATTGATGCTTTGTCTTTCCATATGTCTGGGTTTTAAGATTGTGTGTTGGACATCATATTTGAAATTTTATTTGTAGCAATAATTTGAGGTCTAGTATGCTATTATCTTCCTCCAGAGAAGTTTTGTTTGTTTGTTTTTGTTTGCTTTTTCCAGGTGTCTAAGGTTATTAGAAGTCCAGGACTTCTAATAATGCAATTTCTGAAATTGATGTTTTCAGAGCCAACCAATCAGCATGAAAGAAGATGACAGATTTTGCTAGACTGGTTTATTTCAAACTTACTTGTAGTATACATCTTAGGAGTCCCAGTCCAAAGTAGATGTGGATTTCCCCTTTTTGGGCTTTGGATTCTGATTTCTCTTTTTTTTTTTTTTTTTAAAGATTTTATTTTATTTATTTGACAGAGAGAGAGAGAGAGCACAAGCAGGGGGAGCGGCAGGCAGAGGGAGAGGGAGAAGCAGGCTCCCTGCTGAGCAAGGAACCCGATGCGGGGCTCGATCCCAGGACCCTGAGATCATGACCTGAGCTGAAGGCAGACGCTTAACCAACTGAGCCACCCAGGCGCCCCTGGATTCTGATTTCTGCCAGAAACAGAACTCAGCTATTTATTCCAGAGCCATAATGCCTCGAGGGCAAAAGCAGCCTTTAGTGTTGGTCTACCTCCCCAAGTTCCAGACTTCTCCAGGCTGGCAATTCCTCACTATCCTAGTTAAGTCTTGGATGATCTCAAACAGATTGTTTTTATATTTTTTTCCAGCTCTTCTAGTTATCTGCCATGGAAAGTTTATCTGAATTTTGTAAGTTAATTCATTGAATCAGTTAATCTCATGCTGGTACTTTTTAACAATAATGAATTTGAATGTCCTTTGTACTTTGGTTTTGCATTTCCAAACTAGAAGGAATGACTTATACTATAGTTTATTTCCTAAAGCCTGAGCCAGTTGAAAGCCTACATAAGCCACATTTTTCTCCTTATTCCTAAAATAAGCATAGTCTTAGGATTTACAGTACAAGCATATCTTTCCCTGTCTCCAGTGAAATGAACCTAACCCCACTGAGACATTCATGTTTCCTTATCTCTTCCATTTGCTCATTTTGCCACCATTCCCTTCCACTTTCAGCTGGGAATCCATGTTACTAGTGCTCACAATTATTTCTCAACTATGTACTTTCAGAACATCACTTGCCACAATCTCCAGCCCTGGATCAAGCTGGCTAGCTTCTTCATTCCTGCCTCTGTGCCCCTGAACAGCGCTAGAATGAATATATAATCCTGCAGCACATTCATCAAAAATCTATAATTCCTAAATTCTGGCTGTGGCACTGCTAGCAATCCTTTTGATTCTTGCTCAAAATATTCTCTTTCTCAAAAATCCATCCCTCTCCTGAAGTTGGTTAACCTTACCTCTAAGTTATCCCATCACTCAATAATTAACCCTTACTTGCTCTTTAGAAATGCAAGGGAATCCTGAATGAATTCTAATTGCAGTCCTCTCTTGTAAGGTTTCTCCTCTCATTCTTAATTCTTTTTTCCTGTCTCAGAGGAAGAAGTGTCTCTATCTTTTCAAAGGATAACCATTCAACTATACTCTTACATTATTGACTCCTGTCTTCCCGGGATTCTCGCTCCATTCATGGGCCCTTCTCTTTTATTTGCAATCATTCCATCTTCACCAACTTCTTCCCCTCAAACCATCCTTCAGCCTAGGAAATGAAACAAGATGGGAAAAAAATTGTCTTGAACGAACTTTCAATATATCACTAGCCTTAAATGCTGGCAGAAATTCCACATGACAATTAAGAAAATTTATAAGGTAACATGATTTTCTTCCTTACTTCCAAAGCAAATTCTAGCCAGAACATACAGAGGACCTCTAATGCTATATAATTAACATAATTTTGTGGGAATAAAATCTCTCATGTTTAGTTCTACATGCATACTTCCAATATCTTCTCCATTTGCTCTTCATAGCCTCTGACTTCTTGGGTTGATTTCAGTTGTAAGTGCTGCTCACCAATCTAGTACTATTCAAGGTTCTAATTGGCAAGATTTACTACCCTAGGATCTTCTCCACATAATACCCCAGGGATCCACCTTTACCATTTTGTTTTTCATCTCTTTAATCAGGCATTATGGTCTCCTCATTTATCATTGCCAATTCCTCTAGGACAATGTTTCTCAAAGCTAGATATCCATTGGAATCATTTGCAGAACTTGAAAAACTTATGTATAGGCACCGTCCTTAAGAGTTGTCTGATTCAATTAGTCAGGAGTGGAGTATAGCCATTATAATTTTTTAAAAGCTCCCTGGTCATTGTTGAATTCTCTTGAGAACCATATCCCTAATTGAGTGATGTGTTAAGATACCAATATAATAGCATGGATCAGTGTTCTTTCTTACTTTCTTATATGACATAGTGGGTAGAACATTAGCACTATGTTCCGAGCACATCTTCCTGAGAGGAAAATAATCCAGAGGTAAGTTGGTTGCAAAATTAGTCAAATTTTATGACCGTCCAGTGATAGTGAAATATGAATTATTTCCATTATTCCCATCCATAGGCGAAAACTCTTGGTTTGAGAAGACTCATTTTTTGCTTTCTACTCCAGAGAATGCAAGCTGTTTTCCTTTGGCATGCCTACATGATTATACAGATCCATTTCCCTCAAGGAACTTCCAAATAAAAAGAATACATCATCTTATGTACCCCCATATTAAGTTTTATGCTTAGATGTAATGCCACAGGTAGGAATCAAGGTAAATGCCATATCCCAAATCCACAGAGACTCAGAGCCAAACCGTGGGTTATCAAATCTGTCTTTTTATATGCTGTTACTCATAGTGTGTGATTTATATCCACTGCTTTTGAAAGCCGCATTAACTGAAAGACGCTGGTTTGTAGAGGGGCAAGGAAGTACATTTACAGGTTGGCTTGGTCGAACTGTGCTGATTTCTCTCTAGAACAGTCTTCACAATTCTTTGCTCACAGTTAGAGGTCTGCTGAAAGTGACTCAGTGTAGATGAAAACAGCTTGCTTAATCATTCCTGAAACACGGGAAAAATTAAAATACATTTTTTTCTTTGTCAAGCAATAAAAACAATGCCAGATTGTTAATGCTTCTTTTGTACCTGTCACTTGAAAGACCTCAAAAGAACATCAGGGAGAATAAAGGCAAAATCTATTCCCCAATGGCATCATTATACATGTTGAAGCCTCTAAAAACTAAAACTCTAAAGACATTCATGAAGAGTAGAGGAATAAATGATAGCAAACTGAAGAGTGCATCTCTGGAGCTTTGTTCAACTTGCTTTGTTCAAATTCACTCAAATTGGATGATGAAAAGCAAAGATCTCATTTGTTTCAATATTAAAGTAGTAAATTAGTGAGTGGTGAGTTGCTAATTGTCCTGTAAAGCATTTAGGGTGCCAGGAGTGCCCTGTGGCCAATATTTTAAATTGCATTCTTATGGTTGAAATGAAAGCAACCATTAGAGTAGTGTAAAACAATGTTTTTAATAATTTAAGCTAGTTCGATTCAAACATGATTTTCATTCTGAAATATTTATTGAAGCTCCTGTTTTTATTTGAGATGAGCAAGTTTCATTTTAGACTTCAAGGCGTCAAATAGAAATTCATGTTCAGTATGGGGCTAGCATGGGGAGAGAGATTAACGCTCTCCAGTGTAATGTTTCATCCCTGGCTGTGTCTGCTTGCTTCTGGGTGCAGAATTAACAGGTTTGGTTAAATTTTACTTGAGTTTTTGGTGACCTTTTCTAATCCTGGCTGTTTCATAATTTAATGTCTTGACCTTCGTTTTCCATAGAGCCACCTTAGTGATAAATGCAGAGATTTAATAACTAGAACTAGTTGACAGGTGACCTTTCATACATGGCCATTTCTCTTTGCTGGGGAAACCACACTGTTTTGCAAGTTTTAATTCACAGATTTTAATTATCTATTCTATAAGCTCTAATTATCTTGTCTATACGCTTATTCACAGAGAAAAAAAGGAAAGGTTAAATATTTCATTCTTCTTGCTGATTAAAATGTAAAGTGCTTGGCAGTTGTCCCAATATATCATTCAAAAAAGACAGGGCAATTTGTCAGGTTCTTACCCAAAGAAGAAAAAAGGGGAATTTTCCAGAGTGGTTGTTAAGGAGCAGGATGAAAAAAGTGGTTAGGAGAGTGAGCGGTCTCATTAGCAGGATGAGGGTATCTGCGCCCACGTGTGTGAGTGTGTGTGTGTGTGTGTGTGTGTGTGTGTAAATTTGGAGCAGAAAAACAAATAGTTCTTTAACTATATATGTACTAATCTGAAGAGAAAAGTGACCAAAAAGTGACAAAAGGATAAACTTGCCAATCAGAGTGGGTGATGTGTTAGTTTTGTTAATTTTTCCTTTTTAAAAAAAAAAAAAACTGGGAAAGTATCAGTTGGGCATGTCATGGTAAGTTGGTTTCTAGGGTCCATATAAATAATATTTAAACACAGGAAAATAAAGCTAATTATTAAAATGTCACAGATTCTTAAAAAGAGGTAAAGAAGAGCCAACCTTCCTCCCACCCTCCCCCATAGGATCAGAGAATATAGGACCTTCTTGATTTCCCTGGACTTGCATTCTTCAGCATTTTTGCAAACAAAATTCATTTTTGTGCCAAATACTCATGCTTCTAATAAAATAAAAGTAAAATTTCTCATGGCTGTAAAAGGGCCTATAGTAGGGCCATAGTCTCCCAATCAGCCAGTGTTCTGGAATCTTCATAAGTACAGAGGGAAGAATGACTCATTGAGTTAGAGAAAGGCTTGGCAGTCTTGAGCTAACTTTGATTCCCAAGTACTTGAAAGCAGCCATGTGGGCTTCTAAAGTGAATTTACCTCAAGGAGGTTTTCATGCAGGGGGAGATATTCCCTTTAGCCACGGAGATCAGCTTCTGAAAACATCATCGCCATGTCCTTTTTTCCCTCAGATATGGATTGTAAACACTTAATGCTTCAGAAAGAAATGCAACTCACTGCTATTATGAAAATGTTTTGAAAAACAAATTAAGTAAAGATGTGGAGAACCATTTGAGACTAATAAAATTGGTCATGATGAGTTTATCTTCAGCTGAAGTTTCAGCCAGATTTCAAATCAAAAATAAGAAAAAATTTTCTACATAATTTCTTAGGCCATGCTAATACCATTGCCAGAGAAGAGAGGTTAATTCTGCAAACCCTATATTCCTGAGGAGGCTCTCATCAATTGAGAAACATTATCCTCTTTTGGTGAAATTCTTGGCCACCACGATGTTTAAAAGCATTAATTTATAATTTAATATCAATAATTTTAACATAATAGTGGGTGAGATTTGAGATGTTTGCCTAATTCTATATTAGGAATAATGCAAATTAATAGTAAATATTTCTTTAATATCTTTCCCTTTGTCCTGCAAGTGCATTTTATGAAAGATAATATATGCTCTTCTTTTTAACCTGAAAGATGTCTAGTACCCACTGGATATCATGTTCATCTCAATTTCCTCAACTCTATAATGGGAAATAAAAACAATCCAACTTATGAAGAATATATTATGAGAATGAATGGAATAATGTAATAAAGTGCTGGGCAGGATGAATGACCCATAATAGGTGTTCAATCATGTTTCTTTTTTTTTTTTTTTTAAGGATTTTTGTGTTATTTACTCATTTATTTATTTAAGAGAGAGAGAGCACAAGCAGGGAGAGAGGCAGAGGGAGAGGGAGAAGCAGGCTCCCTGCTGAGCAGGGAGCCCGATGCGGGGCTCGATCCCAGGACCCTGGGACCATGACCTAAGCTGAAGGCAGACGCTTAACCGACTGAGCCACCCAGGTGCCCCTCAATCAAGTTTCTATCAATAAGTATAATACACTATGCTTAGATGTCTTTCTCACTCTGTTTCTTCCCTTCCTCCCTCTCTCATCCTTTCCCTGTGCCCGAGACAGGAATAAAGTCCTTTTTTCTTGTAAGGAAGCAAATGTCATGATTCATTTTAGCAGAGAAAGGACTTGTTTTTCAAGGCCATCCCTTAGGGCCTTTAAAAAATAAAATAGTGTATGAATTGACCCTAGTTAATCATCGAACTCCGCTATGCCTCAGAGCTGTGTACTGAGATTAAAAGCTCACACTGATTAGAATTCTAAAATTATTTTATCCTTCGTGGTGCCTTTCACAGAATAAGTACTAAGTAAAAATTACTTGGTTGTTTAATAGATGTTGCCAAATTCTTAACTTTCCCCAAGCTGAGTGTTCATAATCAGATATGCAGGTATAGAGTTTGTATATTTTTGCGAGGGAGAAATACCAAATCAAATATAGTAATCTTACCATTAAAAAATTCATCATTTTATACTTTAAATAAAAGGACGTGTTTGGGGGCGCCTGGGTGGCTCAGTCGTTAAGCATCTGCCTTCGGCTCAGGTCATGATCCCAGGGTCCTGGGATGGAGCCCTGTGTCGGGTTCCCTGCTCAGCAGGGAGTCTGCTTCTCCCTCTCCCTCTGCCCCCACCCCCCCCCCCCGCTCATGCTCTCTCTT
>NC_138372.1:58089412-58155786 GCF_054177405.1 Leptonychotes weddellii
AAGAAACAAAAAAATAAGGACAGGTCAACTAAAAAGGAGAACTCAAAATTAAGATAGGGCTTGGTGCAGCGGAGCTGACTAAATCTTTCCAGAGGTCTCAGAAAATCCAGGGCCTCAATCTGGGAAGAAACTGCTTACTGAGGCAGAACTGAGCGAGTGGAGACATATGGAATACATTTTTGAGCAAGGGCCACAAGTCAAATAATATAAACAAGTTCAAGAAACAGCAGTACATTTTAACAAAGAAAGTTGAGATCACAAGATGCAGCAATGAAGCTAATAAAAGGAACTGAGATAACCAGATAAGAGTGACTCTTGGGTCAAACTGTCCATTCGTGCCTAGGTATTTCTTTCTTTTTTTATCATGGCTTACCGTAGTTTGAAGTGTCTTCAAACGTATAAATGAGTCCCTTGGGCCTTAACAAGCTCTTGGTGTTACCTGAAGCTTCTGATTATGATTAGGACTGTTGCATTCATACAGCCCGGCTCTCCTAACATACTGTAAAATGGTCCCTGTGACCAAGTGGCAAATAGAGCATCACCATATGCAGCCATGTCTCCTGGTACCTCATTTAGGATGTCAGGCAGCTAGGCAGACTGTGGCTAAGCAAGATAGGTACGTGAAAGGCTCTTACGACTCTGGCTATGGTGACAATATATAAAGGAAAGGGACGATTTAAAGATCACCACCTATCCCCCAAGCCATTACATTCCTAGCTCTCTGCCCAATTACATATTTGTTACATAAACAAGAGGCAGTGGTTGCCAATGTTTGCCCTCAAGTTGTTAGTCAGCTGCTGACCTCATAATCTGCACAGCTGCGGCCTCCCAATATGTTGTCATGAAACAGATTGTGATGTCTTAATTGATCACTTTCAGAGGTTACAATTGTCAAGTGAAACCAGTATGCTGATTCTTATTAGTTAAATTAAGGCTTGTTACAGCACAACCAGCTAATTCACTCAACGACTAGGAAATCCGATGCAAATTTGTAGATTAGAACACATCCGAGGCTCTTTGTATCTTTTTTCTTTTTGATTTTTTTTTTAATTTGTGGAGGCCATACCCAAAAATGCTTTTATTATACAGTGAAGCAACTTCTTGGAACAGAAAATGGAATGTAACCTCCCTGCACCATATGCATCTTGGTGATAAGTTGGAGTGTGCCATATGACACACACAGTTTAAATCAGGCATTGATTTGCATGACTCTAAGTGGGTTTGGAGGACTTAGCTAAGTGTAATGTATGTTAGGCCCTGCTGCAAATCGTCTGGCAGGAAGAATATTGTGTTCTTCCTTATTGCCCTGAAAAACTGTAGGCTCCTAGATGCATGAAGGTCTTAGATCACTATCCCATCCCAAGACGCAGCCTCTTATGCCCCCATCTGGCCATCAATGAAGTCTTCACTATGGCACCAACCCACAGAACCCCATTTCCAAGTTCCCTAATATACTCACCCACTTTGAGCAGACCTATTCTAAACTGCTGTTCAGATTTCTTATTGTAGCAGGGGTGATGGACAGTCCCTTTGATAGCTGAGTTTTAAGACACTTCATAAATGGCGAGACCTCAGTGGCATATCCAATCCATGCCTGAGCCTATGTTGTTTCATGTCCAGCCCTGTTCAAACCTTACATGATTCTAACAGTTCAATGAATCTCTTTTTATATAGGAAAAAAAGAAACTTCATAAGCAGACCTTTGTGGACTTAACCAGTCAAGTTTTTTTCAAAATCCTTCATTTTGACATTAAACAAATGGAAACATTTGTCCACTTAGCATATTTCACAGGTGCACAATAAAAACTAAAAGAAGTAAAGTTAAATTAACCTAATAACTGCTAGCATCCAAAATATGGTGGGAAACACAAGGATGTTCATCAAAGCAATTTTATAAAGGAAAAAATTAGATAATAGCCAAATGCCCAGCAGTAGGCAAATAGGTACATTATGGTATGTCCACATAAGGAAATATTGTATCGGCATTAATGGTATCTCTAAGGAGGAGTGCCTGGGTGGCTCAGTTGGTTAAGCGTCCAACTCTTGGTTTCAGCTCAGGTCATGATCTCATGGGTCCTAGGATTGAGCCTCGCCTCGGTGCTCCACACTCAGTGGGGAGACTGCTTGAAGATTTTCTCCCTCTGCCCCTCCCCCCCAAAACAAATAAATAAATCTTTAAAAAATACATCTCTAAGGACTGTTTACTGGCATGGGAAAGTTTAATGGTGTGAAATAGTTGAAAAACCAAGATTGCCAAATTTTATAAATAGTATTTCTCAACCTAATATATCTAGAAGGGGGAAAATAACACAAAATATTGTTAACAGTTGTCAAGTGGTGGAAATATGAAGAGTTTTTATTCTTTTATTTATTTTTTTTCAAGTTTTCCACAATGAGCCCATATTACTTCAATAATCAGGAAAAAAAAGTGTTTTAAAGCAGTTTGAGTAGTTTTGTTGTAACATTAGCTACAGGGAGTCTGTGTTCAAAACATCTCTAATCTAACAGGTCTGAAAATGAGCTCATTCTCCTCTGCTGATCCTGCTCCTCCTAAAACCTTTGCCTTCTCATGTAAAGCCAGTTTTAGTCTTCCAGTTGTTTAGGCTAAAAATTGAAGTTATCTTTGATTCCTCCCTATCTTTCAGATCCCGCAGTCCATCTTACTGGTCAACCCAATAGGCTTTACCTTCAAAATATGTTCAGCGTGTGATCAGGATGTTGCTACCTCTTCTGCTATCCGACCTAGTCCAAGGCACTATCATCTCTTGCCATGATTGTGGCAGTAGTCTGTTCTCCAAGTTTCTACCTGTTTCCTTTTTGTCAGTTTTCCACACCACAGCCAGGGCTGTTAAAATATAATGCAGATCAGCCACTTCCCTATTCAGAACATTCCGAAGGCTCCTGAATAAAAGAGCCTACAGGATGTCTCCCTGGTCATCTCTCTGACAACACACACACACAGAGACACACATACACATATCCTACCCTTCCTTGCTTTAATTTTCTCTATTTAGCACCTATCTTCATCTAACATATTATATACTATGCTGATTTATTAATTGCCTTTCTCCTCCCAGTGGAATGTAAGATCTATGAGGTCAGGGGATTTTGCTTAAAATTTTACAGCTGAATAATCTTCAATCCCTAGGACATAGCACATCATAGTTGCTCAATAACTACTTTGGATACTTACCATTGATAGGAAAGACATCTTGTTACAGTTGTGTGGTAATTATACAGGTGACTTTTCTGAGGTACTTTGCCTCTCAACCTAACCACCTGGACTGACCTGTTTGTATATTGATAGGTTTCTTCCGGATTGTGTTTCTCTTTCATTTAAATCAACATTTCTCAACGAATTTGGAAAAGTCTATGTCTTCCCTAATACTAAGTTCAGTGTTCAGGCTCCTGATAAATTATTTTAATTCAATTGCTCTCATTTCCTAACTTAATCACTATATACTGGGCTCCTATAGTAATCCCAGGACTTCTGGGGAGTGGGATTAAAATGAAAAAGACAGACATTGACTCTTACAGAGTTTACTATATCGTGGACAGACATAAATAAACAATAAAATACAACATAACTAATAAAATAAGGGCAGTACCCAGTGTGAGAAGAACCAATGACCAATAGGCACCATAAAAATACAGGATCAAATGTCAAATACAAAATGTGGAATCTAATAGAAGGAAGATGAGAAAGATATATATCAACAGAGTGCATTGCTCCTTTATCACTGTTTTAAAAGGTAGGGTGACTTTTCCTCACGTAGGAGCAAATGGCAAAAGGAATTTATTTGGTTTGCCTGGGAGGAAGGAATGCAAGGAATAATGGAAAGAGCAATGGGTTTAGAGTTAGAAGATCTAAATTTGAATCTACCACTGCAATTTGAATCTATCATCTACAAGTTCTAGAAGGTGGTGCTACCCTCTATGAGTCTCTGTTACGTCATTGGTTTAAAACAAGGAGGGTTAGACCAGCACTAGAGATGATTATCTCTTTTACATTCCTTCCCTGAGTTCTTAAAAGAAGCCTTTCCTTATCCATCTAAAATAGAAACACAAAGGCCAGTTAACATGGTGATACAGGGAATTTTTTAAGGGTTTTTGTAAAATATTTGCCAGCCTGAGACTTGTCTTAAATAGGTCTTGGTTCTGAACATCTTTTTCAGAACCTCATCATTTGCTGAATTTTTCATATTTTCATCAACTGCTACATAACTATTCATAAATATAAGTAAAATACAGAATTGATGCCTGGATATATTCCCTTTGCATTTCTTTTTTTAGCCACTGTCCTTATTAAAGAGATCAAATCTTCCCCTATTGCCTTATTTCATTTGAAATTATGGTTTTGAATAAAAAGTCATTATTTAGAATGAAAAACAAATGTCTATTTTTCCTTTTAATTTTAAACTGACACAAGGGGATAGAAATTAAAATTATTTCTTAACAATCTGTATTCACTTTTTAAATGGAAGCATGCCCCTAGCTTGATAACCTGTGGTGGCTACTGTAGGATTGGCCCATATATTTCAGGAAATCCCACACTCGGCTATTATATACAATATCTGAATTTCGTTTTCTCAGAGGAACTTGTTTGGATAGCTGGAACTTACTCATTTACATATCTCTCCCCTGTCTCATTTCTCTGTTTTTCAGCCTCTGCAGCTGGACTGTAACCTTTGCGCCATAGTGTCAAACTCAGGTCAGATGGTTGGCCAGAAGGTGGGGAATGAGATAGATCAGTCGTCCTGCATCTGGAGAATGAACAATGCCCCCACCAAGGGCTATGAAGAAGATGTTGGCCGCATGACAATGATTAGAGTCGTGTCCCATACCAGCGTTCCTCTTTTGCTAAAAAACCCTGATTATTTTTTCAAGGAAGCAAATGCTACTATTTATGTCATTTGGGGCCCTTTCCGCAATATGAGGAAAGACGGCAATGGCATCGTTTACAACATGCTGAAAAAGACAGTTGACATCTACCCGAATGCCCAAATTTACGTGACCACCGAGAAGCGCATGAGTTACTGTGATGGCGTTTTTAAGAAGGAAACTGGGAAAGACAGGTGAGTCCTCTGAGAGGTGGCCTCATTGTCTTCTATGCTAGCTCCTTGCTGAGTTCTTTCTCCAGCTATCAAATGAACAGAGTTATTTTTCAAATTGATTGTTAGATGTTTTTTGACTATTATGATTACTTGATGAGCCAGCAACTAGGCCCCATTTATTCCACCTACACTACCTTCTGTTCTCTCCATTTTGATTGGCTTGAGGATCCAAAAAATACTGGATGCTTCCCCAAGATATCTTTAGATTTCTTCTTATTTAGCTCAATTTGCTATTGGTTAAATTGGATGTTAGCCAAAAGGAAGTACACACATTTCTGTTTCAAAACAGAAATGTTAAGGAACTTTAGGACATAAACTCCTTTGGAAGTTGTTATAAAAATTTACCTGAGACTACAAAACGCAGCAAGCTATTTATTCTCTAATAAGGTTGCATAGATTCTTGCATGCAAATAGACCCTATGATCATGAGATACCATAACTTGGTATCTAACAGATATGTTGGTATATTCAGCAGAATACCATATTGAGATTATGCATTACTGAAAATCATTAACAGTGGATTCTTGAAGAGAAATGAGGTATAAATACCATTCACTCAATTATCCCAATTTGCATTTTTCATTACCTCGGTCTTTTTTTTCCCATAGCCTTCTGTAAACCACCCTTCCCACTTCCTTTTCTTGAAGCCTGCTCACCTTTTCTTCCTCCTACTCCTTATATCTCCTGTTTCCTCTCTCTGCTCCCTCTTACCCCCCTCATTCTGCCATATGACTCTACTGCCTACCACTTTTTCTTTCTTTTTAGAAAGATAAGCAGTATAAGGAAGAGAAGTAGAATTATTAGTTCATATTTCTAGTTCTAATAAAGAACTGTTGAAGGAAAATATTGAAACCAATTGCAAAAGTTTTAAGTTATGTGTGAATTGTACTTATTCATACCATACCATGATAAATTGAGCATTGGCTGTAATTCCAATATTAACAATCTGATTTCCAATATAACAAACAAATGTATGTCTTTCACTCTTCAGTATTATCAAATCTAAATTTTTAACTACATTAGAGTATGTGCTTATGGGGGGAAGTTTCTCATATCTCTGGGTGTAATTTGTATGCTGATAATTATTTTAAAATCTTATCTGGCCTGATTCTCCTATTGATAAAGTAGGCTGAATATAGTATTTTCTACTTCTGAGCACCCAAAACGCACAACTTCTAATGAAATGCAAGACAGGAATCGCCATAATGCTGGCCCTTTTTTGTCAGAGTTCATAAGAAGAATCCCAATGGTTAGATTTGAATCAGTGTAGCTAAGCTGTCCAAAGACATAGGCATAAGAGATAAAGGAGTAGGTATGTAGCACAATTCTATATAAATATGACCATCTCAAGGGGTTTTGAAATTTTTGGTCTCTCATTAGCCCAGAGCAATGCAATTAATTAGATATATTTGGTATTTCATTAGTTGTAGTCAACCCTCCGGGTATCCCCCAGTCATAACTATATGCCCTAGAATCATTTGGGACCATCAGAGAAGAGCTCAGCATGCTCTATGCTCCCATGTATTTATATCATGGTGGCTTTTGCTGTGAGCTTTCAGTGAGACAGTACACTGTCACAGATGTGTGGATTGTATAGCGAGAATTGGGAGAGAATTGCTTTGGAAGATTCATTTTCCTCCTGGCTGTGATGAGGAAAGCTGTTTGTATAGTGGGAAAATCTTGCTTGATAAAATTAATTTGCAGGTATCATTCAATTGGTAAAGTTACCAAAATAAAAGTAGGAGGGAGAAAAACCAAATTGATTTTTTAATGCTTCCTTCTGTTTTCCTCACTGAGTCTATTCGTGTCTGGTTGCATCATGGAGTATTGCAATGAAATAGAAAAAGACAACTGTGCTAGTGTTTTAGAAATGAACAGAATGGATGGTTTTGGTAAAATCTGGTTGGATGACAAAAGGTTGACCAAATGGCCTCAAATGACCTGTTACCTGCTCTACGATTTAAATCTGTATCCTAACTTTAGCAGCATGAATTTTATTGTTTAAGGATTTCCCAAAGTGATCTGATGTTCATGGACAAATTTCAAACAAGAGTATTTTTGAACTTATTATGCAGGAAAATGTCAAAATAATAGAGACTAATGGTATAATGAACCTCTGTATACTCACTGTTCAGGTTGAATAATTATTAACTCATGGCCAATATTGTTTCATCTACATCCCTACATTTTCTCCCTCCCCATGTATTATTTTGAAGCAAATGCCAGACATCATATTATTTCATTCATTAACATTTCAGCATGTATCTCTAGAAGATAAAGAAACACAATGTCATTGTCCTACATAAAAACCAGCAATATTTCTTTAATAACATTATATAGTTTGTTTTAAAATTTCTCCAATAATCTTATTAATATTTTTAAAATTTAGCTTGAATTAGGATTAGCATTAAGATCCATACATTGCTCAATCAGGATTAGCATAAGGTCTGTACATTACAATTAATTGATATGTCTTCTATATTTCTCTTGACCTGTGCCTTCCCCCCTCTCTATTATTATTATTTTTTTTAAAAGATTTTATTTATTTATTTGACAGAGAGAGACACAGTGAGAGAGGAACACAAGCAGGGGGAGTGGAGGGGGGAGAGGCAGGCTTCCCGCCGAGCAGGGAGCCCGATGTGGGGCTCGATCCCAGAACGCTGGGATCATGACCTGAGCCGAAGGCAGGCGCTTAACGACTGAGCCACCCAGGCGCCCCATCCCCCCTCTCTATTATTGAAAAAAAAAAAAAAACCTAGTCATTTATCCAGTAGAGTATTCCACAATCTAATTTTTGCTAGTTGTACCACCATGATGTTTTTTGTTCATTGGTATTTCTATATTGAGGCTTTCTTTATTGGATTCAGGTCATATTGCTTCTTAGCAAGACCATTAGGTGGTACTTCTATCAGCAGGAATACTGTCTAGTTTTCTCTTTTAATGTTAGCAGTCATTAATGATCATTGTGTAAATCCAATAATTCATTAGATGTTGCAAAATGGTGATATTTCA
Organism: Leptonychotes weddellii; assembly: GCF_054177405.1. Taxonomy (NCBI): domain Eukaryota; kingdom Metazoa; phylum Chordata; class Mammalia; order Carnivora; family Phocidae; genus Leptonychotes; species Leptonychotes weddellii. The sequence goes on from NC_138372.1 coordinate 58,097,539, forward strand.
TCATTTTTTTCACTTATATTAGCTGAAACTTTATAAAGAGAAACTTGTCCTCATTAAACATTTTTTTAACCAGAGATAGAAGATAGTACCAATCCTTTTTCTTTATTAGTTCTAAGGCATCGGTTCCCTAGCATCCTCCAAAAGTGACCAGTAAGTTTATTATTATTAATATTTACATATTGACATATTTAACCATATTTGAAATATTTCAGTCCATGAGAATTATGTCTTTATGCTCAAAGTGTCCTATTTTGTACTATTGGACCCTCTTCAAATTAGTTTTGGAGTCCTTTTGACATGCCGTTAGTAATTTTGGATAGCTTCTTTGATTCCTGGTATTATAAGATGATTCAGGCTCTTCTTGTATATATTACGATGCAAACCTGGATCCAGACATTTCTCCAAAGAACTTTGGTCCTTTTAGTATTTACAAGAGCATAATCTTGGTGCTGCAGGTGCTCACTGCTACTAGGTTTGTCTTTGTTTCTTGGTCTTTTCATTGGACACAGCTAGTATAGAAATAATATATGCTGCATTTCTTGTTTAAAGATAAAATCATTATGTGTTCAAACTGAAATTTCCAATTCAGATTCAAGGCCACCGTGTTTTACCTCATGTGTCTTACATGTGTTTCTCCTTTTTTGCCATATTGGCAATCACAGGTCCTAGAGACACCAAAGTAATTACTCATCTGTTTTATCCCACAGCGTACACACAACAATCTTCGAATAAGAATGATACCACAGTGCACAGTATTATTACTGTCAGCATTTTAAGACTATTTAACCTCAAAAAAGCATTCATGTGGGTCCACACTCACAAAGTGTGTGTTGGTTTTATCCTCACAAAAGTTCTAAATATTTTTCCCCTGGGGCACCTGGGTGGCTCAGTTGGTTAAACGTCTGACCCTTGATTTCAGCTCAGATCATGATCTCAGGGTCATGAGCTCAAGCTCTGTGTGGGCCTCCATGCTCAGCAAGGAGCTGCTTTGGATTCTCTCTCCTCCTAATTCTCTCTGCCCCTCCCCCTGCTCATAAGCTCTCTCTCTTGCTCTCAAATAAATAAATAAATCTTTAAATAAATAAATAAATGTTTTTTTCTCCTAAGTAAATAGGAGTATGTCCAGTAGATATACCATTGCTGACATAAGGGAGTAAGGAAAAAGGGATGTCCATTTAATTTGACTTTTGTTGTAAAGCTACTTTGGTTGATTTGCCTGAACTTACTGGAACTTTTTAGCAAGAGCTCATTCTCATCATTAGGTTTTTAATGGAGAGGTTATGTCACCATTATGATGTATAATTTATAGAATAAAAAAAAATTGTGTCCCTAGTAGTTAAAATGAATCATGATAGGAAAATGACTACATGGAGTTTCTCAAAGAAAAAATTGGCTCTCCGCTTGCATCTTCTTCTAACTGTCAAAATCCTTTTAAAGAAGTATAAACCCCTCCCCCATGTAAGGGTGCGCACCTTTTTGTTTTTTCCAGTGCTTTTTATTTTTTGTCTTAAGAGATTCTTCATTGAGGAAACATGAAGTAGTAGAAGAAATATATGTAGTGTTAAATTTCCTAGAATGGGTTTAGATCAACTTATAGCATACTGGAATACTTTTTCAAACCAAATGAAATTTAATTTGCTTTCTTATCAGTTACCGACGAAAATTATTTGGCTTCTTAATTAGAAAGAGTGACCTTGTGGGAAAGGCTGAGAGAACAGAAAGAGAAGGCAGCTGTCCTTTCTTTCTTCATGCTCTGGGGCCCAGTTTTCTCTGGAATTCTAGGTCGTTGGGGCGGCGGTCACCTTTGTATTTTTCACTTAACCCACTATTTTTGTGGGAAACAACCTTCAACAAACCAGAAAACTTTGGAATTAAAGGTCTTATATTCAAAATAATCTGGACCAAAATGGATCTTTTTCCCCTCCTTTGAATGATTGGTATGCATAAATAATATGAGCCCGCTGACATTTATGCGTTTGCATTAATACATCTTAAGACTGAAACACCCTAGAGGTGATGTAGGGCTCACGGTGGCACATGGCGCCATGCTCGATATCTGAAAAACATGATTAGGTGCCTGGCCATGTACTGACGCCAAATGAATGTGAATGCTCCTACAGAAGCAACAGAGAGCCAATGTGAGATATTCTTCTTACCTATAGGCACGTGGGCAGATGCAGCTTGCCTCCCACTTTAGAAATACATTGGCAAATGCAAGCACATTATTTAATTAAGTAATAATTGAGAAAGCTATAGTCCCCATTAAAAACGCAAAGATAATTTAGGGCTGATGAAGGGCCCTGAGCTGCCCTAAATAGGTCGTAATTAGCTAGCACCAATGTGGCTCCGCCTTCAGGGATGGATGAAATTAATGAAAGCTAGCAGCAAATAGATCAATGTTTCAAGATGTTACTGCCTCGGGTGCAGAGGATGAAAAGGGAGGGAGTTACTTTTAAGGATCGTTTAGGAAATAGGGTGCACAAAAGTCACTTTCAGAAAACACTATCAACACGGCAAACTGATTCATAAATATCAAGATGGCTGCATGTTTAATATTTGCCAGCACGCTCCATCCATTCCCCCTCCATCCTAAGGAGAGAAAAAGAAATCAGTGAGACGTCATTTCTCACTGCCTTCTGTTGGAGATAGGTTTGTCATCTGGCATGTTTTTAAGTACAGCCTGGGTTTTGCTATTTCAGCTTGGCCATTTTAAAAGTTTCTTATGCTGCCATGTGATCGACTCTAAGGATTAAGTTGGCTCACATCCCTTAGGTCTGCAAACCCTTCGTGGTTTCTAGAGTGGGAAGAAGTTTCAAGCCTCCTCACCCTGAGAATTTGGGAACTCTCTGAGAGTACCCTCGGTTGGGTTACAAGGCAGGTAAGTTGCCTCAACAAAAGGAGGGCAGCAAGGGGCAGGGGTGAAACAAAACCAAAATAGAACAAAACATTGTGCTAGCCTGAGAGTCAGCCACAAGGCACTGAAATGTGCCTAATTCACCCAAACTAGTACTATTATTCTACCTGGACTCTGAAAACAAAGATGTCTAGTTATTTGGAACTCAGAATAAATAGGTATAAACTCCAGGAAATCCTAGACCAACAGAAAATAGGCAAAGTGGAAAAAGTCTTGGATTGAAAGGCAGAACACAGTATTAAAAACTGTATTTTCCTTTTTTTTTTCCTTTTTGAAGATGGTCTTTGCCAATATGGCATCTCAGCACTTTTTTCAAGAGCAACGTTGACACACCTCTGTTAAAATGAATTAATGTTCCCATCCCAGCTGATATATTTGGCAGGAAGAATAAGTTCACATAGCAGTCATGGGCAGACCCATAGGGCTCCTGAGTCAAAAAGCATAATAAGGCATCCAGGGCTCTGTCTTCATGCTAACAAGCATTGGGAAACAAGGGACTTCATTTTTCCCATTATTCATGATGGCATCCAATGACCTACATTAGGCCTCCACTATAGTACACATGGGCTGGAAATTAAAAATTCAATAAAAAAAGAGGGAAGAATCTATTTTAATAATGGGAGAAGGGAAGGGATGTTTGTAATTTATCAAGCTATCAGTACCAACCTGCCACGTGCTTAAAAACACACTCACTGGGTACACGCACACACACTAGTGTATTTGACAAGACAGCTTGGTTGAGGATTCATAGAAGAGAAACAGCTAAGATTCAGTGGCCATATTTTTAAAAGGAAGGCTGTGCCGACTACTGGTACTTGTAGAAATCAAGACTTGCAACCAGTCTACTTGGGGAAATAAGTTCTCCTGGGCCTTAGGATATGATTTGACAGAATAGCTAGATGCATAGCCAGATTATACTGTAGAGAAAGAAAGTCGTGACAGACACTTAGCTGAACATTCCCTCAATATGAAGGCTTTTGAACACTACAAAGGGTGTGAAACTCAAAGATAAAGAGGCCAGGGGCGCCTGGGTGGCTCAGTCGTTAAGCGTCTGCCTTCGGCTCAGGTCATGATCCCAGGGTCCTGGGATCGAGCCCCGCATCAGGCTCCCTGCTCCGCAGGAAGCCTGCTTCTCCCTCTCTGACTCCCCCTGCTTGTGTTCCCTCTCTCGTTGTCTCTCTCTCTCTCTGTCAAATAAATAAAATAAAAAATCTTTAAAAAAAAAAAAAAAGATAAAGAGGCCTGAAATTAGAAGACTCGTTAGAATGTATTTACACTTTTAAACTTTATAAGGGCTTTAAAGGTTTTTAAATGCCCTATTATGCTTGTTTCTGTTTATTTAAAGTGAGGGAATGTATCTCAAACTGGTTGACTTTCCTCCTTCCATAATTTGGATTTCTCCTCTCCTTTGATTTTTAATTTCTTTTTTTTTTTTAAAGATTTTATTTATTTGACAGAGAGAGACACAGCAAGAGAGGGAACACAAGCAGGGGGAGTGGGAGAGGGAGAAGCAGGCTTCCCGCTGAGCAGGGAGCCCAATGCAGGGCTCGATCCCAGGACCCTGGGATCATGACCTGCGCTGAAGGCAGACACTGAACGACTGAGCCACCCAGGCGCCCCTTGATTTTTAATTTCAACCATCTCTGTCTCTCTTCAAGCTGAGGGTAAAATCAAGAAATTTATGGACACTTGTCCATAAAAAACATATTAACCAGCAGCAGTCTCCTTCCTTTTTCCTCAATTGTTGCATGCCTTGACTCTTAAGACAAAGTTGGTTGTTTTGAGACTTTTCATGCTATACTGTATCCATCTGGATTACTAGATTTTTAATTGCTTGGACAATCATTTCAAAGTAAAAATCTTGTCTGAGATATTGTAGGGGCTCTACAAGTGTCTGCTGAATTGAATTTTTTGCTTCTCTGGAAACAAAAATAAGAGACTTCTTATCAGTTGTGGTATTATTGACCTCCTAAATTGACTACCCTCCTTGGCTCTTTTTCTCACTAAAGAATGGGTCCTCTAAATCAATACAATATGCTTCTTTCTCTTTCTTTTTAACACAGTACTTTTTGAACTTTAATGTGCACATAGTTACCTGCTGATTCAGGTGATTTAGAGTGGAGCCTGAGAATTTGCATTTTGAACAAGTTTCCAGGCCAGGCCAGTGTTATTAATCTGCAAATGATACTTTGAATTGTGCTATTTTAGATTGCTTTGATTGAAAGACAAGACATTTCATTGTTCCTTGAGCCAGAGAAATGCATAAGTGAAGAATAGCTGTTTCGCAAATAGTTTGGTAATCTGCTTGTAGTTGAATCCCAATTTTGTGACTGCTTTGTTCCTAGCCAGTTAAGCATGATGCCCATCTTAAGTTGCATCTTAAGTCTTAGGAATTCAACAAGAATTAGGATGCCTGGGTGACTCAGTCAGTTGAGTGTCTGCCTTCAGCTCAGGTCATGATCCCAGGGTCCAGGGAATTGGGCTCCTTCCTCAGTGGGGAGCCTGTTTTTCCACCTGCCAGCCATTCTCTCTTTCTCTCTCTCTCTGACAAATAAATAAAATCTTAAAAAAAGAGAAAGAATTCAACAAGAATTATTTCTCTGACCTCACTGTGTTTATTTGTCCTCTAATTGATGACATACTTCTTAAGGACAGGGACTGTGCCCATCTCCATTTTATTCTCCAACCTACCATATTGGTGGTTTGCCACCAAAATAACAAATGTATTGTTTTCACTCTACTTCTTTCAGCTAAATGGCCCACAGATACTTCAGGTTCCTTGAAATGACCTCAGCACTAACTCATTTTCTTTCTTTTGTCATCACCACTACCACTGGTCCAGGTTAGGCCTTCTTTGCATCTCACATGGTGACTGCTAACACAGCTTTGACTCTATGGCTTTGCAGAGACTGTTCCCTCTGCCTAAATCATACTTCCTCCCATCACCATGCACACCAGTGCATCCTTTAGGAGCAAATCAAATGTTACCTCTTCCATGAAACCTTTTATAATCTCTACTTAGAACTCCTATTTCCTCCTCTGAAAATCCATAGCATTTGGACTTTTTTAAATGGGAATCATCACTCTGTACCATGCATTATTGCCACTGATGTCTGATCTCTTCAGGTAGTCCATAAACTCTCTGAGGAAATATCAGCTTTTATATATTTGTTTCCCTAGCACCTGATGCAATGTTTGACGCTAATAGGTATTCAGTAGACATTTGATGGATGAAGAAATAAATAGATGAGCAATTGAGGAAAAAAAATAATACCTGATGGTTTTTTTTTTTTTAAGTTTACAAGTCCCTTTGCCACTTATTGAAATACTTGTGAATTTCCAAACATTTTTCTTCAGTATATAGGGGTCACTGTAATATGAACGAGGCAAGTTCTGGAATTGTGTTTTGATAGAAAAGTTTCCACAGTTCTATTCAGACAGACCACCCCTTGCTCTACTTTACCCAAAGGTTGGCAAATCTATTACCTTCTTCGAGGGACTTTGTGACTGGGCACTGGGTTTTTAATAAGTCACTGACAGAGCCATTCCTCAAATACAGGCTTCCATTTTAGTTTCACGTCCGTGGCAAAGTAGGTTCTGAGACTTCACTCACAATTCTGTTAGCTGTCAGTTGCCTGGTGAAAAAACAGTTGCTTGCACCCAAACCCAAGGTTATACTCTCGGGCTCTAGGAAGCAAATACAACAACCATCCCAGAAGGCAGAGAACAAAAGACCCAAGTAAAAGAGAACTGATCACTACTGAACTTTATCTTAATTATCTCCCACAGAACATTTTCTTCTTTGATAACAAAGAAAGCTGTTTGTTCACTAATTGCCTTAGTGAAAATTCTTTCTAAAAACTTCATGATGAACATAAAAGAAAAAAAAGATGGTAGCAGTATCTTCCAACACACTGCATAAATGGTTGGTGAATTTGTACGTGGATTTAGAGGAGAATTGGTGCAAGTGTTTTGACATAATTTAGATCTTGTCACTCCTCCACTCAAAACCCTGCTATAGCCTCTGGTTTTCCTTAGAGTAAAAGCACAAATTTTTATAGTGATTTACCATTACTTTCAGGGTGATCTGGCCCCTTGTTGCCTCACTGACCTTCACTGATCAAACTTCCTTCGTGCTCACTCTGCTCCGGCCACATAGACTTCCTAGTTGTACCTCGGACACAGCAGGCATGCTTCCTCTTCCTCCTTCGTCCTCTACTTTAGCCTTCTGCTGGACCACCCTTTCTCCCCACATACTGCATGATTCACTTCATCATCTCCTTCAAGCCTTGGCTCATTTGTCACCTACTCAATAAGTCTAACATAATGTCACTTAAGATTGAAATCCCACTCCCCATAACCAGCATTCCCAGCATTCTACTTTTCTTTTTTCCCCATAGCATAGTTTCCCTTCTAACATTCTGCATAATATGCTTCTTTATTTTATCATTTATTGTTTGTCTGACTCCCCCACTAGGATATAAGTTTCTTAAGCCAGAGATCATGATCTATTTTTGTCACTGATAAATCCCAACCACCTAGAATAGTGAGAATAGTGTATGGCATAGAATATACATTTAATATTTGCTGAATGAATGACCAAAAGAATGGAAAACCAATTAAATAAATAAAGGATTGAGGGGAAACTTGGAAAACTTGTCTCAGGGGGTCAACCAAAGTAGCTTAAAAAGTAGCTTAAAAAGCTATGTTCAGTAACTATGCAATGAAGGTAGGAGTAAGGCAGTTTGTTGTTCTACAAAAGGTTAATTGAATGACGACTCTCTATTCAAGGAGATCATCATGTCACTCAAGGAATGGTCTGACTGATTTTTTATTCTTTAGCACATGGACCAGTTGTTTAAACTGAATTGACCAAATTAGCGTATTTCTTTAGTACATAGCAGAAAGAGCAACAATCTTTTGACTCTTATTTGGTTTGGTAGAAATGTAGGTCCTAAACGTGGGCCAATATCAAAATCCCCTCGAGGGCTGGTTAAAACAGATTGCTAGGCCCATCCTGAGAGTTTCTGAATTGTTGGATCAGGGGCAAGGCCATAGAGTTTGTGTTTGTAACAGATTCCCAGGTAATCCTGTTGCTGTTCTCCTAGGACTACACTTTGAGAACCACTGTGGTAGAGAAAGATTCTAAGATATCAGGAATTATATTCAATTATTTTGAAAACATTTGGTCCTATAATCTTTATACTATTGGTATAGTGTTATGTGAACACCTAAAGTTATTTTTATTATGATATTTTTAACGGTGAGAATTTTTTAACCTCCTGCAAAAATCCAACTACATCTCTGTCGTTTTATTTTTCACTTTCTTAAGATCTTGTTCCCCTGTAATCATGCCAGATGGTGCTGCTCATTAGCTTATGAGGAAAGGATGCTTTATCATTCTAGACAGAGAGACAAATCATTCTGTTCTCTGACTTTGAGTCAAGAATCAACATTTGGGTGTATGCTCAACCTACTATTTGCTTTACAATTTTGCTCATTAGGTATTTATTACCCTGACAATATATGAGCTAGTCATTATCCCTCTGTCAAGTATTTCTTTCAAATTATATTCATTTAAAGTTCATATTGGCACTGTTCGACAACTGCCATCATCACAGCATTACCTCCACTAATACGTAGTTTCTCTTTTGCCTAAATTATCTGGGTGAGGTGGTTATCTAGGAAGTATATCCATAAAATGAGGATGCTGGATAATATTCCATTCTCTGACTTAACATGTTCCAAATGGATAAGTGAGGCAATTGGTATTGCTGATTTGTGAAAAACAATAAAACTTGAGGAGAAAAAAAAGTAACATCATGACCAAAATCATTGCATTCTTTTCATTCATTGTATGTTTTTCTTATGAAGAAAGCAGAGTGAGGAAGGCACATGATTTAAAGAAAAGTGCTAAAAAACAAAACGAAACTTCAGATACTTAGTGAAACCCTGGCAAGGTAGATGGGGACCCTCTCACCCTATGAAGTGGAGAACTAGTTAGAATTCAAGATCTAAAAAAAATATACCTGAGATATTAAATTATTAGAGGAAAAAATATTTATAATTTTCACTAAAAGGATAATTAAAATGTTTTTCCCTTCCTGCTATCTTCTTTTTTTCTTTTTTAGCATATAATGTATTATTTGTTTCAGAGGTACAGGTCTGTGATTCAACACTTACACAGTTCACAGGGATTATTAGAGAATTCTTGCAAAGACACTATGACAGGCATATATATATGTAACAGTCACCTGATATGAATGGTTTATTATTCCCAAGAATGCTTCCCTATACTGTGGCAATATTGAACATGTCCAATTTTCCTGAACTCTTGTTGAGTGGAGAGTAGGAAAAAGAGAAGGGGATATAGTCGAAGACTTCAGGGAGGGATCACCAGTCTGTCTTCATTCTTCTAGTATCTTCAGTAGATATTTGACCATTATGTCTTTTTTAACTAAGATGGTAATATCCTTGTGATGAAATGAGTATTCCACAGCCTATGTGTATGTATCATTGTGGAGGGACATGAGCTTTGAAAGTAAATGCAAAACAAAAATGGGTTACTGTTTCAAGGTGACTTGTTCACTACCGATTCTGTATTTCTAATGTGTTATGCAGTCCTTAACAAATATAGCCGTGTTTACTTAGGAGAGCATTATATTTTCTTTCCATCAATGGAGCAAATTTCACTTATGTTTCTATACAGTTATAGTTAGTTGGCCCTTTCTCTCCTCTTTTATCTTTACTTCATTCATAACTCATCTGATAGTTCACCCTCCCCCCTTGATCAGAAGAGAAGAAGCTTCCAAAGACTGAACCCTTGGTAACTTTATCACCTGGAAAGAATTACATAAAACATGTTAAAAGCAGAAATGACTGCCTAACTGGTTCATCATATTTTCCTTAGCAGGTGGATTCTTGGTGGGCAGAGAGTGTGTTTCTGGTGTTTTTGCTGCCAAGCACATTGAGGGTGCTCAGTAAATATTAAATAATAATAAGAATTTCCTAATTAAGATGAACATTTTTCTATATTAAGCAGATGGTGCTCAATAGGAGTAGCCCATTATTTACAAGTATGACACAAGGTGCTGGCAATTGTCTGGGAAATACGGCTCTCACTTCAGATGCTGATTATATGTTAAAGCAAACTTTTGTGACAAACAGCTTGATCAATATTAGTTAATGTTTGTGATAAAAACTTTGAATAGGGGTGGACTTTGTGTGTGTATGTCTGTAATTCTGCTGTTTTGATTATTAATATTGACTTCAACCATAAGAGTATTTCTTGCTATTTGCTGCAAGGCATATTTTGGCAAATCAGTGTTTATCTGATTTTATCCCATAGGCTCACCATTTGCCTTGAACCCTCTTACTGCCTGATTTCTAAAGAAATGTTTCTTTCAAGTCCTTTGAGTATCTTTTTATGGTTTCTAAAACTAGATGTGAACACCTCCATGGTATTTGCAATGCTTATATTCGTAGCTGAAACCTCAGTGGAACTAAGGAGAGTTAATTAGGCATTCCCAAAATACACATCACTTTATGATTTTGCAGATCACCCTGATGGAAATAACAGTCTAATTTCGTCAAGTCATGTAAATTACAGTGAGAGGGATGATGAGAGTAGGCAATTCTCAGTTCTTTGGAGAAGTTAATTTTGTTGTCAGCACACACACAGCTCCAAAAATCACAAACCACAGGCAGAACTTTCTAGCTCAAGTGAGATTTGGTGATCATATACTATTTCCATTTCTAACGTCTGCCTTCTATAAAGGGTCTATGCAAATAGGGGCTTTCAAGGATGTAAAACTGGCAGCTTCCTCTACTAGGAGCTTGGGGAGCGGCTGCCATGCTTTCTCATACAGGACTGAAAACATCCTGTTTACTAACATACACCCACACGTCCTCACCCACTATGCTCACACCAAGCTATTCAGGCAGAGTTTTTATTTTGGTTTGAGGTAGGCAGCACAGACATGCTCAAGTCTTTTGCAGACATTTCATTCATCCTTTGAGCACATATTCCCTGGGTGCTAACTAAGTGTCAGACGTTGCCCTAGACATGGAGAATACACTGATATTTGAAACATATTCTCTAGTTTTATTGGAAACTTATCAGAGGTCCTGGAATGTGTTGGCAGGTTCTTTGAATCTGGTCTCACCTCCTTATTTTTAATATTTATAAATCATGCTCATCAAGCTGTCAGTAGGTAGGAAATGAAAGTCGCTGAGAAACCCTGCCAAGACAGAACAAATCCCAGAGTGAACTAAAAATATGTTGACCACAAGGATGTGCGGCAAACCAAGATGTGTTCTTGAAGCAGCAAAAATTACTGTGGTGCCAAAGTCCAAGCTTTACCTCATTGTCAGATCATCAGTGGGCTAGAGATTTCACCTGTGCTCTCCCCAAGCCCTGTTAAGAAATAATGACCACGTGCTTTCTATAAGCCTGGAGTCGGCCCAGAACATGAGCTCATAAATATGTTAGCTAAAGCAAGGCTTATGATAATATAGAATATGAATCATCTTCCTCTTTTGAAAAGTATGTATTCTATAACTCAGTACATCTTGGAGTCCTCCCAAAGACCTCTATGATTTTTATCTCTGATTGTCTTTAGGTCTTGATTCAAATGTTGCCTCATCAGAGAGCCCTTCTTTGACAATACCCTCAGTTTGCTCCCCTCCCCAAGACCTGCTCACCGAACTTTATTGTCCTTTCTGTCACTTATCATGGCCTGACACATAATGGGTTTGCTCTTGTCCATCTTCCCCCCACCTGACTATAGGCACCGGGAGAGCTGGACTGCATATGACCCAGTGCTGTATCTCTGCCCCCTCACAAAGCACCTGGCACATAGGTGATGCTCACTCCCCAGTTGCTAAATGGATGGCACAAGTCTGTTTGGAATTGTTAGTTTCTTAATTTAAGAAGCAACATTGGTCAAGAACTTTTAGGGTTGGACTGGGACTTAGAAATCTCTATCCTACTCTGTCCCAACATTTTTCATACCAATTCCTTTGTGCAATTTTACCCCTGCAGGCTTTGTGCTTTGAAAAATGGGATCCACAAAAGAACTACATTTGTTAAGTAGTATTCATTTTTTCCAACTACGTAAATCTGAAATAAATGTAACTGTCATCAGAAATTCTGGTAACCCGAGGTGATAGAGTTCCAGCCAGAAACCAAAAAAGTGGATGTGTCAATAAGACTTTGAATTGGATGTATAAATGATTCCTATTTGACATTTCAGAATTTTATACATAGCCCAGTAATCTCTATTGCCAACTTCATGGTCCCCTTGTACAGAGATCACAGTAAGAAAATTCCAAAACGAGCCCAACATGCATCTCATGGGTGGGAAACTTAAGACCGCCTAGGTTTAAGGACTTTCTCAAGGTCACACCTTTTGTTGTAGTGGTGCCTCAATCACAAGGGTCTTCTGAATCCTACCCTAGTGCCATGTTTACTGGTCCATGTGGCTTCCCCACCATTGCATTGAGCACCAGATGCAGCAGTGTTTCTCGAATGTATTCTGTGGACCCCGTGTTTCAGAATCTTCTGGAATTTCTTGATAAAAACAGCTCCTCAGCCCTATAGATTAATAATCTCTGGGCTCTGCATTTTAATCAGTTCCTCAGGTGTGTCTTACATATTACCAGTGCTTGAGGATATCTATCGTGTGCCGGGATTCTTAATTCTCCTCCAATGAATGGAAAAACAAAATATTCAAATCTTATCACCAAATGGTAAGAATACATATTTGAGGAAACAAACTGAGGGTTGCTGGAGTGGTGGGGGGTGGGAGGGATGGAGTGGCTGGGTGATAGACATTGGGGAGGGTATGTGCTATGAGCTTTTAAAAAAAAAACAAGAAGTAGGGAGGGAGAAATGAAGGCGGGGGATTAGTGGGGGAGATGAACCATGAGAGACTATGGACTCTGAGAAACAAACTGAGGGTTCTAGAGGGGAGGAGGGTGGGGGGATGGGTTAGCCTGGTGATGGGTATTAAAGAGGGCACGTACTGAATGGAGCACTGGGTGTTATATGCAAACAATGAATCATGGAACACTACATCAGAAATTAATGATGTAATGTATGGTGATTAGTATAACATAATAAAAAAAAGAAAATTTCTAGTAAAGAATGGGTATGAGGAAAATAAATAACGAATAAATACATGGGAGTCCATAAAAAAAAAAAAGCTATTTGACCAATAGCTTTTCTCAGGGGGGACACTGGGCCATGTTAAAATCTATTCTGTTTGGTTTTTTTGTTTTTTTTTTTAAGATTTTATTTATTTGACAGAGAGAGACACAGCGAGAGAGGGAACACAAGCAGGGGGAGTGGGAGAGGGAGAAGCAGGCTTCCGGCAGAGCAGGGAGCCCGATGCGGGGCTCGATCCCAGGACCCCAGGATCATGACCTGAGCCGAAGGCAGACACTTAATGACTGAGCCACCCAGGTGCCCCAAAATCTGTTCTGTTTTACCATCAAGTTAAATAATAAGCTATGAGCGTCTTTGAAGTTTTGGGTTTCAGTCTAACTAGTTCATTAATTTCTTCCATGAACCTTGTAGAGCTCAAGGTGGCCAGGATTCAGACATAATGGGGCACGCCTAATGAAGTGGGGGGAGACATAGTGAAGTTGGCTTCAGAGGGCTACAGGGAAGCCCTGAGGGGCTTGTGATGCCGCCATATGAGGCCACAAGACCAAAGAATACAACCAGCTAAGGCCAGGTGTTTTCTATGCGACATTTCTAAATCTCTTTTCATACTCCTGGACACCTCTCCACGTCTACCAAGTACTGTCAGACTTCACCAAAAGAATACCGAGGGGATCTGTGATCTTTCTGTGGTAGTGGTTAAAGATGAAAAGTTTGTTAGATGTTATTATTATTGTTACTGCTATTTTTAGTTTGCAGGACTCATAATCACTGTCATCGTAATCATTGTCCATTCGCATCACCGTTTGCCTTTGTTCTAAGAAATGTCTCCCACTCTCCATCCTTTGAGGATAAATCATATAGTTCATCAGCATTTTACTTCTTTTTTTTTTTTTAATTTTTTTTTTATTTATTTGCGAGAGAGGGAATGAGAGACAGAGAGTATGAGAGGGAGGAGGGTCAGAGGGAGAAGCAGACTCCCTGCTGAGCAGGGAGCCTGATGTGGGACTCGATCCCAGGACTCCAGGATCATGACCTGAGCCGAAGGCAGTCGCTTAACCAACTGAGCCACCCAGGCGCCCTCAGCATTTTACTTCTTGACACACAACCTTGAGACTGAACAATTCAAAAAATTTCCCAGAAATGGCTTTGTGGGCTGTTAATTTAATTCTCTGAATGGTGAAAACTGCGTAAGACATTTTTCAAAGGTTAGGCTATTGAATATTTCATACCATGGAAACCGACTTAAGAAAGATCGGATACTCAAGGCCACAAAAAAATGAGGGGAAAATAGGCTTGAGAAAACCTTATAAACTAGAACTTCTCATAAGAATATTAATATATTATTTTTCTTCATCTTGAAATTTCCTCAGGCATATGTTGAATGAGCTGACTTCATGGTTGTAGTTTTGTTGTTCTTTCCATGTTGCTTTGCAATTCTCCCTGTGGTCATCATATTGATTTGAACACTGTGGTCATCATTCTAGGAAAATGAAGGCATTAATAACTGGGTTTCTATGGGCAGATTGTAATAGAAAACCTTATAAATAATTGCCCACTAATGGGAAAATTGAAAATATGCGCTGTATTATAATGGTCATAATGCAATCATTAAAATTATAATTATGTGACAATGAAAGAACTCATTATGTATTAGGTTTATCTTTACATAATGTTAATAGCTAATGAAAGTGTGACAATTGCATCTAATTAAGTTTAACAACATTTCTGCACTTCTTGTAAATGGACTATATTTTGCTTGAAACAGTGTATGTGGAGACATTGGTGAAGCCGAGGTCCATCACTATTATGAGTTTTGAAATGTAACCATCAGTCCTACTAGAAACCGTAACTTAGTGCCTTTTTGTTAAATAAACTGGACATGTGAGTTCTTACCAAGGGTAGCTTTATAAAAAGGTTTCTTGGATTGTGTCATTCATGTAGTTAAAATACCCATCAGCCTTTCTCCTCCCACAAATTTGTGTGTCTGTGTGCTTGATTAATTTATGTTTTGTCTATAACCATTGAGTTATACTAAAATTTCAAGTCAGAGGACATTCACCCAGACTGGGGTGATAATACTGGATGGGGTTTGATGGGTTATTGCCTTGCCATAGATTATCCTGTATTCTATTTGTGTGTTCTACGGCAACTCTGTGTGCTTCACTTCTCTTGTGTGTAAAATTAGGGTGAAAGTGGGACACCTGGGTGGCTCAGTCAGTTAAGCGTCTGCCTTCGGCTCGGGTCTTGATCCCGGGGGCCTGGGATCCAGCCTGCTTCTCTGTCTCCTTCTGCCCCTTCCCCACTGCTCATGCTTTCTCTCACTCTCTTTCTCTCAAATAAATAAAATCTTAAAAAAAAAAGTTAGGGTGAAAGTGATAATATCTGCCTTCTGTACTTTTGTTGGAATTAACATTTATTTATACATTTAATTTATAAATGTACAACATTTAACATTTAGCCGTGGCCTGGCACATGGTAAACATTAGTAAATAATAGTGATTATGATTTATTTTACAGCCATAGTATAATATCAAGGGAACAATTCCAAGCTCAGTGTCAGTTTTCCTTCACTGACATTTTATTATGTATTTGGGTAATCATTCAGACTTTTATTTTTCCCTTCTTTAAAAAAAGGTTATTATACATGTCATATTTGAAAACAGCATGGGACCCTGATCAGCATGTTCTCCCGAATGGAGTTTTGAGATGGGAGGCATTGGCTAAGTCACCAGGGCTTCCCACTGTCAAGGTTATATTTTCAGAATGATGGGCTGTGGGTTCCTTCCAGACCCTTGGCCACTGTCATCAGTCTTGGATCATTAGGAAGCCTAGACTATGGAAGGAAGTTCAGGTAGAAGTTGGCAGACCAGTCTGTTGCTATGGTACTTCTGAGAAGCTATGACACTGGCCTTTCTTTCTTTTTTTCTTTTTCTGTTCCCTTTATGTTAAGCACAAAGGAAGCATTCATTCCCTGAGAGGACTCATCCAGCTGCCTAGTGTCAACCATCATCGTTACATGTCATCTCAATCTCTGATACCACTTCTAACCATTGTTCTCTCAAACTAGATTAGCTATTAGGTATTTTCTTTGTGAAACTTAACCCGTCTTGAAACTTGGTTCATTTTTCCAAACCAAACTCTGATTGTGTTACCAATTCCTTGGTTTTTTGCATCATAGTATTGATTATATGATCGTATGCTTTATTTTTTATTCCAAGACTCTCATCCTCTCATGTCTAGACTATTAAAATTTTCTCCATCTATTCTCTCTGTTTCCCATCTTTTGTCCTTTAATCCACATTTTCTACTTCAGCAGAGTAATCATACTGAATCATGTTGGCATTTCCTTCGCCTACCCACAAATCTTTGATGGCTCCTCATTGCAGACAGTGTCTTTCATCTGGCATTTTTGTCCCGAGGACTTTGCCCTACCCTCTCTCCAACTTTGTCACCAACTTGTTTTTACAGATACCCCCTAGCCCAACCAAATGAGTCTGCATTATCCCACAGCACACTCTGAGTTTTGCATCTTGGCTGGCCCTGTTTCCCCAGCTGAAATGCCCTTGCTTTTGTATTCTTGTCATATACATCTGTTTAGGCACAGCTCAAGAGTCCGTTCTTTCATGCACCTGTCTCTAACAGCCCTATTTATCTCTCTTTCCTATGAATTCCTCAGGCATTTATTTTGCCTGCCCTGTATCATGTACTCTGTACAGGCTGCTTTGGCTATTTCTTATTCTTTATGTATGGTTCCAGCTGGCCAATGAGATTGGCGAATTTGGAAGCCCCTCAAGGCTGTGTTACATTTCTCTCTGCAGAGTACTAGGTGTATATTAGGTCCTCAACAAATATTTGTTGATGAGAATGTCAATTTTGTAAGCACATGGAGATGATACTCAAAAGCCTTCTTGCAGCTACTGGAATCTGCCTGGAGCTAATTTCATACTTAGAACTAATGTTTTCTGAGCCTCCTTCTTATAGGAGTCTTGTCAAATCTCTTGGTAGAATTAAGCACAATCCCCTCTGCCCTGAATTCAAAGACCTTCTCCTTGGGGAAGTATCCTTTTAGCTGAGAGTTTATGAGCGAAGACAGACATGCAGGGATTAGCATCATAGCCCTGGCAGTCCCATCTTCTGCTGAAGACAGCTATCTCAATCTCCCAGTTTAGAAGAGTCCCTAACTTACCTTGTGCTGTGTCCTCTGTAGCAGATGACACTTAGCAAACCCCAGAAATAATAGCAGTGAACAAGGAGTATGTTTGCCTCAATTTTGTTACTAACAAACTAGGTAACCTTGGTTAGGTCACTTCCCACAATCTCCAGGCTTTGTTTCCTGCACTCTAAAATGGATGAAGGGGGTGCCTGGGTGGCTCAGTCAGTTAAGCGTCTGCCTTGGGCTCAGGTCATGATCACAGGGGCCTGCTCAGCGGGGAGCCTGCTTCTCCCTCTCCCTCTGCCTGACACTCCCCTTGCCTGTACACTCTCTCTCTCTCTTTCTCTCTCTGCGTCAAATAAATAAATAAAATCTTTTAAAATTTTTTTTTTAAATAATAAAAAATAAAAAAATAAAATGGATGAAGAACTCTAACATTAAAATTCGATGATTTTTACAGTTTTAATCAGCAGCTAGATAGATCCTAAGAAAATGAACATTGTTATTTTGGTGAAATAAACAAAATTCAAAACAAATCTACATGATTTCTTTGTAGCTCTCTATCTCCTAGGGGCCAATGCATCACAGATCCTCCCCTTTCTGTCTGTGTCTGACTCTCTGTGTCTGTCTCTCTATGTCTCTCTCTCTCTCTCTCGCACACACACAATTTTCTATCAAAACAGTTTTTTCCCCAGAAAGCTCTTGCATGCTGGATAAGACATAGGACTAGGTTAAGAAGCTGACTTCCTTTTAGAGTGGCTCATTTTATACACTGAACGAATTCTGGCTGAAATATGTAGCTAAGTTGCCTTCATTAATTTTTTTTTTTTTTAGAGAGCGAGCGAGAGAGAAACAGCATGAGAAGGGAGAGGGTCAGAGGGAGAAGCAGGCTCCCCGCTGAGCCGGGAGCCCGATGTGGGACTTGATCCCAGGACCCTGGGATCATGACCTGAGCCGAAGGCAGACGCTTAACCATCTGAGCCACCCAGGCGCCCGCCTTCATTAATTTTTTTTATATCTTTTATAATGCTGAGTGATTTGCCTTTTTTTGAGTTAGGGATTTAACTATAACTAGAAGTCTTTTCTTTCATCTGTACCACCTTTAACTATTCTGATTGTTTAACAAACATAAAACAAAGAAATTGAGCAGTCCACAGACTTACAGAGGTGGTCTTCCAGGGTAAAATAAGGGGTAGGGGGCATCTTCGTTCTTATGTTGCTTTTCTTCCTGTGGCCATTCCTGCTGTCTTCTCCCTCTTTGCTCGTTCTTTTCTCTCTCCTCCTGGTACCTGCTCGCTCTGTTTTCGCCACATCTCTCTGTTCTGCCTCAGAGCTCTTGCTTCTAGCTACTGATGCTTTTCAGTGCCATGGTTTTTTGAGACAGGCTGGTTTGATCACTATCTTTTCTTCTTCCTTTTGAAAGCTTTCTCTGTCCTGTGAATCCTCTGGATGGCTGGTAACGCTTGCCATTCTTACTAGGTTTTGTTCTTGTTTTGATTTTATTTTTCCTTAAATTCTTTTTTCTTTAACCGTATGAAAGAGATTTTATCCTCACTCTTATTCCAGGTTTTCCTTTCTGTCATGTTTTATAATGTGGATGTGAAATGCGTTTTAAAGACCGAAAGGATAGATAGCAGCATGGGTGGTGGGGTTGTGCATGATTTCTGTTTTCTTCGTTATAGCATTCTATATTTTCTGAAATTGTTTCATGGCACATGCATGCAAATATTTATAGTAAGAAAGAAAAAACAATAAAACCATTTCCATTTGGCAAAGAAAAATATCTTAAGGAGGGCTCTGCTCTGGGTCTTGCTTCTAGCTCTCTATCAAACCTCCTTTTCCTTGTCTGTCTTCACCACCAAGCGTGACAGAATGGCTGGCTGAGCTGCAGATGGACAGTAGTCCATGGGGATTGTAGAAAAGAGCCAATGGTTAGCAGCCGCCTATAAGACCGCAAGTCATGGGTCACTTCTATTGAATCCCCAAGGCCAGGCTCTTGCTGCCAGTTGTTCCTAAGTGTAAGAAATGCAGGGAAATAGCACTAACTGCCTTATGAAATCCAGGACCCTTTGTCCAACATGGCAATTATTTTTGAAAGCTACTGATGATAGCTGAGAGCGGTGAGACGTGATGAGGCTTCTTCATTCAACAGCATCATACTGTGATTCAGAAGTTTTAAAATTTGTTTATTTTATCTATTTATTCATTCATTTATTTATTTTAGCATTCTTATTGATTGCTCTTATTGATTAGTGTATACTCATTTTTTTTTAAGATTTTATTTATTTATTTGACAGAGAGAGAGATAGCGAGAGCAGGAACGCAAGCAGGGGGAGTGGGAGAGGGAGAAGCAGGCTTCCTGCTGAGCAGGGAGCCCAAAGCGGGGCTCGATCCCAGGACCCCGGGATCATGACCTGAGCCGAAGGCAGACGCTTAACTACTGAGCCACCCAGGCGCCCCTCCTGTATGCTCATTTAAGTTGCATGACAAGTGTTGCTATCTGCTTGCTCCTCAGAGATAACAATCTCAAAGAGCAGACCATGGCAGGTCACCCAGAAACCAAGGTGGTAGGAGTCAGAGATGGAGGTAATAAACTTTAGCCAGAGAGCAGACCCCTTTGTACATTCCAGTAAAATTGTTGTCACTCATTGTATGCATGTGAACCGAGGCATGGAATTTCAGGACTATGAAGTGTGATATTCTAAATACTTTGGTCTATTAGGCTGTCCACTAAATGCACATTTCTCTCCTAAGGAATCAGCTCACATAGTATGACAAATCAGCACTTCATTTATTTTTGTAACAAGCATTTATTGAACATCTGCTATACCCACTACGTGCTAAAAGCTCTGCAACAATGAGTAACAGAAATTTCCTGAAAGTACTCCTTCTGGTGAGGGATGCAGACATGTTCACAAATAAATGCAAAGCAGGATTATAAAAAAGAATTTTAGAAGAGGTAGCTATTTATAGGACACAGTACAAAGAGAAGTTAAAGTTCTATTAAACCATTTTTTATTGTCAAATGAACAGAATTGTCTTTGTATTGAATTCACTACAGTGAACTGTTATGTGGGTACAGTTGCATATTATGAGCTGTCACTGGAAGATAACTTTTCATTGCCATTTTATATTTTGGTAATTCATATTCAGTACTCTTAGTCACTTAGTTTTTCAATATCTCATTCTCCTTATCTCTAAAGTTGAGCTAATAATTCATGTATTCAATATTCAAAAAGTATATGTTAGGAGTTTTAAAAATATGCACCAAAAAGTTGATTGAAAATATCAAGAATGCAAATCTAAAGACAGTTTGAGAATACATATAAAATGAAAGGTATTATAACTGTTATAATTATTAGCTTATATTTGGGGGAAACAAGTGTTTAAATAAATTTATACATATTATGGAGGACAAAATTTTAAAATATGTACATATAGCAAATGGAGAGAAAAAAATAGCTATCTCCTCTTTCAGAAATAAGGAACATCCTTATTCCATTGCTAGAGCAAAGGTTAAAGAAAGTTAGAGATTTGACATTCCCATGTTTGAATGATAGATCATAGATATGACTGTCCTCAATGCTGGGTAAATAATTTAATAAATCTAAAGAGATGAACTGCATTGTGCTAAATAATACTCTCCTTGGATTCTGTTGTCCAGTTAAATCTAAAAAGACTTAATTATAATTCTCCTAAAATTAATTTTTTTTCCTTCCTGCAAAAGTAGTTTCCATAGGATTCAGGTCAGTATTTCAGTGTAATTTCAAGATTATATTAATTTTGATGGATTCATGGTTTGTAATGGTAAATTATGTTTGTTTGATGATGAAATATCTACAAATCATAGAGAAAATAGACCTATTGCCTTATGCTCATCCTCTTCTCAAACTCCTCAGGTGGAGTGAAAACCAAAATCACTATGTTCATTTTAAAAACTCCTTTGAATGAAATTTGTAATCCCATGCCTTTGCATTAGAGTGTTCGACTGCAAAAAGCATACATTTTCTGTGTCAATATGCAATTTTCTAAATTCACTTAAGCTCAGACTACTAATAATCAAATGAGACTGAGTTCTAAGCTAGATTAAAAGATAACTGATTGAGTGTGGCAGTAATTCCTGAAGGAGCGAGAAGTCCATCAGAATATCACATTTGGGAAACGGCTAGTCATTAAAGCTATGGGCTGTGAATTTAAGCCTAGAGGGATGTGGCTTTGTTTTAGAATGAATTAACCAGTCTAAGTATTGAGGTATATCAGTCACAATGTTTTCATTTACTGAAGACTGTGTAAACTCCTAAGAAATCAGGGTCAACATTTCTCTTTTACATGATTGTGGTATATCAGCCATTATTTAATATATTAAATATTGGAAATAAACTCAACCAAAAATACAGTGGGTATATAAATGTGAAGGCTTCTTTTTCTTCTTTTTTAAAAAATAATTTAATAAATCCTTGGTTTTTACCTAACCCCATGCCAATTCTTTTCTTTTTTAAATTTAAATTCAATTAGCCAACATTTAGTAGCAATTATTTTCCTTACATGATCTCATTTAATCCTTACAATAACTTCATGAGGAAAAATATTACTCCCCCTATACACACACACACAGTGAGATAAGGGAATTGAGACATAAAGATGTTCATACAGTCAAAATTTATTTTTGTCTAAGATGATATAACATATGGAGGATTTCTTTTTAATTTTAAAAACTGTCCCCATTTTGAAAATGGAAACAACTATTGATTATGGCATCATCATTTTTAGGAACTGAATGATTACATATTCTAGAGATTTTTATCTCCAATCCTCAATCCAGATGGCATGAGGGAAGTGGACCCTCATTCTGACCAGATGCTGTGCACCTGGCTGACCGAATCTTACTATTGTCACACAGGATTCTTACGGCTCCTTTTTACCCATAATCTTATGTGACTTCATGCACCCATACCAATAGAAGGTGCCATACCACAAAATAAACAGAAGCTTCTTGATTCCTTGAATTTTTTCCTTAAGTGTTCTCTTCACATCTTCAAAGGAAATATATTTTATAAAATTAAGTGTAAATAAGAAAGCAAAAGCCCCACCTAAGGGAAGAGAGGACCTGCCCTTGGAGGTTGATTTTTTTGGGTCTAGCTTCCTTGGGTCTCTCAAGATGCTGACTCATAACCCTTTTTCTGAAGCATAGGATTCCCCATTTGAGTAGCTCTGTTAGGTTTGACATCATTGCCCGCCAGCAACCCTATTCAGTAAGATTTTCAATTGTCTGATTGTTCTCATAATCAGATGCGCTTTTCTGCTTTCCAAGGTGAATTTGTTCTCTAATCAGTATTTCCTTGGTTTACTCTTAGTGTCAAATTAAGCTTCTTTTTAAACTTGCTGAATTACTTATTTCAGAAAAAATACATAAAATTTTACATGAATAATAAGATTATTTAGTTTCATTTGGAACTTCTTTCGTGTTTTCTCAATCTCTTAAAATCAGTTCTAAGAATTTACTTAATAAATAATAGGTTCTCAATAAACATTCATTTTAAAAAACTAATGTTAAAATAAAACAAACCCAAATATTTGAGGTATGACAAAGGCCTAATCTAAACTAGTTTTTGCCTAAAATATTTTATCTTCTAAATTTCTGAACCAAACCTGATCCTAATTTTTTAAATACTGATGACTTGTTGTCCAGTTAGGAAGGTCTTATTATTTTCCTTAAATAGTCCTGATGTCATTAAATGCAATGCTATCAAACAACATATTCTGACTTCCTAATAACTCATTTAATTGCATTTAATTCCTATAGACTTCTGATCTTCTCCTTTATATTTTTACATGAGATTGGTAGGTATAGCCTCTGCCCTTCCTTCTATGAAATGGGACAAAAATCTTTTTATTTTCTCTCTTCCTCTTTTTCTCCTCCTTTTATGTCATTAAGCACCCCATGCCCTAACAATACAGTATTTTAAGCTTCTCTTCTTGCCTTTGTGTTCATTATTGCATTTTATTCTATCTATAATTCCAGTTTCCACCTTACCTCCTCCATACCTGTCTACCAGGCTAGATCTGATGCTTCCTTGAGGCACAAAAGTGGGACCTCCTCCACGAACTCTCCCTGCTATGTCCATGTCTACACAGGGTGGTTCCTTCTTTCCTCTGGGCTCTCAGACTTGTGGCCAGATTATAGAATGGAGTAGCTATTTGAGTAAATGTCTTCCTAACCATCTAGAATGGGAGCTTTCTTGAGAGCAACAGGCAATTTTATTCTCTTTTTAACACCATGCTCAATAACTTTTAACTTGGAAATCAGAAAAGTAGTGGTATGAGGAGCTGAATGTCCACAGTTTACTTTTTCTTCTTTGAAATAAGGACCCAGTTGTTCCTTGTTATATACTTTCTTGAAGGCTGAAGTAGATACTAAAATGTTGTCTTTGGAAATATCTGAAGGTTTTGCATAGTGACATAGTAACTGCCATAGGAATCCTCCCCTGGTAACTATTCACCTAAACTACTGGTCCAGATAAGCGATGTCCAAGGGAGAGCATGAAATGTCATCTATCATTGGTTTTCCTGTGACAGCTAAGGGGAAAATTGAGTCCTGGAGAAATGGTGTAGTAAAGAGTCCTTGCAGAAGAGTTACTGTCAAAACTAAACTAAGCTGTTTCAAGAGACTCTTAACTCTCCCTAATACATATAGCTTAAAATAAAACCTAATGTTTAGAAATGAAAAAAGGAAGTTTGTTTAAAAAGGTTTGGGGCTTTGAAAAGCTATGCTTTATGTTTTCAATTTCTCCTTCTATGCTTCAGTAACTCTTCAGAATTTAGGAGTGTGTAAGGCATTTGGTTATTGCTGTAGGTTGAAGCATGTACTTTTACAAAAGTATACCATCTCTGCAACTCTTTATGTTCTCTCATCTACCCACTCTTATTTTCTATTCAGTTGACACTAAGCCTATTTTTGCAACCAAATAAGGACACGAAAGCATACATGATGTTAGGAAAATCTGTACAGAATGCAGCTGTATTTTCCTTATCAGGATTCATGCAGTTGGTAACCTTTAGTTAAGTGCTAATTAAATGTAAAGTATAGTGACTGAGTATCCAAAGGTAAATAAAAAAGGAGCTTATAACACACCAGACTCTAATAAGCACCAAAATGGTCATATAAACAAGATCCTATAATAGAAAAGAGGACAGAATTAATTCTGACTGATCAGAAGTAGCATCTACTTACCAGCAATGTGACTCTGGACACATTACTTAACCTCTATGTGCCTCACTTCTCTCTTCTGTAGAGGTAATAATAATACCCCTCGTAGGACTTAGTAAATGCTGAACTAGTTTGTATGTTGTAAGTGCTTACAACTATCCTTGGCACCAAGTATGTGCTCAATAGAATCCACATAAGATTTGTTTTACAAAGGATATTCCAGGTTTTTAGGAGGAAAGATGAAAAGATTTCCCAGGCAGAGGTAACAGCCTGAGTAAAAAACACAAACGCATTGAAAGTATGATGTGTGCTGGAGGAATTCAGTGTTGGTAGAACTTTCTTTTAATGGAAAATGTTGAGAAGAATTCCTGGAAATGTGGTTAGGCACCAATTAGAGAGAGCATTGTATATCAGATCAAGAAATTTGGACATTGATGTTTATATTTTCAAAAAGTGAGCTTTGTGACAAAAACTGATGTTTTGTAAAAAAGGT
The DNA here is from genome assembly GCF_054177405.1 of Leptonychotes weddellii. Lineage (NCBI taxonomy): Eukaryota > Metazoa > Chordata > Mammalia > Carnivora > Phocidae > Leptonychotes > Leptonychotes weddellii. Next base: position 58,122,474 of record NC_138372.1, read on the forward strand.
GTAGCCAAAGAGCCCAGTTAGAGTTACTAACTGGTTATTGCTATAGCCCAAGTTAGAGATGATGGGGCCAGGCTGGGGACATGCCGTCCATGGGAAGGGCTACAAGAACCAACATTCGAAAGCAGAGACCTGACCAAGGGCAGAATATCCACTACAGGTATATCCTTTCCCTTCTCTAGAAAATAGAATTGTACTTGATAAAATCTTACTGTTCTTCATCAAATTCTGTTTGAGATTTTTACCTTCGAATGACCCAGGAACATGATAGCCTCATATATTATAATTAATTAATTTTATGACTCACTATTTAAAGTAAATGGAAGTTTTAAACTTTTTTTTTATCATGAGAGTCCCTGTCTGGGCAGTAACTCGGCAGAAAAAAATAAGATAAAAGATGTACTTTTTTTCAGGAGCCGCTGAGTAGAAAAAGAAAGAAAAGGCAACATGGGTACCAAACCTTAAGGAAATACGAGAGAATGTGAATTTGCTCAATTTAAAAGACTGAACAAATGTGTATGTGCCTATAGTTATTATTTTAATACCAATAAATATCATTTCTTAAACCCTTACTGTATGCCAGGCCCTGGCCCCTATATTATCTGTATTTTCTCATATGATCATCTCAGGACCCTATGAGGCAGGTACAATTATTACCTTTGTCTTGTAGGTAAGAAAAGTGAGCCTTAGAAAGATTATGTTAATTTTAGCCTAAGCTAGAGGGGAAGGAACTATAGGCGGGGAAATGTGCTCAAAGCAAAATTCAGACCCAAAATTGATTCTAGAGCCCACACACTTGGCTGTCCTCTGCTGAGAGCACCCAAAAAATATTAGCAGGAAACACTGTGTGAAAAGCTAAAAAAAATTCACATTGAGACACATGCCATTATTTTTCACCAAGTATGGTTCTTTCTCTGGCCATTTCTAAGGAAATACCTTAGAAAGGTAAGCTTCCCTTGACGTCAGGCTCAATCGTCAAAGCATAATTTCTCTAAACAACGCTTTGATGGTCTCTCACTTAGCAATTTATTAAAGTCTTTTGTCACCCCATTTGTGTCCTTCCGGTCCACTCTGGATAAGTGCTAATATCCAGGTAGGTAGAACAAATAGTGTGACCAAGTGGGAGAAACCTCTGAGTCAGAAGGCGAGGGACTGGGACCTCTACCTGTGTGTCCTGGGTTGGGTGAAGTAACCTCAGTTGTAGTTTTTCTCTTCCAGAAAATGAACTGATGTCCCCTGTCCTTTATGATCTAATGATTAATTAGTTCCAAATTTGCCACCTGGAATCTGTCTGCAGAAATTCTGCATTCCAAGCTGATTTATTTCTCCTACCCCAATAGTCTCCTCTACCAGATGTGTGTACTAGAGACTCCACACTAATTTTCACACCTCCATAAGCAAAACACAAATGCAAAGGTAAACCTGATACTTCGCAAATAATATGGTATATTCTATAACCAAAACTAAGTGATTTTCTGATTTTGCTCTGTTTTGGAATATCCGCATCACTGATAGTTTTCATTAGCATGACATGGCTCAGAGTTGACTAGTTTGGTTTTATTCCATACACCACTCGGAAGCAGTCTACCTGTGTTGTGATAGAACTCATCTCAGGCTTTAGTGAGCCATGGTGTAGACTAGGGAAAAAGGTATCTGCTTTTTGCCCAGTCAACCAAGAACACACTTCAGGTTTTTCCACCTGTTCTCCAACAGATCTGTCATCTGATGAGAACCCTTGACTTCCACCCAGTGTGGCATTATTCTCATGCCACCTAGCAGGGATGCTGACTCAGTGGACATCGTGATACACTGCTCCTTTTAGGACCCCTCTTTTGACTTTCACCAGCAGAATGTGACTGCCAATCCAAATATGTATTTCTTTAATGAATTTAAGACTCAAAAATGTGAGTGGAAACAACTTGGCTATTCATCTTTCATCAGACTCCTGGGGAAATTTAGCCCTCATTTTTTTCCACACATGGGACTGATAAGGAAAAACAAAATGGGCTTCTACTGTGTTTAAGATCTTTTCTTTTTTTTCTCCTTAAATTACTGGCTTTCTGTAACTTCCTTCTGTGATCTCTAACATCTCTACTTTCATAATTATGATTAGTCAAGATCTCTCCTCCTTGAAGTCTCCATTTCTGAAGTCTTAAGAGCACCAACTTGGTTTTATTCCAGCACATTTACTGGTGTATACCTTTTAATTATAAGACCCAAGAGTCTTGGCCAAACCAAAGCCAAAGGCAGACCTGCCATTGTTAATTCAAACAGTTCCTGGGACAAGTTAAGGCAGTGTGCTCCAACTTGGCCTGAAAGAGTGATGACTTTATCAGTTCATTCAGCCTAGAATTGGAAGGGCTCTGCCTCCTGTCTACAAGATTCTGTTGCAGAGTACAAGGCGGGACTTCTTCTTAGCACTGCTAACTAACCAGGGCAGAGAACTAACTCATGGCCCTCTATAGTTCCTAAATTACCTTTCTCCTTTCCTGCCCCACACCCACCAAGAATCCCTATACCAAAAAGAATCTTCTTTTTCTGTTTTGAATAGCTTTGACCAAAGTGTGAGGGAGATTGTGGTTTAGCATTTTTGGGCCTTGCCAAGTTTTTAAAGCACAGTCTGATGCTCTGTAAAAATTATTCTGTGAATTTTAAAACAAAATGATTTGAAAATGAAGATATTATGATAGAAAATAGCTTCTGATCTTGCCTTATGCATTATGAGGCGGTCAGGCTTCCACCCCAGAAAGATGGCAAGAGAACTATATTTCACATAAATGTTGTTTACTCTCCCTCTCTAGGAGACTCTATAATAGGTATAATTTAGCATATTAATAATTATGTAAGTATAGAAAATAGTATTTCCAATTATTTCTCAACACAAATTTTCATTAAAATAGTTTTATTAGAGTAGTTGAGCCCAATGCTTCAGGTAAATGGAATTGACTTTATTTTTTACAGAATCAGAAGCAAAGAAGTTGGCACCCTTCTAAAGAAGGAAGGTTAGCTTTTAATTTATGATAGGCTTGGCCAACTGCAGACTTCATTGTATCCACACTTAGAGTTTTTCTCTTCCAGTGAGTCAACTGACAGCTAGTAGCATGGCAACCCTCCTTATAGAGCCTTAGAGTTAGGTGAAGGGGTATTAAATTCTTTCTCTATTTTTCTGAGGCTGAGGAAGGAAAAGTTCCTGTGTGCTTGAAACATGTTCCCCAATTCTCCCAAATAGCTTCTACAACATTTGTTTACCCTTTATTTAACAATTTTTATTCAATACCAATTCTGGGACACCTACTGTGCTAAGATGTGGTCCAGTTAAAGAGAGGCAAGTTCATGAAACATTGTATTGAACCTGGAGAAACTTTCATGAACCAACTCATGAACAGCCTTGGATGCCGTTCTAATCTCGAAAATCCCTGGCAATGGCAATCATGTTACCATACGTTTGCATAGACCCTTTATTTTCCAAAGTATTTTTTTTGGTTTTGATGTCATTGGATTTCTACGTCTACCCTATGATGTAAAGAGAGGGGGTCTTTCTGTCTCCTGATGACAGATAAAGAAAAGGCTTGGTCAAGGGCACCCAGCTAGTGAGTGACAGAACAGCCATGAGAAGCCAGGCTATGGATTCCTAAATCAAAAACATGTCATCATTCAGCCTCTGCTTATACACTTTGAGTGTAGGTGGTGGTATTCCCACAATGACCTGCTTGCTCATGGGCAAATGCTTATGCTCTGGAAGATGACAGGCTCCTCTGTCTATCCTAGGTGTGCTCCACACAGTGCCTTTAACTAGTCAGTGCTCAGTAGATGACCTTCTATATGATGTATTTTATACTGTTTGAATTTTACATTGTAAGTTTCCTTTATTTTTGTCCTTTGGGTGGGGAGGGAAACAAATGTGAAAAAAATCAATGAGGAAAAATTAGCTGGCCAGGTGCTATTCAAGGGGACCCTCATACTTTTCCACTGGCATGCCCAGTGCTCTGTTGCAGATTTGTATGGTCTGCTGCAGTTTACAAAGTGCTTTTACATATTCCTAAAGATGGGGGAGAATGAACTTGCCCCTTCAGAGGCTGGAAGCTAGTGAGCAATTTCTTTTAAGCCTTACATAATCTTAAAAATACATGTGGATCTTGCATCTTGCTCCATAATGTATCTGTTTTATTTTTTTTTTAAGATTTTATTTATTCATTTGAGAGAGAATGAGATAGAGAGAGAGCATGAGAGGGGGGAGGGTCAGAGGGAGAAGCAGACTCCCTGCCGAGCAGGGAGCCTGACGCGGGACTCGATCCCGGGACTCCAGGATCATGACCTGAGCCAAAGGCAGTCGCTTATCCAACTGAGCCACCCAGGAGCCCATAATGTATCTGTTTTAATATAAAAGTAATGTTCTTAGATCCCTTATCATGGAGTGAAACTGACAATCCAGAAAGATACACTGTATTATTTCTGGGATTTATATGCCTCCTAGCATGTTGGTAAATATCCCTGGGAGTGCACATACCTATGCTTCAGTTGTACGGAAACAACCCGTAAGCCACCAGCTCTGAGAAATTTGGTTCCCTCCATTTGCTTGTTTTGAAACTTTGATTCAAGATGGACTGACAAATTAAAATAGTGTCCTTAGACAATAAGGCATCACTGTCTAATAGAGAAATATGGGGATAGAATGGAATTGATTGTGGGCTGCTGAGGGGAGTAGCTTATTACATTTATGTACACATGCTTGCTCCCTATTGCTACTCAAAACAACAAAAAATACCAGGGGAGTGGAGGAGAAAATTAGTAGTGTTTCTGTATTGCAGGGGAGAAAAGTGGTGACACTGGGAGCAGAAATGATAGGCTATGTTCATTTAAATAAATACAGATAATAAAATGTGAACTTTGCTGAGTTCTTTTCTGTGTGTCCACTACAAGGAATGGTATCCCATATGATTACTTTAAAATGGAAAAGCTAGCTACTTCTGTAAGATGTTTTAATATTGGTGGTGCTATGGGGTGGTTCCCCCTTCCTTGATCTCCATCAGTCTCTTACTCTTAGCCATCCTAAGTAAATACCCAGTCTAAAGGAAAACCTTATTCATGCTTAGCAAACACAATTTTGATGCAAAGTTTCTAGAGCCCTTTCAGACATGTTGCTACCCTTAAGCACTTCCCTCAATTCTATATAAAACTTCTGGAATTGCCATGAGGTGTGTGTGGGTGGGTGGGTGGGTGGGTGCGCATTTGTGTGTTAAAATACACATTGCATAAAATTTACCAATGTAACCATTTTAAAGTGTGTAATCCACCACTATTGAGTATATTTACAATGTTGTGCAACCATCACTACTATCTACTTTCAGCCCATTTCATCACCCCAAAGGAAAAACCATTCCCATTAAATGGTTACACCTGGCAATCACTTATTGTCTGTTTTCTATCTCTGTGAATTTGCTTATTCTGGATATTTCACATAAATAGAATCATACGAGATGTGACGTTTTGTGTCTAGCTTTTTTTTTTTTCATTTAGCATGCCGTGTTCAAATTTCATCCATGTTTTAGCATGTATCAATGCTTCATTCCTTTTTATGGCTGAATAATATACTGTATTTTGTACATCCATTCATCAGTTGGTGGACATTTGAATTGTTTTCAGCTTTTGGCTATGGTGAATAGTACTGTTATGAACATTTTTTTTTTTAATTTGTATTCTTGAACACCAGTTTTCAGTTCTTTGGGGTATATACCTAGGAGTGGAATTGCTAGGTCATATGATGATTCTGTGTTTAACTTACTGAAGAACTGCCAAATTGTTTTCTACAGTGACTGCAGTATTGTACATTCCTACTAGCAATGCATGAGGGTTCCAATTTCTCTATATCCTTGCCAACATTTGTTATTTTTCTTTGTTTTTTTTTATTTTTTGTTTTTGAATAGCCATCCTAAGTTACGTGAGGTGGCATCTCACTGTAGTTTGGGTTTGCATGTACATAATGACTAATGAGATTGAGCATCTTTTCATGTGCTTGTTGGCCGCTTATATATCTTCTTTGGAGACATGTCACATCTTTTGCCCATTTTTTAATTGGGTTGTTTGTCTTTGTGCCATGATGTTTTAAGCATAAAACTTGAGACAAATGGAAGCTGATGCTCAGTCATTTTTATTAGAAATCACACAACTTGAAAAAAGTGATACATTTTGCTAAGTTTTTTGTCCACTCTTCGCTCAGAAGTCCCTTTCTTGTTAATTTCCCTTTGATCATTGGTCTTCTAGCTCCATCTGTGAAGAAACAAGCCAGTCTTTGATTTCAACAAGTAAATGAGATACTGCAGAACCAAGTCTCACTATTGCATCTGAAGTTTGATCACTGAGGGTTTCCAGGAGTCGGCACTGCTGTCAAAGACAATTGCTAAATGGGCCTGACTTCATTATTTTTCATTTGCATTAGCAATTGCTCTAAGCAGTAACAAGATTATAACCCTAACCAGCATCCTGTTATCTTTTATTTATTTGATTTAATATAGAAATGGAGTCTTTTAAAGAGCATTTACTTTTCTTCTTCACATCACTGAAATCATTCTCAATGGAAACAGCCTGAAAATGTGGATGAATTTTTTTAGATCCAGTCACTAGGTGAGAGACTCAGATTTCTGATTTTGCTTAAGCTCCTTGGGTCAATGGATAAGAGAAGGAATGGTAGCAGATGTTGCAGTGGTTGGGTTAGGCTTCTGTGGGCTTTGAGTAGGATGAGTAGAAGTAATATTTGTGATCATTTTATCTAAAGGTCTTATCTATTAAAGTAAGATCACAGCACAAAAAGATCTAACTTAAGAAAACTGGAAGTGGAAATTGAATCTTGACAGTCAAGATGGGTCATTGTCTTATTTAATCTGGTTCTGCTTTTTTCTTCTCACCTGTAAAACTGTTCTTTATGAGACTCTGTATCTGCTGGTAGTTCATACCCTTCGTAGAATTCTTTAACTATGCAAAACACATAGTGATGAGTGATCAGTTATCATTTGAATCTTAGTACAACTTTAATAAGCTGTGTTTTATATTTAAGTAGTTTCTTCCCTGGTGGTTGCCCATGGCAGACTTTGGATTTTGATAGCTCTGCACTCCGTATTTTCCATTTCACCTCTAAGTAATTATATCCTATGCCCTTAAGCCTCAAAAACATCAAAATATTTAAAATTACACAATTAAACACTTCAGACAACAGTATTAAAACTCAGGAAAAGAACTCCAGAGCAAAAGTGCATCATGCTGGAGCTTTTAATCCACTTGCTCCTTCTCTAAGGACTTCAGGCTGTGGTCACATAGAAAGACACAGTATTTGTTTTAGATGGATGGGTAAATAGAGACTACATATATATCAATAGTACTGATTAACTATCATATATTAAGGCATGTTTTAAGCAGGGCAAATGCCATATTGGCATTTAAGGCAGTACATTTCAAAATGTTTGACCACTCTCTTTACTAAGAAAAACATTTTACATTGTGACCCAGGATATATCTGAGTGTGTATTAGGTTACTATGTGAAATATATTGCTACTGTTCGAAATACACTGTCCTAAGTGACACCACAATGTTTGACTTATGGTCAAACATCACTTGTCCTACTTAAACAGTTCCTGAAGGGGTGCCTGGCTGGCTCAATTGGTAGAGCATATGACTCTTGATCTCAGGGTTGCAAGTCTGAGCCCCACACTGGGTGCAAACATTACTTAAAAATAAAAATCTTAAAAAAAAGAGTTCCTGAAGTTTTCTTTTTAGTCAGTTTTTGTAAAAATATGGCCAATGTTGAAACAAAAACACAAAAATAGATACATAGATCAATGGAATAGAATAGAAAACCCAGAATGGACCCACAACTACATGGTCAACTAATCTTTGACAAAGCAGGAAAGAATATGCAATGGGACAGAGAACGTCTCTTCAGCAAATGGTGTTGGAAAAACTGAACAGCAACATTTAAAGGAATGAAACTGGACCACTTTCTTACACCATACAAAAAAATAAATTCAAAACATATTAAAGACCCAAATGTGAGACCTGAAACCATAAAAATCCTAGAGGAGAACACAGGCAGTAACTTCTTTGACATAGGTTATAGCAACTTTTTCTAGATCTGTGTCCTGAGGCAAGGGAAGCAAAATCAAAAATAAACAATTGGGACTACATCAAAATAAAAAGCGTCTGTACAGCAAAGGAAACAATCCACAAAACTGAAAGGCAACCTACAGAATGGAAGAAGATATTTCCAAATTACATATCTGATAACCGGTTAGTGTCCAACATATTTAAAGAACTTATAAAACTCAACACCCCCCAAAAAGCAAAGATTCCAGTTAAAAATGGGGAGAAGACATGAATAGACATTTTTCCAAAGAAGACATACAGATGGCCAACAGACACATGAAAAGATGCTCAATATCACTGATCATCAGGGAAATGCAAATCAAAACTACAAAGAGATATCACCTCAGACCTGTCAGAATGGCTAAAATCAAAAACACAGGAAACAACAGATGTTGGTGAGGATGTGGAGAAAGGGGAACCCCCTTCCATGGGAATGCAAACTGGTTCAGCTACTCTGGAAGACAATATGGAGGTTCCTCAAAAAGTTAAAAATAGAATTACCCTATGATCCAGCAATCACTCTACTAAGTATTTACCCAAAGAACACAAAAATAATGATTCAGAGGGATGCATGCACCCCTATGTTTATAGCAGCATTATCTACAATAGCCAAATTATGGAAACATCCCAAGTATTTATCAATTGATGAATGGATAAAGAAGATATGGTATATATATGAAGGAATATCACTCAGCCATCAAGAAGAATGAAATCTTGCCAATTGCAATGACATGGATGGAGCTAGAGAGTATTATGCTAAGCAAAATAAGTCAGTCATAGAAAGACAAATACCATCCGATTTCCCTCATATGTGGAATTTAAGAAACACAACAAATGAGCAAGGGGAGAAAAAAGAGAAAGAGAGGCAAACCAAGAAACAGACTCCTAGCTATAGAGAACAAACTGATGGTTACCAGAAGGGAGGTGGATGGGGGGATGGGCAAAATAGGTGATGGAGATTAAGGAGGGCACTTGTGATGAGCACAGGATGTTGTATGGAAGTGTTGAATCACTATATTGTACACCTGAAACTAACATTACACTGTTAAGTAACTAGAATTTAAATAAAACCTTAAAAAAAAAAACACACACACAGTCAAGGTTTAGGAAGTTTAATCCCAATACAACTATTTTAACATCATCTGATCAAAAGTAAAAATACTACAGATAATTTTAATTAAAAAAAGCATAGAAGGTTTTTAAATTTTTTTTTATAGTGGAGGCTTACCTTTAAATTTGCAGACTTATTCCATTTGTACTCTTCTTTAAATTTGCTCCTCCAAATGTTTACCTGAAAGCACCGCTGCTTTAGGTAAATTGTGGGGGTTCCATTAATATAGGATTTAAACTTGAACTTGCTGTGAAGGAGCCAAACTTTGCTATGGAATGCATTCATGTGCAGAGCTGCCTTGCACAGCTCATTGGAGATAAGACAGTTTTGACTTCACATGCCAAACTTTTGTCACTTTGTCTATTTTCATATTTCTCTATGACTCTGCAGAGACAAGCTTCTGATCGTTTTAGTAGCAAATTAAAAATGTTCTTCTTAAAAAATCTAATATTGAAGTGAATACCCAAGCAATACTGCTCTTCCTAAAACAAATATTTGTTGAGTGCTATTCTGAGCTAGGCGATTATTGGACAACAGGGTTACAAAAGTGAGCAAGACAAAATCCCTGTTCTAAAGGACTGTCCGGTCTAGGTGCCTTCCTACTTTAGGACTTGGTTTCATGTTGCCTAAGTCTATGGGTAGACTAAAGATCCTCCATTTGCCCTCCCAGAGCCACTCTATACCCTTCACATGTCCTGGATGTTGACCCATATAGAATACAGCCAAGGTCTCTCTTGCTCTCTGGACTTTGATTGTGTTTAGCCAGTCGGAGTACCAGCAGAAGACCAGCAGGAGGAAGGAGAGTGAGGTTGGAGTATTTTTTCTCCCAGCTCCCTCCTTGCAAGTTCACTCCAGGCTGGGTCTATTGCTCTAGCCAAAATTACACCTTTCAGATGCCCTCTCCATACAGCTATTTCTCTCTGTGTTCTAGTGACCTCTCCCTTCCCCTCCTCATGTTCCTCCAGCCCCCACCCCCCACCACCAACTGTTACCCAGATGGGGATACAGCACTATCCATCATGGCTTTGCTGCACCCACACTTTCTAAATTATGTTTTCAGCACTGTGTACCTTGACTGAACAGTACTTTAATTCCAAATGTCTTCTTTAAGATCTTTTAGTTCTTCTGACTTAATGGCTTAGCTAATTTTCTGACATACGCAGCTGAAACAATTTCAAGAGACTTATTTATTTTTCTATATGTTTCCAGGAAGTCATCTTATTAATCAATATGGAAAGGTATTTAAAACCACAACCTCTGGTTCCTACAAATATATTTTATCTCTATCCAATTGACACCTTTGAAAAGCTCAATAAATATTTGTCATTGTGAGTGATGCTGATCATGACCCATGTAGCGGTCATGGCCTTCATTGTTAATTACCTGGTTCACTAGGCTTTGTGGTAAGTTTCCTGGGAGGAATAGTCTGGCGAGAGAGTAAGAGAACTCACCACCTTGCTGACAAATTTGCCACAGCCCCCACTACGTGAGTCCTAGTTGAGTGTTGCTATCTACTCTCAGGGAAGATGGAAAAAAGATGAGGTAATTATTTAAACCCCTGGCAACAGCAATAGCAGAATCAGTGGCCATTTATTCATTGCCTGCTGTCTGCCAGACATTGTACTGTACAGGTATTGTACTAGATCTTTCAACTATCATATTATTTAATCACTGCAATTACTCTGTGAGGTAGCTCTTTTTCTTTATAGATTTTATTTATTTATTTGAAGAGAGAGAGAGAGCGAGAGAGTGCATGAGAGGGGGAAGGGTCAGAGGGAGAAGCAGACTCCCCACTGAGCCCTGAGTCCTGATGCGGGACTCGATTCTGGAATTCCAGGATCATGACCTGAGCCGAAGGCAGTCGCTTAACCAACTGAGCCACCCAGGCGCCCAGTGAGGTAGTTCTTAATTCTATTTTGTATATGGAGAAGCTAGGAGTTAAAGAGGATAAGTGACCTGTCCAGGGTTGCACAGCTAGTTTCAGAACAGAGTTCAATTCAGAAGTCTTCTTTCCACTGTTTCATCTCTCAAAAGCCTCTTTGTGCCATTAACTTTGCCAAAGGTCACATTTGCCATTTGCCATCATGTTTGATCTTTTCAAAGCTTTAAATATTTTTTTTTAAATCAGGCATTCTATAAATTGCAAAAAAAAAAAAATCTGACTGGGATTCATCTCCTTCCCTTCCAGTGGTACAAGAGTAGAGAGCATGAAAATTGATGGAGAAGGAGAAAGAATAAATGAACTATATATTAACAAAGGACCCAGGGAACCCTCAAGTGAATAACAATCAAACATTGAATTTTCTGCATTTTAGATGTTGAGTTACTTGCCCTGTGACCTGATGAGACTTTCTCCTGATTCCAGATTTTGAACTTGTGTCCTTGGAGAATAAAGGCTTTACCATTGACTGGCTGAGTCACTTCTCTGTGGTTTTAGAAGAGTCCTACTCTATGCTTTATTCCCTTGGAAGCAAACATTTCCCAGATTTTCTGCATTAGGATGAGGGACTGGGGCTGAAAGAAAAGAGAAAGCCAACAAGTCTATCCGAAAACTGTCAGTATCATCTCGATGGGGAGTTACGATGTTTTGACTTCAATAAAAAGGCAAAAGAAAGCAAGCCAGCCCGTTATAAATTTAATTTATGAAAATAATACCACAGGCCTAAAGCATCCAACAGTACAGCCATTGATTCTTCTTTCTTGTTCCTTGGGGAGCCGTTGCTGTGTTTGATATGGTGAACTTCAAATTGTCTTACTTTATCATTTAAATGTCATATCAGCCCTACACTGAAAGCAGTTGAGGAGCTGTGCACTTACTGGGGAAAAACAGGAGAGTGTTTTTCACTTCTTTTAGGAAAAAATATTAGTTGGTTGACAGATTTTCTCTGTTGGTGAGGATTGTTGTTGCTCCTTCCTAATTTTTTTTTTTCCTTTTCCTCTGTTTTCACCACATCGCACTTCCTCAGTTCTGTGTGGGGCACCGAGAAAGGGTAAATCATGATGATCCGGGTCTAGGGTCTTTCCTAACCTCTGGGATTATTTTCTTTAACATAGTTGTTGGAAAGTCGGCTGTTACCTGCCAGAAGATAAAACAACCAATTTTTCATCACAAGTTAAATAAACATTGAAAAATCAGCATTCTACAAGGACCATTAGCTTATGCATCACTGTAAAATGCTTTATAACTCTTGGTATAAAGGATGCTCATATAAAAATAAATTGTGTCATAACAAACATTTCTCCCTGTCATGGTTTGTAATAGCCCTAATATCAAATAAATCTAGGTTGAATATTGTTAGTCTCCTGAAAAACCGACCTTCAGTTTCAGATAGTTGGGTTAAATCACTGCGGTGATGACACAGTCTTAGACATAAGGAGATACAAACTTATATCAACTCCCTAGATCATCCTTTATTTAGAGGAGGAGAGATGTCTCAATAAACTGAAATTGCTCTGGAGTGACCCATTTTATTTATGTATCTGTTTATTCTGACTACTAGTTCACACACAGTACCAAGGAGCATCCTACACATAGCTCCCCAGGGTTCTTGAGAGAGCATGGAAATACATGGATTAAAAACCATAAGCAGTTACCATTTTACATCTGTCAAATTAGAAATCATTTTTAAAAGTATAACAGTCACTGCTGGTAAGATATTGGTGAAACTGCTAAACTCATATCCTATTGGTAGCAATGTAAATGCTTTGGAAATCATTTCAGCACACAGAAAAGTGTCCATATCCTTTGATACTATATTTACACTTCTGGGAATTTAGCCTAAGGAAATCATTTAGAAGAAGAAAAACAAAAGCTAGGATGTTCGTTGCAGAATTTTTTATATTAGTGAACAATTAGAAACAACCCAAGTACCCAACAACTGAGACTCTTCTGGTCAGGTTTTTAAAAGTCTGTCAGGGTTATATACATGAAGTCTAATTGGTAACATGTAAAACTTTATGATAAAGGGCTCAGAGAAAAAAAGTCTGATTATGAGGATGTAAAATTATTGCATGCCTATGAAGGAATGGAATTTGGTAAAATGTATCCAGATTGAGGTTTTAAAATTTTATTTTAGTGTTACAATGTTGTTTTGCCTGTAACAATAATTAGAATCTAAAAATTATTTGACTAGGCAGATTAATATCAATGGAAAGTTTTGTTTGCTTTTTTGTTTTAAATTGGAACTTTGCTAAAAAATATTGTAGCTGTTAAATGTTAACCTTTGAGGACTGAAAGTGTCAAGGATTTGGAAGACTGGCATTTAAATAATCAAATTTAAGCAAAAGAGAAACCAAGCAGATAAAAGAGTTAGACATCTTTCCGTAATAATAAAACCTCCTATCCTTGTTCTTTTTTGAATTTTTTTAATGTCGGTGCCTCCAGTAAGAAAATCTCATCAGATCATTTAGACAGAAGTCATTTCCTTTAAATGTTGCAACAGTGTAGCTTGTGGCCATGAACTGAGAAGTCTTCACATAAGTGGGGTAAATAGGCTTTGTGGGAAAGGCTGTATCCCAAAGAACCACAGGACAAAAAAGGAAGTGTGAAAACATCCCTGCCAGGCTTGAATCAGACCTGAAAACACACACAGCAAAAGTCCTGTTAGAAATAACCGAACTACCCAACAATAGAGAATTGGTTAAGTAAAGCATGCTGGAGTCATAAGATGGACTACTGAAAGGGCATTGAAAGTAAAGTAGAAAAATACATTTTAATCCAAGTAAATGTCTGTAGTAAAGGTATATGAGAAAAAGTGAGATATAAAACTATGCATAGAGCATTACTCCAACTTCTACGCTCTTGCTCGTAAGAGAAAAGAAATTTAAAAGATGTAAACTTGTCAATAGTGGTCATCTGAGCAGTAGGATAGTGGGCAATTAATTCTCTGTTCTTATCCATATTCTTCGATTTTTTTTTTTCCCTTCCTAATTTAGGAAAAAGTCATTTATAAAAGTTGTTTTTTTAAGTTGAATTTAATATGTAATGATTGAACTGATGCCTGAAATAATTTTAGAAAGAGGTAACATATGAACTAAGAGAAAATGAAATAAAATAAAATGCAATTTGATTGCAGCAATTGGCTAAAAGTCTACAGCGGTGTTCAGATAAGGTCATTTGCTTTTTATATAACTCCACCAGTGAGTAGCTTGTATTGAAATGCCAAATATTGGTATTTATGTATATGTAAGCTCTTGCTGACACTCTCATATTTTCTTTTTATTTTTTTTCTGAAAATTTTTTCCTAAAATTATGGTGTTATATATACCAGAATCAATCAATTCTTTCTTCCTCCCTCCTTCCCTCCCTGGCTCCTCTCCTTACTTGCTTCCTTCCATAGGCAGAGAGAGTAAGGATGGGTTTAACTCAGTTTGCCCATTTGTGAAAGTTCTTCGGTTTATACAGTCTTGAAAAAATGAAAGTAACAGTCCTTGAGACCCTCACTTAAATATTGGCTATCAACTAGCTAAAGCTTTTATCCCCAAATGCTTTAATGCCTATGATTTAAATAGCTATTTGGGGCACATTGAGGAGCCTAACGTTAGTCTTCTGGATTCATATAGTAAGAAACAAAAATTCCTTTAGCTTTGAATCTTACTAAATAGAACACCCTGCAAAAGGACAGTGTTGTATTTTTTTGTGAATATATTGAGGGAGATTTGCCCCCAAATCTGTCAGCTTTCTCATCACTGAACAGACCAGCCCTGCAGTTAATGAAATGATGTAAACTCTCAAGGCTACTATCTTTACCCACCCCTGTAAAAGTACTGATAAATGGGGAGTTTCCTTATAGTTCTGTTCCCGTTCTTTACTCATTTTTTACCAAAAAATTTTATCTTTGGTTGTAATACTTGAGGATCTACTCCTCTCACTGAGGTCAAGGGACAGTGGAATTCCAGGTCCAGAGTGTGATGAGCCAGTGTAGTTAATCATTAGCAGGGATTTCTAATCAATATAATTTGGTAATAGCAAAAACTATGGAAATTTCTCCTTAGCTTTTTAGTGGTATTGGGTAAATATTTATAAAATGGAGAAAGGAAGGAAAGGAGAAAGGGATGCAGAGAGGAAAATACTCTGGCGTCAACACATGAAAATATAATAGTCTTTCCTTGACCACTGTATCTGCTGATGGAGAATGACTTGCTTTTTCTACCTTAGTGGTGTAAATGAGAAAGCCTCACAAAAGGGTAACGTATTCATTATTACAATCGTATTAGCTATGTAGTAAAAGCATGTTATTTATGCAAGAGATAATTATTGCATCTGTTTCTTTTAAATTCCTCCGGTTATGTGTTGCAATGATTTTTCCTGGGGCTTAACCAAAAGTGTTTTTTTTCCCCTAATAAAAAAGACTATTGTTGAAAGACTTCTTTTTCCCTACTTATTGCTACCCTAACACAACACACCCCCTCCTGTTTCCTTTTTCATGTCCTCATCATTTACATTTTTGTTACTTTCTTATGGATTCAAGGAATGATATCTAAGAGTACAAAACATCAGATTGCCCCAGGTCCTAGCGCGGTATCTGGCGTAGTGTACGCATTCAGTAAATATTGAATGAATTCAATTTAGAACCCTGGGGAAAAGAGTCACAAATTTATCAAATAATTCACAAAGAAGCATATCCCTGGCAGCTAATCCGGTTAACTGTATTAAGGTAAGCTGAATCCAGAACATGTTTCAAATCATTTCTCTTCTTATAAAAGTTTTGTTTAGTGGCTGGAACACTTGTTTCTCAGTATGCTGATCAAATGTGACTTGAGCAAGAGAGATTCACAATAAATAACACCAGGAGGCTTATGAATGATGTATAAAGCCCACCAATTTAACGATAGGTAAGGCAGAGGAGAGCAGTTATTTTATTTCAGAACAGCCAAAGCCTTGGCAATGTAATGCCACCATGGGAATGCTGAGTGGCTGTGACTAGTTGGGAGGAAGCTAGAATGAGAAAAGTTTGAAATGTTCTGACTGATACTTGATATTTTTTTTTTTTTTTATTAATGGAGCCATTGCTTTAGGTGAACACATATGGAAATGACCCCTCTTGCTTCTCTAGCATTTGCCCAGAGGAGGTTATTTGGGCCAGCTGAGTGATATTTCCAGTATGAATCCCTTTTGACTTGAAGTGAAATTATACTTTTTGGGGGGGAACAGAATCTTTCATGATTTGTTTTCTCTCTAAAGCCTAGATTCTGCAATAAATCCAAAGGATTTATTGGTACTGTGTGCCTAGTAGTGTGATTCTCTGTAATTGACTCAATAGAAACATAGATCATGAAATTGTTGGGTAGAAGTTAATCAGAGCTCATGGGTGAAAGGGATTCCAAGAGAAACTAATTGAGTGCTGACATCTAGGGACGGGAAATGATACGGTAGATTGGCTAAACAGACTGGTGTCCTCTCCCACTAGATCTATTCTATTTCTTCATATAAAAAAAATCATTCGTTCTTATGTTTATTCAGTAAATAAAGCTCTTATTGTATCAGTCAAAATCCTTCCCATTTGCACGTTAGGAGAAACTTCCAGCTGAAAGTGTTTTAAGCAACTAAGGATGTTATTATGAAATAAGAAATACACTTTCTCCTGTATTGTCTGTATTTTCAAACAGGCTTTTCCCTCATACTTCCCCAAATCCAATAGGAAAAAAAAAAGATTGAGGGCTTTTCTTCCCTAAGAGTTTAAACAAAAATTCTGGGCCTGATCTCTTTAGTCCCAAGTGGGTCACATTTCCATCACTGAGGCCAAGATAGCACCTGAGTCGCCTGTTCTCTTTTGGAGCTTAAGTTCGGCTCCACAGAAACTGGGCTGAGCATGGGGGAGGGATGATTTTGCTCATGGGCCAGATGCTGAAAGCAGAGGACAGATGTCCAAGATACTCACTGATAGCCAAGCCTTGTGCAGGTTGTTGATACAAAGACAAACATGACTCAGTCTCTTTCCCTCCCTGAATCTTGTGTTAATACCTTATCAATGCATCTCCTTAAATCAACATTCTAATCCTGTCCTACCCTTCCCCAATAATGTTGCTGGTTCCTTCTTACCTGTTGATGAAAACACCTTGGTTAATCTTACTTCTTGCTCACCTCCCAGTCCTGGCAAAAGCAACCGGTCACATATCTTCTAGATTTTCCTGCCTCCACGGCTTTGCCCTGAAATGTTTTTCTCCATTCCTATCAGTGGTAGTCTCAGTCTCTTCCTGGTCCAGTTCAGATACCATTTTCATGAAATACACTCTGGTTTTATTTTCCTAATATCTGCAACACTTCACATGAACCTATGTAATATCACTTAGTGTTATTTAACAAATGTTATCAAATGCTTACTATATGTTTATGGCTGCTCTAAATGTTTAAAAATATTTTTTTCCAATTTGTATTACTGTTCCTGGTGTTCTTCCCTAATAATCTATAAGATCCTTGAAAGTGGTATACTTAAAGAGCAGTGACTTAACTACCCATTGTGGGCAGTCAGCAACATGAATGAATAAATGTTCATCCAGTTTGCACATTTATTGAACACTAGTATTTAAAGCTAAAGAGAGTAGGGCCCTGATTTCTCTCAGATCACTCTCTGCACATAATACAGCAACATGCATGTGCTTGGCATTCAGTAAACATTTGTTGACCATCTAAATGAAATAGAAATGAAATGAAATGAAAAATACTCAAATATCTAAGAATGAACTATTTCCCCCTCCTTTTACATTCTTTAGTCTTTTGGCATCATTTTTCAAATTTTTGTTGTTATTATATTTTTCCAAACAGTTTTCTGTTCTGGTTTTCTAAACTTGAGCAGGATTAAGGTAATTTTTTTTTTTAACAATGGGGACTTTTTCAATAACTGCACATGCCGATGTTGTTGACCCACTGTGGAAAGACCAAGTTTTATAAAATGCTTCTAACAGCAAAGGGCTTTGCAGGCCCATGTTCTGTGCAGATGTTAGTGAGTAAGAGTGTTCAGTGGTCCTGGCAAAACTGGTGTTTAGCAAAGTGAACACTAATCTGTGGGGTCACTTGCAGGTATAATTGAGCCCTCGCCTATAATTATGAGTTTGTGATTTGAATTGACTAATACTGCAGGTATTTCCATGTAGAAATTTGGTCTAAAATACATAAGGCGTAAGTGGGTGGGAGGCATGATTCCTTTTCTTGGTTTGAGCTGGACAAGGACAGAGTTTCCCATGCTATGCCTTCCCACCTGAACGATGGATGGGAATTCTCTGCTCTTTCTTTTCTTGTTAGTGTCCCTCTTCATTCCTCTTCATGAATAATTTGGCAACCACCTTAGATGAGTGCCACCAGGTGTCAACTGAAATTAGCAATTAGCCTGGCCTTGGTGACCTGTGTGGGAACAGTTTCAGGGACATGGTGAAGGCAGAAGCCACAATGCAGCAAACTGAATAGCATGAATGGTTGAATCAACAATGTCTGCGGAGTGAGTGCATGGGCTCTGGATCTGGACCACCCAACTTCAAAGCCAAACTCTACCTTTCATTACCTGTTGACTGTGAACAGTTCACTAAATCTCTTTCTCTCTCTCTATCTCCTCTTCTACAAAATGGAAATAAAAATAGAACTATCTCAAGGTTGTTATGAGGAGTAAATGAGTTCAAGTGGGTGAAATGCTTAGAACGGTGCCAGTTTCCTTACAAGTTCTTAGTAAATACTAGCTGTGGTTTTTGATGAGTATGCAAAGACAAACTGCGACTACTTTTGAGGCTTGGCTATGAAAACTGGAGAGCAAATGAGATCATAGTGAGATGTTGGGCAGAGATTAGGAAGTTTATTCCAGATAGGTGAAAGATCGGTATTTTCTATGCTGGAGGAAAAGAAATGGCTCTCAGAGGGTGACAGTTTGAAGATACAGAAAAGAGAGAGATTAGTTGATGGGATACTATTACTGAGAAGATGAGGGAGGATGGAACTCAGAGAAGAGGTAGATGGATGGATGAACCGTGGAGAGGAGGGACTTCTTGTTTTCTAAGGCAGGGGCTGGGGGGGTAATAAGGAGGGGCAAAGCTAAGGATGCATATCTTTGTGGGTGAGGAGCAGAAAGTTGAAGGCGGTCAAGATGAATTAAGGCGTTTCTTTGTGAAGTAGGAACAGGCTCATCTAGTGGGAGAAAAAAGGTGGCAGAAGTGAAGAATGGCAAAAGACTGATAAATGAAGGAGCTACATAGTAGCAACTTCCAGAAACAAGATGACACTGGCCAGAATGTAGAGTCTGACAAAAAGAAGTAAGAATTCTGGTATGATAAGAAATTGTGCTCACAAAGGGAGAGATTGGTGTTTGCTTCCATAGATGGAACACTTTTAAGTGATGAGAAGTCCAAGGTGAACCATTTGAAAATTGTTTTGGTCTACAGTGCAAAGTTAGAATTTAAAATGATTCTTTATCAAAAAAGAAGATTCTTTACCACAATCAATGATTGATTATATTCATACTCATCTTGATTTTTTGAATCACCTTTCTTATCTTGTCTATAAATTTGCAATGGTATTGAAAGGTAAACTCTTAGAGTTGGATTAGATTCTATCCCTATACCACCCAATCTGTCCTTGAATATACTTATAGATGGAAAACTTACTTTTTATAGAGCTGATCATTCTATTTTGGGGTAGACTGGATATCCATTAATATTGAAACTTAAGTGCTAGAATATGGATTTTACCTTGTTGTGATGGTCACACAAAAAAACTCTCCCATCCTACATGCCTGTCCGCAATGTTATTTTGTGACTTTTCCCATCAAGAGATGGAGTGGATCCCCTTCCCTTGAACTGAGGTTGACTTGTGAATTGCTTTGACCAGGATGAGGCAAAAGGGACACACCATGACTTTCATGCCTAAGCCTTAAGAGACTGCAGTTTCCATATTTGCTCTCCTGGAATCCTGAGCTACCAAGTACAAAAGCCCAACTTCCCTGACCAGCTGGAGAGATTGGCCAGGCGGACAGAGCTCCCGGGGGTTTGCAAGAGCACAAGAGAGAGAGGCTCAGAAAGCCCCATGTGGTTCAGCAACCCAGCAGAATCACCGGACATGTCAGTAAGTCCAGCCTGATGCCTGCAGCCCCTGGTCAAGTTGCTGCAGCTGTTACACACAAAGCAGAGACAAGCCATTGCCACAGAACCCTCCCACGTTGCAGAATTGTGAGCCAATAAATAGTGGTTGTTGCTTTAAGCCTCTGAGTTTTGAGAGCTTTATTATGCTGCAATAGGATGTGAAGAGGAAGAGTCTCTAGGCAGGGAGACAAATGAAAAGACCTTGAACGGAATCCAGGTGGCAGGTGATGAGCTGACAAGTACAGAAAGAGAGATAGGGTAAGACGTGGGAGAAGAGTGGGTGGCAAGGTTCCATGTGACCCAGTGATTGGATGGGGGGCAAAGGAGAAAGCGAAAGAAAAGATTTTATGAAGCTCTGTCTGGGATATAGTGTTGTACGGACAGCAGTATGTCTAGATAAAGAGCTGGAGTCTTGAGGAAGAAAAGTCCAGTTTACAGTTGTTATTTTTTGATGTGACAGCACTACTTCCATGTAAAAATGCTCCCTTAGCAATTCAAGACACAAGCCTGAAGCTGAGGGCTGCATGGAGCCAGAGCTGTTAGAGGTTTCAAACAAAAAGATGCAACCAACTCTCCTACCCTTTTGATCCAGCCTAAAGGCTGCTCTCCCTTCTCCCGTAAAAGGTAGGTAGAGACATCAAGCATAGGTGGAGTGCAGAAAGAAAGGAGAGGGAGAGGACTCAAGTGAGAGAAAAAGGCCCCGTGCCGTCCTGTGGGATTGCACCTTAGTTTAGTTACGTTTCTTGGAAGGCTGCATTGCTTCAGTAAAAATAAGGAACACAACATACACACTCAACTAAACTTACCACCTTTCAAAAGTTCTTCCTTTAAATAGCCCCAAATGAAAATGCAAAAATGCGAAACCCCAACCTCAGCTTTTTAAATCCCAATGAAAGGACAAGAGATGCTTTCCTTTTATGGGTTCTTAAACCTTCAGGAAGGGTCCTTCTGTGTGTTGAGCGGATGGCAATGGCGGTGTCTGTGTGTGGAGGCGACCAGCCCAGAATGCTGAGGTGAGGAGGTTTCATTAGCAGCAGTGCTGTGACTTCCCATTTGCCCATTCCCACTGTGCAATATTTATTTTTTTAAAAAATAAGCCTGAAATTGAAACGGTCTCTCTTCTAAGGGGGACAGGATAGGGTAGTGATCCTCCAGGATCCTGTCAAGATTACATGCTCATGCTGTGCAGGGAGCTAGAACTGAGCTCAAATCCTTGTCCCATCACTGACTATCCCGGACGCCTTGGACATGCTATTAACCCCCCTGAGCCTCAGTCACTTCAGCTGTAGAATGGGGAGAACACTGTCTCCCTCGTGGCATAATTCTGAAGTGTCTTTGAATGAGATACTGTATGCAAAGCACTGCATCTAGTGAAGGTGCAGTAAGTGGTAACTATAGTCACCGGAATTTGTGGTAATTTGGGGCTTTTCTACATTTGGCCAGTGGTTGAGATGACTTCTCAAGAATACTTACAATATAGGGTGCCTGGGTGGCTCAGTTGGTTAAGCGACTGCCTTCAGCTCAGGTCATGATCCTGGAGTCCCGGGATCGAGTCCCGCATCGGGCTCCCTGCTCGGCAGGGAGTCTGCTTCTCCCTCTGACCCTCCTCCCTCTCCTGCTCTCTATCATTCTCTCTCTCTCTCTCTCAATAAATAAATAAAAATCTTTAAAAAAAAAAAAGAATATTCACAATATAAGAAAATGGATCTGACTGCATTTTAGTCAATGCTTTAAATGTAACAAATGTTTAATATTATATTATATAACAACAGGTCATTTTATAGTTTATAAGTGTCATGAAGATTTCCTTCCTGGGGACAAATTCGGTTATTTCACAGAATCTTTGTGCATCTTCAGGCAAACCAAAACTAACATGCTGGTTCCTTCTTATTTCATTATTCATAATTTTAGATGTAAGAAAATAAACAATGTTCGAATGTAGGATTCAGCAAACTTTTTCTGTGAAGGACTAGAGAGTAAATATTTTAGCCTTGCAGGTCACATATGATCTGTCACATATTCTTCTTTAACTTTTTACAACCCTTTAAAAATGTTCAGATCAGGAACACCTGGGTGGCTCAGTCGGTTAAGTGTCTGCCTTCGGCCCAGGTCATGATCCCGGGGTCCTGGGATCCAGTCCCTCATGGGGCTCCTTGCTCCGCAGGGAACCTGCTTCTCTCTCTGCCTTCCACTCCCCCTGCTTGTGCAAGTGTGCTCGTTCTCTCTCTCTGACAAATAAATAAATAAAATCCTTTTAAAAAAATGTTCAAACCATTCTTAGTTCATATGAAAACAGGCCAGTGCTTGAATGTGACCCACAGGCTATAGTCGGCAGACCTTTGCTCTAGCGTAAATTTGTATTATTTATTACTAGGGTACTTCTGCCAGTAAGTACTGAAATAAAGAGAAAGAGAAAATACATTAAGTAAATAACATGTAAGTGACTCTGATTCTGATTTGGACATATGCTGGGCTCAAGTAAGACCGTTGATAACTTCCCTTATTGGCATAGGACCATTTTCACTAAGACATAAAGAGGTTGGTATGATTTTGAGGACTGGGGACCATTCAGCACATTAGTTTTAACCAACATCCCTGTGCTTTTCTTTCTCTTTCTCACAGAGGAGCAATTTGGATACAGGCTTTATAGCATCAAATGCAAACTGCCATTAAAACCCTAAACTGAAAATTGTGTTGCCCTTTATGAAAATGAACAGCTAGCTGGTCATCCCCAGACCACTGGCCCCCTCAGATCTACCTGTGTTGTGTACAAGTAGCTATAGTCTCCTTTCACAATAAGAGTTTTTGAGGCATTTGTCAATCCTCCATCGGGAGGGAAATCCTTGCCAGCAGTTAGTGATCCCTTTCAGGGTGTGCCGTGCCTTAGCTTCTTTCTGTGGACCTGGGAGAGAAATATTCTCCTGGAAAACATGATCTAGGATTGTCTTGATCTTTTCTTTTCTGACCTGTGTCTCAAGAAGCTTCCCTGGAGATCCCTATAGAGTGTCTTTTTTCCTGTTTGCTCCGTTTTCCTGACTTTCCCTTTATTTTTCCATGACAACAGGCATAAAGAAAAAGGAGAAATCATTTTAAAATATACAGTACCCCCAAATATTTATCCTTGCACATGCTGAGAGCAAACCACATTCTTATCTTATAATCCGGCATGTTTTTGTTATCCTATATTTTATGTTTAAAGAGGCAGATGGAATCGAGACCCAGGATCTGAGTCTTCCAATCCTGCCCTCAGCCATTTCCCTGCCTCCCTGAGATCACGAGGTCAGGCAAAGGGACACCTTAGCTGAGGTCCTGGCCTCATGCCTTAATGCGATCATCTGTGAGCCAGGCTAGACCAGGCGAATTCCTTTTGGGTGGGTTGATCTTAGTCTAACACAGAGTCTGGAGGAAATTAAAGTGAACAGCTTCCTTTGTACCTTTCACCCTCAGCCTACATTGGAGTCTGGCCTTTGGCACCTCACCCATCCAGGCAGGGAGAGAAGGTTAGCTCAAGAAGAGCACATTCGTCAGGGAAGCGAAGCAGCTCAAGACCAAGAGGGCCCAAGCACATTTGTCATGGTTCCTAGGGCAGAGCTTGCCTGGTCTACCCCTCCCAGCCTTCTTGGGGCTCTATGTTCCAGGCACTCTCAGGTTAAGAGCTGCACCAAGGGAGAGAGCACCCTCCAGCCTCCATTCACGGCTTATTCAGTCACTCACCCATCCAATACAGATGTACTGAGTAGCTATCATGTGCCAGAAGCTCTTCTAACTACTGGAGACAAAGCAGTGAGTGTGAGAGACAAAGCCTCTGATCATTTTACTCCATTCCTTGTTTGGAAGATACCATCCTTTCATGGACTCTTCCCTTGATCACTTGTGTTCGGTATTGTGAGAACTGGCTTATGACCATGGAAAATGTCTTTGAACCAGTCTAAGCCCTGGTGTGGCCCTTTCTTGAAGGGTAGGGAGGGAGGAGTGGTGAAGGGAGGGCTGTGAGCTTCTGTCTGCAGGACCCGTGTCTTCATAGGGATAACGGTCTCTCCTTCCTACCTCCCTCTGGGTATCAAGAAGATGTGCAATCCTGTTTCATCTCCTAACCTCATCTCATTCTAATCCGTTTGCCTGGTCTTGGGCTCACTTCCCTTTAGCCTACATGAGGATCTTTAAGTCTCAGCTTACTTAGGCCCAGGGCTGTTACACACGCATTGCAGGTACCATCTTTTTGATATCATACAGTCAAAGGGCCTTATGTGTGGGGCAAAGAAGTTCCTTTGCTGGATGTAGACCACCTGCCCTAAGCTCTTGCAAACATATCCTTTTCTGTTTTCTGTAGTCCCTTCTGGTTTATTTTCTGAGAAAACTCTTTTGACCCTCAGGCTGAAGCAATGTTTGTCCTAGTTTGATGTATCCAGGCTTTCCCTTTCTGAATGATCTACTGTAGATAGTTTCAAGGGAAACTTCATTCCTCAGTGAAGTTGGGTTCCTTGTCATATAGGCAGGCCCACTATCTCTAACTCCCATTCAGACAGAGAACAGGCTTTTATTACCCGCGAGACAAAATGACATTATTCCTGTTCTAAAATCAATACACGACCAGTACCATTATCTTTTCCAGTCCTGTACCTCTAGATTGTTTTCTCCGGTTGACCTTCTTCTTCCCACGGTCAGACTTGGGCTCCAGCTCTTCCTGCAGAATGCCCTCGTCAGCACAGTATCAATCAGCTAAAAATAGTATTCTGCAGACATACAGAAAAACTGAAATACTATCCACTCCACGTATATCTCTACACCCCTAGAAGAGATTACTCTAGGAAGTAAACTTGGGGGGGACAGGAGGGTCATTGAAATGTAGAGACAAACAAAATCAACATTCTTCTCTTTTCCCCAAACCTCACCTAGCCTCATACAGTCCAGCAGGGTTCTGGCTACTCAACATTGGTTTCCTCTTGGCCTGTAAAGACTCCCCTAGGTATCTTTGTGTCAACCTCTTATTACCCAAATTTATTGCTTTACTGGTCAACCCACTTTTTAAAATTCACATTTTTTTTTTCTTATATAACATACTGACCTAAAAGTAGTATAGTTGTCTGTAGTTTCTGGTTAATAAAAGGTTAATAAAAGCAACAAAATTGACAGTTCTCATGTCTGTAATTAAATTTGTGAAACTAACAAATGGCCATAATATGAAAGATTTTCTTTATCGGTCATGTTATGACACCAGTTTGTATTAAATAATGAGAGTGAGAACTTAGAGGATTTGCTTGTCATTGTGGTGAAAATTAACATACAATTACTGATCTGCAGTAGATTTGCATAAGAGTTACCACTCTCAATAATCATTTAGAATTCATTTTACTCAGATAAATTGGAGTCTCCAGTGATAACAAGGGACTTATCTTCTTCATTCCTGAAGAAAGATTAAAATAATAGCTGTTTAGTATAACGGGATCTTGGGATTGGACACACCTTATACATGTAGCTTTTTATATCTGCTCTTAAGTTTTAAGTGTAAACATGAATTAATGCCACATGAAACTAAGAAAATAAGACAGAGTGTAACGATGATGATGGCTAGGCTAAAGTCAGGAAATCATAGACTTGAAAAGCACCAAACTGTCACCCAGTCCATTCCTCTGCACGAGATACAAGTACCGCTAGCTGCTGTCATACTTAATGATCTCTGAGAAAGAAAGAAGAAAAAGATCCTTCAGTCATCAGCTTTAGGAATATCTTCACCCTTTCCCAAATACTGGCCCCTCAAAATCTCTTTGTAGCAACCAATTCTTGTCTATGTATATAGCTTAAAATAACATATTTGTTAGAGAGGATAGAGGTGAGAACAACAGGTAACCACTATCCCGTTTTATTACCCTGCAAATATGGTATATGACAATAATATCAACTGCAATCAAAACACCATATATTGAATGGGTTTTTTTTTTTAAAGATTTATTTATTTATTTATTTATTTGCGAGAGAGTGCATATGCACGTGAACGGGGTGGGGGGTGTGCAGAGGAAGAAGGGGAGAAATCCTTAAGCAGACTCCCCACTGAGCATGGAGCTCCACCTGGGGCTCAATCCAGGACCCCAAGATCATGACCTGAGCCAAAATCAAGAGTTAGTCACTTAACTGACTGAGCCACCCAGGTACCCCCATATGTTGAATGTTTAAATAGGTTAGACATTCTTCTGAGTCCTCTAAAAAAAAAAAAAGCATTGTTCTATTAGTACCCATTGTTATTATCCATAAAGAAATAGAGACTTAAGGAAGATAAGTAGTTTACCCAGTTTCACAATTTGTAAGGGACAGAATGAGAATTCAGACCATTTTTTCCAAAACTTCACTTGTACCCTTCCCGATTCTGCATCATCATACAATGAACTACTGTGAATCTACTCATGTGCTATAAATCTATGGGAAAAAAATTCTAGTTAGGTCCCCTGTGAGTTTTCTTATCTCTGGATTTATTTCCAATTTCTAACATTTTGCCATAGTGTCATATTCTAACATTAGTCACTAACAGAGGTATATGGCAGACTGTTATTTTAAATCCACATGCATCAAGAAAATAGGCCTAAGTGGAGGAAATTAAGGTGGTTGCAATTTCCTGATGATTAAGCACAAAAATATGTTACTAGAGGAAGTTGTAGAATTTTCTGTTCTGAAAATCTGAAAAAAAAGCACAAATAAGGTTTGAACAAACTCTAATTTGAACACCGATTCCCTGATTTTATAAAATGAATGGTTTAGAGTAGGTGATCTCCCTTGGGCCTGCCCCAGCCCTCACATCCCACAAGTTTGTAACTTTGGTAGAGATTGGATGTTTCAACCTTTCAAGGTCTTTTTTACACTTCTATATTTATGTTTGAATGATTCTTGACTCCCTTTGGTTCAGCTTCATATTCTGGAGTCTCTTTCAAATGGAGATCTCATAAGAGCTATTATTTAACAGTATCCCAAATGGACGATGTACAGAATTAAATACAACTGTGCATTTAGGACTTCAACAATCATAGTTCATTATTACTGTGTGTTTGTTCTCCTATTTGATTAAGGTTAAACAACAAGACCATATTTCCTATTGGGTAGCATTTTAAAGTATATTATGTATGTGACAGATGGGATCTTATAAATGCATTAAGCATGCTTATTTTAATATCTAAGCATATGCAAAGGTTCTAGAAATATTTTACATGCAAATGTGTGGGACTCTGCAAGGGCCTATAATAGAAATCCATACTCTGTGACTTCAAAGCTTTAGTCTCGACAACTAATCACTTGGCTATTTCCAAATCAAATTTCTTCAAACAAATCAAAGACATTTGTCCTACCCAAGAACGAAGTTCTGTGGCAAGTTTGACATTTGAAAATCAAGCTGCTTATTGAGATATTCATGCACTGAAAAAGGCACCCAGAATTTCTTTCAAGGGCTGAGAAATACCTTTTTTCATGCTCCAGTGACTCAGAAATCTGTCAAAGAGAATTTTATCAAATTTCCTTCACACACACACACCAAACTCACCTTTGCGGTAAGAGCCAGCTTTCAGAATTTCAGCCCAAGAGGTCCTTCATTTTCTGAAAGGTTATGAGCCCCTGAGATTTCCCTTCTTTCGGAGTCATAATCTCTGTGTTGCTTCTGAGTTGTTAACAATAACACTGATTAAGAGGAGAAAAAAGGAGGAGACATTCCACATACCAATATTAAATGGCTTCACAGAGTAGGAATATTTTAAACACCACAGCATCTGTGGTAAGTAGAATAAAGTGTCCAATTTCCCAGGGAGCAAGCAGGAAAAAAAAAAAAAGAAGAGAATGATAAATAACTAACCTTTCTGCAGGGCTTCCTACATGCAGAGAACTGTGCTAGTTTTTTCACATGCATTGTTTCATTTAATCTACCCAACCGCTTTCCAAGGAGGGGTTTTACTATAGCATTTTTTTACCCATGAAGAACCTGAGGTTCAGAGAAATGAAATAACTTGACTGGAATCACCTAGACAAAACCCAGACAGGGTACTCTCCAAGCCTCTGCTCTTAACTGCACTACTACACTCCTGCCTTCTCTTCTGGAGGAGAAGAAAAAGCTCTGGCAAGAAGAGGTAACTACGGAAGACGAATAACAGGTTGGGCTTCCAGTAGAGTGTTTTAGAGCCCAGATCCACCACCTCGGGTTATAGGGGCTGGCTCAGAGCCAGCACTCATAAATGTTGAATGAATGACTGTATGAATGAATGACTGTATGAATGAATGCAAGACAATGGAAGACAATTTACAAGGTGTTCTGGCCCTGCGGACCCCTCCTCCCCCACCCTACTAATCGTACATTCTAACCCATTCTGGCATCTGTCACTTGGCCATGATTCTGCAATCCAACCCTGGCTTCCCCTTCCAGAACCAGTACTGAACATATTTGTGAAGAGAACAAAATACCTCTTTGGCAGCCTTTGCCCTTTCTCCTTTTTGCTGGTACTGCTGCTTCCTAAGACCATGCTGCCCTTTACGCTAGCTGCCGGCTATCTAAAACTCAGCAAGCCCAGGGCAAAACCCTCTGGTGAAATTTTGTGATCTACTTCTACTTTCTCCTCCTCCCGTCAACATTTCAGGCTTTCTGGAAGAAATTGTTTGTTTGCTTATCCGTCTTCTCCTTTGAATAGTAAAATCTGTGCAGATGGGAGATGTGTCAACCTTGGATCTCCAGTGTCCAGTCATGGTCCCTGGAATAAAGTAGTGGTTCAGTCAACATTTGTTATCTAAGTTAGTGAAGGAATGGATGAACGGATGAATGCTTTCCACTGCAAACCTTACTTATCGAGATTGAAGGTAATTGGATACTGCTACCACTAATAATTATTATAATAATATACTTAATTAGAAGTATTACTATAGGAAGATTTATGGTTTCCAGAGTTGCACATGTGTGTGAAACTAACATATTACTAATTTATTCAATAAATATTTGCGGGGTGCCTGGATGGCTCAGTCGTTCAAGTGTCTGCCTTTGGCTCAGGTCATGATCCCAGGGCCCTGGGACTGAGCCCCGCGTCGGGCGCCCTGCTCAGCGGGAAGCCTGCTTCTCCCTCTCCCACTCCCCCTGCTTGTGTTCCCTCTCTCACTGTGTCTCTCTCTGTCAGATAAATAAATAAAATCTTTAAAAAATAAAAAAATAAATATTTGCTAAGTACTTACTACTGGGTTGTTCTAGGCATTAGGGTATATAATTACTGACCATTATATAATCAAAATGCAACTTTGTCTTCTACCATCCCTTTACTTTTTTTTTTTTTTTAAGGGATTCTCTTTTTCTGCTCCTGGATGAAAATTCTAGTAGGCTCTATAATTTCTCAACTCACTCATGGGTAAAACAGTCCTAAAGTGCCTTGAAGTCACAAATGCAGTCTCAACTCAGTAATTATAATTTCCAGTTCCATGGAATAATCAAAACTCTGAACCTGAGTTAACATTAAGCCTTCTCCCCTCCCCCAGGTGGAGCTCTGTGGTCAGAGAGGGCATCATGGGCCTGGGCTCTTTACTCTGTTTTCTCACCTCTTTCCTCACCTTATAGCTGCTGTTTCAGAGCCCTTCAACTCAGGGTTCAGCATGAGATGGGAGGAGAGTTGAGGGGATAATACCTTAGCCTCACTAACTCTTACTTGACTCTTAGTTCTCCGAGCCTGACAAGTGGTTCAAGCTGATCCACCTGGTTGAGGAAACTTTCATGGACCCTTCCGACCCTGGGCTCTTTTCTCTGGGGACCCTTATACTAAGCATGTGTTTCTATTCCAGTCTATAAGGTTTCTTGTGGTACTTCTCTCAGCCCTTAGGAGCTGGAGAGCATACATCCTCAGTGGGAGCCTTCTGAGCCTTAGGGGTGATATAAGAAAATCCCACACTTGTTCTCCCTCCTATGACTCACATCTGCTCCATGGGAAGCATTCGCATCCCTTCCCTGCCTGACTCTGGGAGGATAGGCTGGGTCCTCAGGGGTTAGGCATCGGTCTTCTCTGTCTCCTGACCAAGAGACACAGCTCACAGCTCTCGCAGTGACCTTTGTGAAGATCCCCTCACCACACTTGGGGTAGAGATGGTAATGTGGAGTTTTGGCAAAGCAAGAGCTTTCTGATGAAACTCCTTCACTGGGCTCTCCCTTGCACCACACTCTAGACCCTCCTGGATTCTCAAAGTGGAGATTAAATTATAGGATACAGGAATTTTTTTTTAATCTGCGCATGATGGGTTGGCCTTGGAAATCCCCATCTATTTTATACTGTAGTCTCTGTAGACACTTAAGTTCTTCACACATTATATAGTAAGTATTATATAGTATGTGTATCTGTAGTGTGTGTGTGTGTGTGTGCATGTGTGTGTGTGTGTGTATCTCAAGTACATTGAACATAAAGTTGTGGGATGTAATGATAAAATTACATTTGTCACCTCTCTCTAAAATACATTCAGTTTTTCCTCCGCCCCTAGATGAAAACTCAACTTAGGTATTCCCATGGTTTTTCTGATACTTCTTGAGTAATAAAAATATTCTGGTCACTTTAAGTAACAAAAGACTCTCACAATTTGGTACTTTAAATGTCTGGTCCCATGTAATGGTCAAACCTTCCAACTTCATCCAAAATTACAGCGACTCTCTACTCCCAGTAGGCCCACAGCCTTGAAATGAGATGCATTTGATTTCTTTTCCTTTCTTGCTCTTCTCTGTACTAGCTTGCTGCTATTGATAGATCATTTGGAGGTGGAGCAAGAGGTAAGGAGGAGAGGCAAGCTCTTATATGGTCAGTTCTTTGTAAGGTGACCTCATGGTCCCTGGGCTGGACCTATATTAAGACCTTTTCCCTCATGGAACACTTTCCTGGGTTCTTTGGACTCCCCCTCCCACCCTTAGTGCCAGGAACCTCCCAACTGCACAGCTGTCTTGATATAGGTGATGATGCATTTTCCTCTGACTGGTTTCTTACTCCTTCCATAATCCTGAGGAATGGGTGGGGGACCCACCCCAGCTTCTATTTTATGACTTTTCCCATTTCAAATGTGCTACTAAACAGAATGAAGCTAGCAGAATCTGCATCGGGTTCCCTTGTTTGCATGACCTGTGTTTAATCTAAGGCACACACTCATTCAACTTTTGTACCAAGAAACTGAAGGAGACACTTCTTGGTCCCTTGTTGCAGCTGGAACTTGTATGTCAGTTTATAACATCTCCCTAGCCATAGGGGACAGATACCAAATTTCCAAGTGACAAGTCAGAGCCTCCTTTATTTGATTGGATTTGAAGGGATAAGCACCCCTTTGGGGAAGGGACCTTACAACTTAACTCTTGCTAAAGAAATTCCATCTCGGGGCACCTGGGTGGCTCAGTTGGTTGAGCCACTGCCTTCGGCTCAGGTCATGATCCTGGAGTCCCGGGATCGAGTCCCGCATCGGGCTCCCTGCTCAGGGGGGAGCCTGCTTCTCCCTCTGACCCTCCCCCTCTCATGCTGTCTCTCTCTATCTCATTCTCTCTCTCAAATAAATAAATAAAACCTTAAAAAAAAATTCCATCTCAAGTTCTTTCCTCTTTCAAACCTCTTATAGTCTGTGTGGTTGACTTGCTTTGGGTTTTAATTGTCTCCATTTCAATTCCTGCAGGCTGGTCTGTCTCATAAATCACATTGGTATCTGATATCTATGAGAGCTGAATATTCAGTCCAAACTTGCAATTTAACATCCTGATATGAATATACAGTTTGATGTGCACAACTATCCCATGGCATGTGCAGCATATATTATTATTTCTATTTGACATATGAGTAAACTAAGGTTCAGACAAGTTAACCTGCACTATGACTCATTAGAATTTCTCACTCCATGGTCTTTGTTCATTTCTTGCCAGTGAGTTAACTCATTGTCCTTCTAAGAATGGACTGGAGGCCCAGTGAGTTAATGAGCAAGAATAATCTTATTGGTGTTCTATGAGCCTACAGAATTACCAAAAGACACATACACTGAATAAATAAAACACATAATTCATGGGAAGTAAAATAAATAAAATGGTAGGTTTAATGATGCTTTAGAATAAGTAGGCTTAATTGAGAAAAATAGGCTTACATCATAAAGAAACAAAAATGCAGACCTAACAATATGAACACAGTAAAAATTAAAAAGAAAAAACATCATCATTATTAAAAACTAAATATTTGATTATATGGTAATAAAAGCTAAATGTGGTTTGGCCACACTTGAAAGGAAACGGAATGGCAGTAGCTTATCACCAACAACGAACCCCACCTGTGCCATAGGAAGTGTCTTGGGAAACTTGAACTGCCCTCCATGTTGTAATGTGCAAACCTAACTTGGGCATGGAATTAGCCTTGGTGTAGGACTACCCACCATACAGTATAAAGCAATTGGCAGGGGGAGGGTTGAATAAATATGTAAGACTAGTAAGCACAGGGATTTGATAAATTTTGGACTAGTACAGATCTCTTATAGGGTAATGTCAGTAATGTCATTCATAAGCTGTGTTTTATTGCCTGTTCTACCAACTAGCTGATTTTCTTGAAAGTAAGGTCATCTTTTAGTGCCCTGGGATTGGGGCAGTCTAAGTTGTTCTGAGATCCACACCTTTATTTCACCCCGGGGGGCAGATGAGAGGGATACGGAAGAGGGAGTTAACATCTTACTTTTGTTGACTTATTTTTAAAATACCATTCGACCTATTTTTATATATCAATTACTCCCTATCAAGTTCAATTTTTTTTCAATTGTTTATATCGTTCATCAACCTTTCAAAATTGAATGCTGTCTTTGGAAGTAAAGAATGTGTTATAGGGCGCCTGGGTGGCTCAGTTGGTTAAGCGACTGCCTTCGGCTCAGGTCATGATCCTGGAGTCCCGGGATCGAGTCCCGCATCGGGCTCCCTGCTCGGCAGGGAGTCTGCTTCTCCCTCTGACCCTCCTCCCTCTCATGCTCTCTGTCTCTCACTCTCTCTCTCTCAAATAAATAAATAAAATCTTAAAAAAAAA
>NC_138372.1:58156286-58190581 GCF_054177405.1 Leptonychotes weddellii
AAAAAAAAAAAAAAAAACTGAGTCCACCGGGCACCAACCACGGTCCAAAGAGAGCTTGGTGTGAACCACGTGAAATTCACAGGTCTCATTCACAGAATGTTAGAGCTGCTTATTAGTCATAGCGCACCAGAGACTTCACTGGCAAAGCTGAGGCAGAAGGCAGTTCTGGGCCTCTGTCACTATCACAGAGGGGCACAGAAGATCCACACCAGGCATTCTGGTTCTTGGTTTGATTTCAGTTCCGGATTAGACATTGTCATTTTAATCTTTACTCATTGTTTCAGTTTGTTAGCATTGTTATGTATCTAAGCTCCACACAGAATGCAGATTGGCTCCAATGAATTCCCAAGAACTTTCAGCAGGAGCACTTAGACCCATCCTGGACAGACCCCTGCTATGCCATATACATGAGCAGTGTTCTCAAGGAGTCATGCAGACGCTGCCGCTGAGCCTCCCTGCCCACCACCACTTTGTTACAACCCCAAGAGAAGCCACCCATCTTGACAGGTTTCCTTTCCTGTGGAGCAAGAGGTATAATTAAATTGTGTCCCAGCAGTGAAGGTTCCTTAATGATGATGAGCCAAAACTAATTGTATTGATTTGTTTATTACTGGCTTAGGAGGCCCATCAAACAAATGGACTGAGACTATTTCCATATTCTTATCTGTTGGGTAAATGAGAAACAAATGACCTCTCCATATGTCTGCATCCTAAAGTCACTGCCCTCTAAGGCTGACGGCTCTGTGGCCATGGGTGGGAGCTTTGTCCAGTGCTGAGGCCATTCTGCTGTTTGCTGTGAAGAAACTGAAAAGTTTGGGATTTGTTTTTTTATTTTTAATGTATTTAGGGGGATTCATTTTTAACGATTATAATTTGGAATCTTGCCAAGGTACCAGCTGGTCTGTTTCCTTCAGGGGATCTAGTCATGAGTATTAATAACCCTAATTCAGGATCCTCTGAGGAAGGGAGAGCTCCAGTATCTGGAATGCCAGGAACTGAGGAGTCATTGACACCCCATGAGTTCAGAGAAAGAGACTCCAGTTCCTGGCTGGGCGGGAGGTGTAACTGTGTGCAGCTGTAGGAGAGCCAGGGGAAGACAGTCAGTGGTACCTGTGCCTGTTGGATCTTCTTGGTCATGGGGAGTGGAGCCCATTGCCAGTCTGTTGTTCCACAAAGTAAGAGCCATGAAGAGGATTAGAGGAGGGCTTCTGAAGAGATCGGTGGTAAAATCCAGGGCTAGAAATTGGGCCCATGTGGAAAAGGATCAAAGACATGGTATTGTTTAGTTTCAAAAGCGTGAAGCCTGACCGTGGATGGACAATTGATATGACTGACTATTCACTTTCACTGAGGTGAAAGAGCAAAACTAAGCCTGGTCCTTTTGAAAGATTTAGCAGGAGTGAGTAGTTAGGTTTTTGTTTTTTGTTTTTTTTTCTACTACTAGTCTCTATTACTGACAAGACATATGGGAGAACTTCCCGAATGTGAGGTCATGAAGATGACATGATAGTTTACAGTGTCTGGGAGTGTTTTGGGAGAGTTGACCAATAAGAGAAAGAGGTGACGTCCTTTCTTAGCCTTGTTTGAATCCTTGCTTGAAGCTTGAAGTTGATCTGACAAATTTCGTTACTCTTTACTGATTCAAGGTTTTATTTTTGAGAAATACAACTTCTAAGAATACTTCACATTTTATCCCACATTTGCAGATATAAACTACTTTACCATTCATGTAGACTGGGTAGGGTCAAGAGCCTTTGATAAACCTATCCTCAATCAATTATCAAGACAGCAGAGAAAAACTGAGGAAGGCAGAAGATAAAGTCTCCTCTCTGTAGATGAGGAAACTTACTGAAGTGACTTGTCAAGGTCACTTGGCTGGTAAGTGGCTAGATTGAGACTTGACTGCTTTTCTGTGTTCTGACATGTTAACCAACTGGCCTTAAAAATACCAACACTGCACAACAGAAAACCTAAGAAAAGCAATTGATAAATTTGATTACATAAAAATACAAACCTCCTGTATAGCAGTATTAATTAATTAATCAAACAACAAAAGAAGATAAATAACAAGTGGAGGAGTAATTTGCCCTGCTTGACAAAAGGTTATTTTCTTTAATATACAGCAAATTCTTACATATCAATAAGAAAACTGTAAACAACCAAAAAAAAGAAATAGGCAGGGAAGATAAGTAATTGGTCAATGACCATGAAAAGATGCTTCAATTTATATGTAATTAAAGAAATACCACTAAGATATCATTTTTGACTAACTGACAATAATTTAAAAGCTTGATGATATGAAACATTGGTGCAGGATATGGGGGAAAACTCTTGGTGGGAGTATAATTTGAAACAGCTTTTCTGAAGGGCAATTTGGCAATATTTATTTAACCTCTTAGTAATGCTCGTAATATCTGGTAGGGTGTGAAAATAGAATCCCATTACCAGAAATAAAGTATACACAGAGCCCAGAAGATGTGTTTGATCTACCCACCGGGTCACTTATCAGACAGGGTCCAGCTTAGAAGAATATCAGGAAACTTCTGCTCTGAGCTCCTTTGTTTTGACCTCTCTCACCTCTTTCCATGGTTCTTTCCCTTCCCAGCTGGTCTTTTTATCTTTCTAGTTTCCCCCCCAGATTTGCAGCCTCCACGTTCTCAATTCTATTAGATCGTCCCCTAGTGGGGTCCTGTTGTGTCCTGGGCATCGGCGCAGGGCAAGTGGCCTTGTGGACTTCAGAGTGAAAATATATAAGATAATATAATATCCCTCTTGGTTATTTTGACCATCACTTACAGTGCAACTCAAATGCACTACCCTAATAGAAACTCCCTCTTGGTGAACAAGAAAGAAAATAAAGAAGGAATAGAAAATTCTATTTGACTATAATATAAATTCAGCCAGAAATTACACTTGGCAGAATTTATTCTGTAGACATACTTGCAAGAGGGCATGAAGATATGTCTGAAGAAATAATTAATCTGAGGTAACATTGTCTGTAATTGCAGAACATAAAATATAAAAGGCTGTCAGTAGTAGCAAAGTAAACCATGGTGCCTCTCTATTATGGAATACTAGGCAGCCCTTAACACTAGATCTTCCATTACACTTTCAGAAGGTCTTCTAGAATACAAAGCAGTCTGTACTCTCCAATGTGAAGATTTTAGTTTTAAAGACTGGCCAACTTAAACATACATGCTTGTAGAATTACAAATGAAATTATTAAGTGTCTACTTATATTTATTAATCTAGTTACAGATTCACATTGAAGATCACATATCATATAACATATTACTTTGGAAATAGTTCCGTTTTCTGCATTTCTTCAATCAGTATTATTCAGATGTTTCACATGCATCTTTAACAAACTGGAGCTCTTTTCTGAATCATCTAACACATATTTTTTCAGTGTACATTTGACTTATTTCCATCTATTACTTGAGAAGCAGCATTTGTTGGCCCACAGATGATGTTCCACTAGAAATCTTATCCCAAACCACAAGTCCCAGTGATAAAACATGAGGAAAATTGTTTTGTATCACTCATCCTGTAGGGGGTATATGTAGGTTTTCACAACACAGTTGCTTATTCTGTTGCTTATTAAATGATCTCTGAACAGCCTATTTAGAATCTCGAGCTTGAAATTTTGAGTTCTTACCCCCAGGAATGAAGACTAATCTGTGATAAATTTCTTTGCCCCCTTTAAATCAATTCCAACAGATAACCTCAGTGAGCATCTGGAAGGACTGTTGACTGAGTTTGTTTCGGGCTAAAGCATCTTTTCCAAACAACAATATTCTGTTCAAATTAAGCAATGAGGAAAGCCTCCCATAATTTGAGAGACTTTGCAAGAACCCAAAGATAGTTATCCTTTTTTTCCTGAAGGATAATTTGGGGAAAATAACTGCACCTTTTACTCAAGCATTTATGGAATATACATGTATAAAGATGTGAAAAAATATCCAAGATACATTGTGAAGTAAAAGAACGGTTGCAAAATCATATTTACAGTGAACCCAGATTTACAAAAGGAAAATGTGACACCAGTAAACATATATGGAATCATATATGACCACATATTTGTAACCTCTTCTGTAATAATACATAGTGATTACTCCTAGGATGGTGGGGGAGGTACCCAGGAGGAGGAGGAAGACACATATTTTTCTCTTTTACTGTTATTCCAGTGTTGGCAGTAACATATTAAATGAAAATTCATTTAAAATGCACTCCTTTCCTTTTCCTCTCTCCCCTCTGCCTCCTCCTTCAAGCTGTTCCTTATTTGGAATTTTGCTTACTATTACCTTGAGCCAAATTAAATCACTGACCTCCTGGTGGAAAAGGCCAGAACCTGTTCAATGACTCTAGCCTGTTTCCCATCCGTTCTCCACTGTAGGCACTCACCAAAGCCCTGGTTATGCTCTACGTGTAACGTGTAAATCCCCAAACACATACATGATGCTCTGCAAGGCAAATGATTCAAAAGACAAGGTCCTTATCCCAGGAGATTAGACTCCAAGTCACGCAAAAACCATTTTGAATTTTTTCTGGTGCTGAAACAGCAGGAAAGGAGGTCAGTTTGGGGAAAATTGATTGGAGGAAGAAAATTTTACAAGATGAGTAAAGGAAATGAAAAGAACAAAACATGCTTGATGAACCAGCTAAATGCAGTTTTTCAAATTAATGAAACCAAAGATAGAGAAGCAGGATATCAAGACAGCCTAAACGAGTGAGCCTCAAAAGGAAGACAGAGGACAGAAGGTTCAACACGAGAACAAAAAGAAAAGGGCATCAGTGTTTAATGAGTGCACATTATGAAATGGGAGCCTTATTGCTTCAGTTCGTATGAGAATCCCTGGCTAAGAGTGCCTAAACAATACAAGTTTCTTTTTCTCATATAACAAGCAGTCTGGATATTGGCAGTCACTGGAATTGATTCAGCCAATCAATGAAATCAGAGCTTCTGATCTGTTCAGCATCTCCGTGATGCTTTCGCTTCCTCAAGTTTCCCACAATCTGAGCCGGCTGTGGCAGGGTCAAGCATCACATCCTCCCACAACCCACTTCCAAACCTTGAGCCAGGGGGGACACAGGGCAATGTTTCTCCACCTGTGGCTCTCTTACTAGGGAAAGATATCTTGCTTAGAACCCCCAGCAGTCTCCCTTCACATCCCATTGGCCATAGCTGTGTCACGTGCTCACCTATCCCAGGGACTGCATCCACATTTTTGAGAGCAGGGGATCTCTTCCTGATACCTACGGGAAAATCAGAGCTCTGTTAGCAAATAGGAAAAGGAAATGGTCTGCAGGGAAATGACCAACAATGTCTGCCACATTCTTTAATCCTCTCAAAATAACTTATTTTTTTTAAAAGATTTTAGTTATTTGGGAGAGAGAGGGAGAGAGAGCACGAGTGGGGGGAGGGACAGAGGGAGAGGGAGAAGCAGACTCCTTGCTGACGTGGGGGCTCCATCCCAGGACCCTGAGATCATGACCTGGGCCGAAAGCAGATGCTTAGCCCACTGAGCCACCCAGGTGCCCCTGAGGTTAAATATTATTATTGCTATTTGTATTAGTTTGCTAAGACTGCCACAACAAATTACCACAAAGTAGGCAACTTATGCAACAGAAATTTATTGTCTTGCAGTTCTGGAGGCTGGAAGTCAGAGATCCAGGTGTTGACGGGCTTAGTTCCTTCTGAAGGCTGTGGGCCCTCTCTCTTTGGCTGGTAGATGGCTGTCTTTCCCCTGTGTCTTCACATCATCCTCCTTCTATGCGTGTCTCTGTGTCCAAATTTCTCCTTTTTATAAGGACACCAGTTGTATTATATCAGAGCCCACCTTAATGACCTCATTCTAATTTGATTTCCCCTATGAAGACTGTCTCTAAGTAAGGTCACACTCTAAGGGATTAGAGGTTAGGATTTCGCTGTATGAATTTTATTTTTAATTTTTTTAAAGGTTTTATTTATTTAAGAGATAGTGAGAGAGAGCATGAGCAGGGAGAGGGGCAAAGGGAGAGGGAGCAGACTCTCCGCTGAGCAGAGCCC
Source organism: Leptonychotes weddellii (assembly GCF_054177405.1). Taxonomy (NCBI): domain Eukaryota; kingdom Metazoa; phylum Chordata; class Mammalia; order Carnivora; family Phocidae; genus Leptonychotes; species Leptonychotes weddellii. The sequence continues at coordinate 58,162,336 of NC_138372.1, forward strand.
AACCCAGGGATCATGACCTGAGCGGAAGGCAGACGACTAACCCACTGAGGCACCCAGGCACCCCTTCACTATATGAATTTTAGGAGGGCACAATTTAGCCTATAACATCATTGGGCAGAAGAAATTGAGGAGAGGCGTGATTAGATAACTTGCCTAAGACCATAAGATCTCCAAGTCTAGGTTGTTTTATGACAAACTTGTGTTCTTCCAGCCATAACACAAGAAAACAAAAGTTAACATATGAAAAATAGGGTGAGTAAACAATACCGTAATATTCTTAATATGTGTGACTGAATGTATAGGGATATGTGAAAAATATACATGTGCAACTAAAACATTTGAATCAGTGTCTCTGTGTAGATACAGTTTAATTTATAATTATAGATCCGATAACACGTAACAGAATATAAAAGCTAAGTATGCTTTAAGCACTATACACTAAAATAAATAAAGCCAGTGAAAGAATTTAAGGAGGGGGGGCAGAAAGAATCACTGACCCACTGAACAGTATCACAAAGCAGGATTTTTCAAGGGTAAAACCATCCAGTGGTGCCTTAATTACATCTGCAAAGACCCTTATTTCATATAAGGTCACATTCTGAGGTTCCAGGTGGGCATATTTTAGGGGGCCACAATTCAACCTGCTACAGTATTGAATAAATATCTTGAGTAATGAATGAATATTCAATGTGGCTTCACCATATTTAGTATGAATAGTTATGCATTCCTACCTACATGAAAGTAAGCTATATTTAAAAGCCTACTGAAATGTAAATGCAATAGGTCATAAAGATTCTGATCTTAAGAAAAAAGAAAGAAATGTAAATGCAGATGAAATATTCACAGAGCATAGAAAACAAAATAATGGATGTTCGAGAAACATTTAGATGCATATGATGAGGGTATTTTGGCCTTTCACTGTCTAGAGTCTTAGATTGGAAAGAACCTAACATAATTTGTGGTCCAGTGGCATAGCAGATTATTTTACACTGAGATTCTACTATTCCTGGAGTTATATTATTTGCTATTTGAACTTCTCTAAAGTATTAAGTGATACTACCTATTAGTATTGATACAAGGTATTCAGTGATTTTAGAAAGACTTAGACTATAGCGAGATGTTCTGATGTGGGAAGCATTTTTAATAGGATCATATCCGCAGCTGTTCTTTTCTAGCTTACTTTATAGTGGCCCTTCTTCAAGAATAGAGGGCTTTAGAAGCCTCTTGTCCTTCTCTCCCATCCTATAATCCGCATAGGAAACTCAACATGGCCAGTGAGGAAGTGTGTGTCTTCCTAGCACAGTCGTATGAAACAGAAAAAATTCCCTATCCCAAAATGTGGCTGAATATTTTCTGGTCCCTATTAGAAGCGTCATTTTCAGTAGGGTTGTGCTAATGAGCATATTTAGTCAGGAAATGGGCAGCCGGAACTTTATTGAAAAACTGAGGGTAATATGTTGGATAAGAGTTAGACATGTAATCAAACTAGAGCTTGTCCCTACCTCATCAATTATTGACACCACGAGGAGTAGTTGTATTTCACTTTATTAATAGATCCAAGTAAAAGCTAGACTGGGCCCCAAATCGGTGAGACTCAGTCAGTCTAATTTGAGAATCTTATTTCCAAAGAGGCAAAGACTTCCATAAATTTAGATGTAGAATCACCTCCAAATCCCTGGAGAAGCTGAGCTAATCCCTCTGGCTGTTCATCGCTTGGAATACAGTATTGTATGTTAAAAGCACTGAAAAGAGAGCTCAGAATGGAAGGCCTTAGGCTTCGCTGTCACGAATCTTCCACTGTTGCTAATCTTAACAATCAGAAATAATTTTCAAACGGACATGGGGTGCAGCGTGTGCAGAGGAGGAAGCTGCGCCACTTAATTTCAGTGCCAGGCACAGTGTTGATTTGATGGTTTGTACTTGTCAATAGCTGCTGAGGGCGACCTCCTTATTTAAGAGCAGAGGGAAAAATGAAATATGTTCAGCTCGTACCTTGAGACACAATCATTATTAAATAATGTGCTGTGTATGGAAACATGGGTTTTATTTGACACATCATATGCTAATAAACTCCAGAGTGTTGCCGAGCCCTTGGAAACGGAGCCATCAGAGCAGGATGGTCTTCTGCTGAAGTTAGGTAGTAACCTGCACCCTGTTGAGTCTTGGGGTTCTTGCAAATCTTTATTAGCTGAGGGGGAGAGGACAGCTACTTCTACCACTGAAATATGACAGAAGTTCAATAGTAGTAGAGTAACATTGCATTAAGATGGAATAAAGAATGAAGACTCTTGACACAGTAAAAAGGAATCTGGGTCCCTCCTGGGAAAATCATGAATGAAGTGAAAGATTTCTTACACTCATCTTTCCTTTAGTGGTCCTTTTCTTTCTTTCAGTGACACATGTAAACAGATTTTCATTGCCTGGAGGCTTTCCTTGGCTCTGTGCCTCTTTCCAGTGCTGAGGTTACCAACACAGCAAATCCCTCCCTGATTGTGTCAATGCCGCAGACCTTCCCAACTCATTCTTTAACGTTATTGAGCAACTATTGTGCTTGACTCGACACTGGGGGACATATGTGGGATTATACTAATATGCTTTTCTTTCCAAGGAACACTTATAGTTCAAGGAGGACTTTGGTGTCTTATTGCAAAAGAGAGACTAATCCTGGGGATTTTAGGTCCAAGGCAGGTAGCTTAGCTGGTGAAAAAGAAGAGGCTGCAGACAGTTTGGCTAAGGAGGTTTGGATTAGGGGACAGCAGTCGGATTGTGTCATAAAGGCAATTAGCTGGGGAGGGCAGATCCTGGAGAAATGACTACAAGTCAGGAGAAGTAAATATATATGAATTCTGATGTAGTTGAATAGAACCTTGGAGCATGCGTGGAAGAGAACAGAAATAAATATTTAAGGTGAATGTTCCTTTGGAAATAATGAAGAATGACATGCTGTTGGGCCCCAGCAGGATTTTTCAGGAAGACGCAAGCAGGATTAAGCAAATGCCTTTGCGATTCATTATTTGACAAACAAAACAAAACTTAAATTCTGGGCAGTCCAGGGCTATGTCCCTCAGGGACAGCTGCTGGTTTTGATCCTGTCAGTTCCAAGTAAAGAGGAGGTAGGGCCGGAAGGAGAGGTGGCTGGAAGAGAGAGCATGTGGGTTCCCCAACCTGTGACACAGCTCAGGAAATAACTTGGTGGGAAACATTCATTCATTCCAATTCTTTTTCTTTATTCAACAGCTTTATTAAGATACAATTCACATGCCAGATGATTTGCTCACTTAAAGTGTACAGGTCAGTGGCTTTAGTGTATTCAGAGTTATTCAGTCATCACCATAATTCATTTTAGCACATTTTCATCATCCCAAAATGAAGCCCCACACCCCTTAGCTGCCACCCTTCAGTCCTCCAGCCCCCACTAGTCCTGGGAAACCACTAATCCATTTTCTGTCTCTGTGGATTTACTTATTTCGGATATGCCCTATAAATGGAGTCATACAATTTGTGGTTCTTTGTGATGGGCTTCTTTTACTTAGCATAATGTTTTCAGGGTTCATCCATATTACAGCAAGTATCAGCACGTCATTCCTCTTTGTGGCTGACTATGTGGATATATCACATCTTACTTATCCATTCATCAGTTAATAAACATTTGGGTCATTTCTACTTTTTGGCTATTATGAATAATGCTGCTGTGAACAATTCATATACAATTTTTGTGTCGACATATGAGTTTTCATTTCTCTTGGGTATGTGCCTACGAGTGGAATTTCTGGGTCATATAGGAACTCTATGTTATTAACTTTTGAGGAAGGCTTAGGACCATTTATCAAAGCAGCTACATCAGTGAAGGTTCCAATTTCTCCTCATCCTTACCAATACTTGCTATTATCTGTCATTTTTAGTATAGCCATCCTGGTGGGTATGGAGTGGTATTTCATTGTGGTTTTGATTTGGATTTTCCTCAAGGCTAATGATGTTGAACATCTTCTCATGTGCTTAGTAACTCCTTTCACTTCTTTATCTTGACTAGCAAACTTGCCTCAAGGAGATTTGGCCCAGTGCAATGGAGATGTGATGGCAGAATGGTTTCAACACTAAAGTCTGTGAACAAAACAGCCCTAGACTCTCTGCAGAAAGACCTAGGAAGACTGCATCATGTTTGAAGTTTGTCACTTGGGCCCTAGTATTGCTGAAACATGACATCCAGAAGTCTCCCACCAGAGCATGTGCTGCTGAGAAAGGCATCCAGAAGGGGCTCTAGAAAGGAGAGTGAGGGAGGGAGAAGGGTTCCATAGCAGGCACCAGCCAGCGGCCACGCTGGACCCCAGATTTCTAGGACAATATCAGATAGCAATATCCCCTGGTGTCCTTTCATTCTCCCCATTTTATGCTCTAAAATTTTATAGATTTTGGAATACAGTATCATCCTTATATTAATGAAAAGTTGAAAATCTTCAGATGATGTCTGAGACATCTCATTTAAGAACCAGTAAGAAAGTGTTTTGGTCGTATAAAAATGTACTGAAATTGGTAGGATAAGCCAGATGGTGAGCATGGAGCGTCAATTTAGTAAGGACAATGTACATTAAGAATAAATACTTTACCAAATAGAACAGAATTTTCTGAGTTCCTTCTAATGTAAGAGTCTAAGAATTGAACAGCTTGTCATTTTTAAACTCATTAAGAAAAGGGGATTTTATTTATTCTGGAAAGACCAACAGAGTTATTCTTCAGTTGTTGATATAGCATGAAGTTATTTGAATGCCAGTGGCCTAAGAAAGTATCTTTTATCACTGAGTGCAGCCTAAGGGGGGGAAAAAAAAAGCAGGCAAACAAAAGAGTAAACAAAACGGAAGATGAAGAAAAGAGGTGGGGAGGGGCGCCTGGGTGGCTCAGATGGTTAGGCATCTGCCTTCGGCTCGGGTCATGATCCCAGGGTCCTGGGATCGAGTCCCGCATCGGGCTCCCTGCTCCGCAGGGAGCCTGCTTCTCCCTCTGCCTCTGCCTCTGTCTCTCTCTCTCTCTCTCTCTCTGACTTTCATGAATAAATAAATAAAACATTAAAAAAAAAAAAAAGAGGTGGGGAGCTATGAGAAGAGCTGCTATCTAATATGCACTCAAAAAATGGCTCCAAAAATATTGCAGGAATTCAGAGAACTGGCTTGGGTTCAATTAACTTTTATATTAAGAATAGGTGGAAATTTATAATATTGGGATTGTTTGGGATGGTACTACAGTAATATCTTGGCTGAAATCATTACAAAATGAGGATCCATACTTACTCTGACACTTTAAAATGTAAGAGAAGTCCTTGGGATATTGGAACTACATCAAAGGGAACAAATAAACTGGAAATTGTTTGTACTGATAAGATTTGAGTTAAGGGAATGTATTAGTTTCCCATTGCTGATGTAACAAATTACCACAGACTTAGTGGCTTAAAACAACACAAATTTATTTTCTTGCTATTCTGGAGTTACAAGTCAACTCCTAACTCTCTTGTCTCCCTTTTTTTCTTTTATAAAGATCTTTGTAATTGCATTGGGACTGAATAATCCAGGATAATCTCTCCATCTCAAGATCCTTAATTTAGTTACAATTGCAAAGTCTCTTTTGCCATGTAAGGTAACGTATTCACAGTTTCGGGGCTTAGGATGTAGACATCTTTAAGGCCATTATTCTACCTATTACAAGGAAGAAAGGATTTTCTTAACCTTTTGAATGTCAGCCTGAAGGTGATGGAGAGTGTATTTCTTTTTTTTTTTTTTTAAAGATTTATTTATTTGACACACAGAGAGAGACAGCTAGAGAGGAAACACAAGCAGGGGGAGTGGAAGAGGGAGAAGCAGGCTCCTGGCTGAGCAGGGAGCCTGATGCGGGGCTCGATCCCAGGACCCTGGGATCATGACCTGAGCCGAAGGCAGACGCTTAACGACTGAGCCACCCAGGCGCCCCAAGAGTGTATTTCTTTTGTGAGAGCAAAGCCTGACCCTCCAGAGCACAGTTAAAAACATGGTGGGCAGTTCTGATATGTCATCTGCGGCTGATGAAATCATAGGCTTGGATGGCATAGATTTTGCCATGTTAGAGTAAGAATCACAGCATAAATATGCAGGACATGATTTAACCCGTGCGGGTAGCCTGCGAGAAGCTCTGGACAAGAACTTTAGAATGGGTGTTCATACTAAATTCAATTTATTTACATTTGGAGGTATGATCTTGAGCTAAAAATAGTCTGTGTAAGGTGTTGTGGGTTTTGGTTCCTACCCTTAACCAAAAGTACCTTGAGGACCTTGTGCAAGGTAGTCTGCTGCGTGCTAGGGAAGGTAATACAAATGAGACCCAGGCCCTACAGTCCAGCAGCCTGCTACCAGGGAGAGCACATATAATCTCAGAATATGTCATGATAGGAACAGTAGAGTGAGCCATGGGACCAGAGAGAGGGACACTGAAGAAAGGACGATCCAACAAGTGGGAGCAGAAAGTGTGAAGGAGTACCAAGAACCTGGTAGGTCCAACAATAATAATACCAAATCGTTGTGTGATGTTGACTATATGTCATTCACTGGTCTGAAACCTTTGTGTATATGAACTCATTTAATCCTCGTAACTCAAGTCTGGTAAATAGACTTCCCAGATGGAGTTTCTCAAACAGATCTCCACTTCCCCTACGTATTGCTACCCCACTAGTTCAGGACATAGGGTCTTTCTCTGAACTGATGTCTTTGCCCTCTTCTCTTATCCTACACAGAGTGATCCATTTACAAAATAAATCTAACCCTGCAACTTAAAACCCTTCAGATCCTACCCAGGATAAAACACATTCCTTAACTCTCCATTCAAAGCCCTACAGAGTCTGACCTCGGCCCACCTCTTCGACCTCACCTCCACCCTCTCTTTCCCTATCCCCTCTTATCATTGACAATCCAAATAGAGTGGATTGCCTCCAATGCAGGTAGTTGTGCTGTTCCACATTGTGGACCTACCCCCATACCTCCTTCCCCCACGTAAGCCCTGCTGTTATTCAAGTCTCACCTTAAACGCCTGCTCCTCCTCAGGACTTCTTTGCCTGTCCCTGCCATCCCCACCTGTGTACAGCGTCCCTGCTCTTGTCTCCCGTGTGCCCTGAACACAGCTCCGGCATTTATGCCTCTGTTCTCCCCAGTAGATATGAAGGTTCTTTAGAGCAAGGACATAGAATTCTCATCTTCCCCTCTTCAGCCCTTGACCAGTACTTGGCACAAAAATGCCATTTGGTCAATGTCTGTTAAATTCCACTAAACTGAGCGGGAAGCCATCTCCCCTTCGTGTGGCTGTGCCTTTTTGACATTCAGAGAGTGGCAGCACAATTGTGGGTGATTCGAGGACACTTAAAAATGGAAAGGGCTCCACATCGAAGGCCTCTTGAATGTAGTAAAAATGAATATCAAAATCAATATGCAGTTCAGTTTAGGGATATGAATAAATGATTTCAATTGAATTGAATTTTCCTCTCCACATTAAGTGGTGGAACAAAATGAATTATTAGATAACATATTTGAAGTAATAGCTCTCTCCTGACCTCGCCTACAATTTGTTTTTACTTCTACAGACCTACGTACTGTGTGTCATGGTGGCCTGAGTACTGTTTATCTCCCTTAACCTCCGAAAGGGCAGAGACCGTGTCTTAGGCTCCAAATTTGGAGTGATTTCCTGGTGTTAGTCTCTTCTTTCCTCTGTGCTAACATAACATCATTTCTTTTTCTTTAAATGATTGTTTTTACATGGAAACCTCACAGTTGAATACTATGATTTTTGTAGGGAAGGAGTTGAAAAATATGGAAAATAGAATTTAAAAATGTGAAGGATTGCCTCCATTTCTCCTTCAAACGCACACTGCTTCCCCTAGGTAACCTCTCGTAAGAGTCTAGCCTTTACCTATGCACACACATACACAGGTACACACCCTGACTTTCCTCGCGTTTGTTCTTTCTGCTGCTATTGCTTCTCAGGCGGAATTACGCTGTAAGCATTGTTCTACCGCTTGAGTTGTTTTTTAAATGGTATCTAACAATATGTTTTGGAAATATCTGTATAATAGATACACACACATACATACACATATAAATATGTATATACATGTATGCACATATATGCACTTTCTTCTTTCTCTTATTGTTTGCTTTAATGGATTTATGGTTTTTCCTTTTTTATTTTGTTTGGTGCTTAAACTGTCTGAGTTGGGTTTCAATAACTGGCAGTTTTCAAAAGCCTCTTTTTTTTTTTTCTATCACTGAATATGTGGGACTTTTGTATAAATAAATGCAAAATTTCTGTTAGGAGAGAGTCCTAGAAATGAGGTTGCTAGGTCAGGGAGTATGTGCATTTTATATTTTGATAGCTATACATGGAGAGATTGCTTCCAAAAGGGCTGTGACTGCATAGTATCTGAGGTTGCTCTTTTCACCACATTTTCAAAAATACTAGCAATCTTTTTTTCATTTGTAATTGAATGGGCAAAATATACCATCTTCTTATTTTGATTTTTATTCTCATACTAGTGAGACTGATGAATTTTGCATAAGTTTCTTAGCCACATGTATCTCTTTTCTTGTGAATGGTCCTTTGTTCAGACTTCTATTGGTTTATTCATCTTTATAATTTTTTCGAAAGGACTCTGTGTAAAATGAATAGTAAACAATTGTTTATTATACATGTTATAGGTATCTCCTCCTCGTTATCTTTTAATTTTGCTCATCATAGCCTTTTCAATATAGAAGTTTATGTAATAAAATTAGTCTTTTTCCTTGTTTTTTCTAAGTCCTTTTTATCTTTTTTTATTTGGTATCTGCTGAGACAGATCCCAATTAATTATGGTTCGATTTCAAAGATTTCTTTGAGATTCTTGCACATTTTATTGTTCTATATAAACTAACAAGTCATCTCTTTTTCTATACCCTCCAACCCTTTGTCATTTGTGCTGTTTTGTAGGAGAGTCCCTCATTTTGATCTTCGAGTTCATTATTCAATTTTCAACTATTCTGATTTATTAAGTTTATGGTAATTCTGTTTTTAATTTCCAAGAATTCTGCTTATTTATTTTTCATAGAAGCCAGTTGCTTTTATCATAGATAATATATTTTTAAAATATGTATGAGATTTTTTAAAATGTGTATATATATACATATATATATGTATGTATATACTTTTTTTCTTGTTTCTTCTGTTGTTTCCTTAGTGATTACTTTTGTTTGTTGAGGCAGTGACTCTTTTTTCATGCTGCAGTTTCCCTCAAATGGTTAGTGTTTCATGCATGTTTGCTCATATTTGTATCTGATCTTGATTGGAAAGTATTGATAGTGACATCTTACTTACTTAGCACAAATGAGAATTCCTATTGACCTAGCAGCAAATACAAGCTCTAATAACAGAAGCCTTAGTTCCAGGGACTGGACAAGGGAAAGAGACCCATAACTTGATGGGCTTCTCATTAAAGATAGTTCATAGTTTCTTGTCTTGGCACAGAAGACCATAAGTTACTAGAGGTACTTCTGAAATTCCACTTTATAAAGCTATACATACAGCTTAATCCTAGAAGCAAACCCTGAAATTGACTGCTCCAAGAGCAGAGGATTGGCAAAATAGACATACATACACACACACACACACACACACACACACACACTGATAAAAATTACCTAACTACCCATAGTCTACTACTTCCAGCCTTCATTACTCCTTCTCACTTGTGGTTAGTTGGGTTTCTTCTGGAAAAAAACATTAATTTTGGAGGCTTTTTTATGTGTATGACTTATAGCAGAAACCTGATAATTTTTTTTATATTGGATGCATTCAGATTTATGTCTTCATGGCAGACTAGCACCTTGTTATGATATGACCTTGTTTATCTCTAGTAATCTTTTTTCCTTAAGGTTATTTTGGCTGATATCAGTATAGATATACCAGTTTTCTTTGATTAATATTTACATGATACATGGCACTTCATTATTGTTGTAAGCATATAGAACTTTTAAAAACCTAGTCTGAAAATATTAGTCTTTTACTTGGACTATTTTGTCCATTTATAGTTAATGTACTTACTTGTATATTTTGGTTTCTATTCATCATTTTATTATGTGTTTACTATTTGGCCCATTTGCTTTTGTTTTTTTGTTCCCTTTGGTTTTTTTGCCTTCTCTTGGATTTTCGGTCATTCCATTTTTTCTATTATCTTATCAGTTTTACATTTTTAAACAAATGTTTAATGATTAAGAGATCAAAATATTCTTTCATGACATATCACAGCCTAATACAAATGATGATTTTTACCTTTTCCATAATAATGATAGAACCTTTGTACCATCTAAATTCAGTTATATTTGCCCACATATTTATTTTTGTATTGCTACTAATTTTTCTTCCTTCATTTCTATATTTTCCTCTATGATCATATTCCTTTTGCTTAAAGAGCTTTCTTTAATATCCCCTCTAGTGCAATCCTAGTGACAGTGAATTGTCTTAATCTTTGTTTTTCTAAAAATGTTTTTATTTCCACTTTATTTTTGAGATACATTTTCACTGGGGTGTAGAATGCTAAATTGGCAGTTACTTTCAGCACTTTTAAGGTATGATTTCATTGCCTTCTGGCTTACATCATTTCTATTGAGAAGTCACCAATTTTCTAATTGGTGTTCCTTTGAGGATTGTGTCTTTTTCCCCCTCTGGTTGCTTTTAAGATTTATTTAATTTGTCTTTTTTAAAGTCCATGTGTCTATGACGTGCCCTAATGGTTTTTTAAAATATTTATTCTGCTTGTAGTTTGCTGAGTATTTTGAACTTGTGAATTAATGTTTTTCTTCAGTTTGGAGGGGTTTTTTTGCCACTATCTCTTCAAATATTGTTTCTTTCCAGCTCTTTCCTCTCTTTCTGATGTATCCATTACATACATGTTATACTATTTCTCTTTTGCTCTATTCTTGCCCCCTACCCATTCTTTTATCTCTCTGTGCTTCTATTTGGATCTTTTCAATTGTCTTCAAGTTTACTAATTTTGTGCACAACTCTGTCCAGTTTTGTGTTATATGCATTAATTTTACTTTAAGATAGAACACTTTTTATTTCTGGAATCCCTATGTAATTCTTCGTATAGATTTTTTTGGTGGCTTTGTATTATGTCAATTAAGCTAGGCTAAACTGCCTTTCAAGAGTGCTTTTTCTTACATGTTTTAAGTTCAAGTGGTCCACAAAAGATATTATATGCGAGTTTTGGAAGAATTAAAGCAGTGATCATATTGATTTATACCTGGACGATCATGAAATAACATCAGATGCTGTTGTATCCCACACACATTGTCACTGATCTGTTGGCTCATCTAATTGATGTTGGGCAGCAGCTATGTCTTCAGGTTCTCTTCCTATTTCAGCTTCTCTGAATCCTCACCAGATGTATTTCCAACTGTGTGATGAAGGGTAAGAACTTCTTGTGCATGAAAATTGCCATAAAAATTAGAGGCAGTGAAAGACTGGTATGGGTTTTAGTCCATCTTCATGTGTTCCACTCATTCTTTTGGATTCTAGTTTGTTCTCACTGTCCTGAACTTTATATCTATCTTTTTTCCCCAAATGCTTAACATTTTAAACATGAAGTCCCAGTACAAAATACAAAGACATCCACCATACAGTGAAGTTTTAACCAGCTGTCCACAGCTGTGTAAGGACAAATCCCTATAATGAATCATATATATATATATAAAATATATAATGCAATGCTTATATGTATATAAAATGTAAACATGACTGACTCAGATTCTAATTACCTGATAAAAACTCTAACATTTCATCTTTCATTTGTCTTTCCTTGTTCATATTAATCAGTTTTTTATAGTTTTTATCTTATAAAACTGATGTCTGTATCACCCATGAATCTGTTTATGTTTTATTTTTCTGTTATGTTATGTTATGTTATCTGTTATATTTTATTTTTTTCCCTTTGGTTTTCCAACACCTGGCCCTGTCCCTTACCATGCCTAGAATGATTTTTTTTTTTTAAGATTTTATTTATTTATTTGACAGAGAGAGACACAGCGAGAGAAGGAACACAAGCAGGGGGAGTGGGAGAGGGAGAAGCAGGCTTCCCACGGAGCAGGGAGCCTGATGCGGGGCTCGATCCCAGGACCCCGGGATCATGACCTGAGCCGAAGGCAGACACTTAACGACTGAGCCACTCAGGCGCCCTAGAATGATTTTAATAAGTGAAAAACAGTGAATATATTAAGGAAGAAACCCCAGATATTGTGATCTTTCACCAGAAAAGGATTATCCTTTCCTCTCCTGGGTAGATAGAATGAGGGGCTATCTTAACTCATTTAGGAAGGGGCCAGTTTTAGGCTGGATTAAAGTTTTTATTAAATTAAACTAAAACTCAGTCTATATCTCATTTTCCCAGTCTCTAGTCCAGAGGTTTTCATCCCTTCCAATTAGCTCGCTGTATTCACTAGGTCCACTTACCCTAGCAGGTCTTTGTCATCTTAGCACCAGGACAGGCAGAATTTTCCACTTTACTTTTCAAAGTTTGTGGATTAGTTCTTAAGCCTCTTATTTTGTACACCTTCAGAATTTGGCACATATTTTGAGGGAGAGAGGATCAGTTCTCTCTTGAAGCTCCTCAAGTATCCAATTTCATAACTCCTTCTCACCTAACTTCCAGAATATCTATTGGTTTCTCTATCCTCAACAATGGCCCTCTGCCCAGTCAAAACCTATTTTCCCAGTCTACCCATGAAAGAATCAGCACAAGCTTCCATGAAAAGTGCAGCTGAAGATCATTATTATACCTTTCTAACAATCTCCCCTTTCCATGCTTTTAGCCTCTCCAGATTTCATTATTTCTGCAGCTGTGTATATCTTTAAACAGAGGATTGTTGTGTTTATTTTGCTTTTGAAAAATAGTTCTCAGCACATGACTTGGTCTACCAAAAACTACTTTAAGCTACATGGAACAGAAATGCCTATTAATCTATTCTTATCTTATTTATGTCTTCCCAAATTCCTATCAGTATACTGCTCTGCTGTTGGGATGTCTGGTTTTCCTGTCTTATCATGGCTTTTATAATGGTTTGTTATAAGGTCATATCAGTAGTAATTTGAGAGGGAGGACAGGTTTACATATACCTTCAGTAAGCCATCTTGAACTAGAAATCTCATAATATTTTGAACCTTTTGACCTTCATTTTTTATGTTCAATTAGCCAACATATAATACATCATTACTTTTTGATATAGACCAGAAATTAACAGAGACAATCTATAGAAACAGGGACTTTACAGGCAATACGATGGCACTAAACTCATATCTTTCAATAGTTACTCTCAATGTGAATGGGCTGAATGCTCCCATCAAAAGGCATAGGGTTTCAGATTGGATAAAAAAGCAGGACCCATCCATATGCTGTCTGCAAGAGACTCATTTTGAACCTAAAGACACCTCCAGATTGAAAGTGAGGGGATGGAGAACCATTTACCATGCCAACGGACCTCAAAAGAAAGCTGGGGTAGCAATTCTCATATCAGACAAATTAGATTTTATACGCAACTAATGAATCCTTCTGACCTATATTATAGTTCTCTGATTATGTCTGTCTCTATTAATATATTATAAATTTCTTAAAGACATATGTTATTCATGTTCATGCTTGCCATAATGGCATGTGTAATCACATATAATAGGTGCTCCTCATTTACTTCTTAAATTATGAAATAAATGAATAAATAACATCATGATGTTCATGGTCAATGGCTTTATCGGCATCTTTCACATCGTAAACTGTATTGATTTTAAAAACACAAAAAAATTGCATATAATATTAGAGGCAAATATTTTGTTTCTTTATAGAACCTGGTATATTCTATGCCCTTAAACAAAACTTAAGCAATAATAAAAACAATTTTTCTTCACTTTCTGGGATTTCTCAAAGAGACTTCTTTAAAAATGAAGGACTTTAATCACCTGGTCCCTTTAGATTTTATAGTAGTTCAAGAAATATACTTTTTAAATTCCTGATATATATGTCAGTTCTCTCCTAACACTTATTTCCCTTTAGAAAAGAAGAAAAAAAAATCACACGAAAAGGGAAATTGAAGAGAAATGTTACCTAACTTGTAAAAAGTCACACTTTTCAAAGATTATATTTCCATTTCTACATAAAATGCTGTCATTATGAAATCATCAGTGCATTTTTGAGTCATAAACAAGACACTGAAAAGAAGATGAATAGCAATGAAAGTGGCTTCCTGGAAAGTGACATCTATTCCAATATCAGAAAAAAATGAACCTTCTGAAATATTAATTGATCATAATGAGGAGGCCAATCTTTAGATAATCTAAACAGAGGAGCCAGGGAGTATTTCTCATAGGCCTGCAGCTTGTTGTGAAGGCACCTATGAATACTGGCTTTGAATTTAAATTTAAAAGTAAATAAAAATAGATCAGACTATCAGACTGTCAACTTAAAAACTTCAACTGGGAATGCCATGGCTTCTGTTCCTTTGCAATTGAAACACAGAGTAGGAAAGAACATCATTGTATTAGAAAATAAAATTGCCATGATTCCTGGCCATTAGAAGGACATTTCAAAAATATCAGCCTCTGCTTTCTTCCTGAACTTAGAAATGAATTACAGATATAGGTCCTCCCAGGAGCCAATGAACAAATGCCCAATTATTTTGGCAGTTTCCCAACTCTGTCAAGAGACCCTTAATCTAATGTCTTTTTCATAACTGGTATAGGAGACGGTGCCACTATCTACAAATTTCCTATCCCATTTAGTCTTCATATTCTGGACTTCTTTGACTTTGCACCCGAGTATTTCCTTTTCCATGAGACTACTATTTATATAACTTGTTCGCAAGGAACAAAACAACTTATTCAGCACAGTTCCTTCAAACACCAAACTTTTATTACCAGAAGCTTCAAATGGACACCTCTCTTGAATGAGCCTCATATGTGATGGAGTTAAATATGGAAGAAGACTCTCAAGTTCCCAGCTCAAGAGTAAATGCCAAAAACAATGACAGAGTCAGTAGCTATGCAGTGCATCAGAGTATTCAGAAAGAGAGGCCTAACCTTTCTTCATCTTTATATTGTGTTCTGAAGTTACCACCACTGTATTTGGAAGAGCATAAACTTAGAACAGTGAAGGCTCATCTTAGCCCTTCCTTTGTATGTCTTTCCATAATGGTAGGGCTTCGCTTTTTCTCCAGGTTTTACCCTGTTCCTGTGGTGCGCAACATTCCCCACTTTTATCAGTTGACTGTGGGCACAGAGCTTCCATTCCCAGCACTGTTTATCAAGAAGTGAGGCAAAATTATTTAGGATCTGGTCTTAGAAACCTAAATACCTGTGGATACAACTTCAGGTAGTTTCATGCCTAAAGAGCAAGCGAGAGCCCATTCCAAATATTCACACATGAAGCTCATTAACAATTTTCTTCTCTCAGTAGCTGAAGATAAATCCTTTAATTTGAAGTGGGCTTAACACTAATGAGTCATGTCATTACTCTGAAATCCTTTAAGTTGTTGGGTTTTTTTTTTCCTCATTGTCTTAGTGAGGTAGAAATTAAGGACAGTTCCCATTAGCTCTCTATATTTCCTGAAGCATCTACTCATAGTTACAAATTGATCCATCCTAAATATTTATTTGTCTGTAAATGTCATGGAGTCAACACTTCACTTTAGACATTTTCCCCAAACACAAAATTACTTTTAAAAGTTCTGTCAATAACATCATTTGCAATTTAAATGCTTTAAAAATATGATCCTTCCTGCTGTGTTTTTGAATACTTCCTTCATATTTAATTGCTATAGACACTTTAGTTCCTAATTAAACTTTATTGTTTATGATGTTTTAGTCATTAATAGACATGATGGGGGCAGGGGGAAATGACTAGTTCTAGTAAATTCTCTGGCTGTTAATTCTAGTCTGAATCTTAATACCTTCCATAGCTATAATGAACTCATGGGGCTGAGAGGAGGATGGGTAGAAAGTGAGACACAAAACAAGTACATAGTTCATGTTTTTGAGGATTTACTAGACATTCTGGAAGACAAGCTTGAATTGGACTTGAATTGAATTGGGCTCCTTGATTTGTAGGGGAGATTAGCTTAGAAATAACATCTCAAACTCTTGCAAGATGAATATCCTCATTTTTCAAGGCTCCTTTCTCCGGCACATCCCCAGGTTTTGCATTGGTGACAGAGAGGAGCGTATATTGCACACACAAAGCCTGCCTCATCCTCAGAGCCCTAAATGACTTTTATTGTGAGAGAATGGAGACACTTGATGAATCTGATGGGGTTTGGTCATGGGAAAGATTTGCTATGAACCATTGCACCAAGGTTGAAATGCCCAAGAGGCTGACAAGCTTATTGCCCATTTCGGAGATTAAATAGTTTTGGAAAAATTTTCTCCCCTGGCAATTGTAATTGTGTCTGTGAAATAAGTGTTCATTCTGCTTGAGCACCGTGGTTTGAACACTTCCTTCTATATTTTCCCCTAGTGGATTGATTCTAAAAAGGTCTGGTCAGATTTCCCCGTACCAATGCAAATAACCCATGAACTTGATAACACACCCCCCAACCCCCCCACATCCTTGCCATGTCCCATGCTAATGGGTAATCAGAGACACTGCCAAGTCCCTTTATCATGGATTGTCTTTGTAGCTGTTTGACGGCAGGGAAAGGAGCTGAAAAATCTTCCAGGTTAATGATATGGTTATAGGAAATGGACAAAAGCTACTATCAGTAACCTTGGGAGTCTTGAGCTGCCAGAGAGCACTGAGGAGTAGATAAAGTGATCTTTATTTGTTGGGACTTCCAAAGCATGTGGGATGGCCTCAATTGCCCCAAAATAAAATAAGGTGAGGGTAACATCTCAAGAAGAGGGAAGAGGGTACACGCATAAAAAACACAGGTTCATCACAGACAGATCATCTATCTATTCCCTGACTTTGCCCAGGGTCAACATTGCATATTAGTCTGCTAACTGCTGGAAAACATCTGACCTTTTGGGTGATTTGGAATGTTTCTGTTTCTAGCCTGGGTGGATAAAGATCATTATGTTTTAACACAGACCACACTATATTTCTCTTTCTCAATCAACACCTAGAATTCTTGGTTTTACCATTTTAAGGAAGCCTTAGTATCATACCTCAAAATTGAGTGTGAGAATATCAAAGAGACCTGGAGACAGTTAATAATATTTATTTCTGAGTATTCACTATACCCCTAGGACTGTGCTAAGTCTGTGAGTGATTATTGTACTTAATCCTATAACAATTCAATAAGGAAGGTTCTGGTATTATCCTGTGGAAACTGGTAGAGAGATTAAGCAACTAGGCTGAGGTCACATGGTTAGTAATTAGTTCAATCGGTTTGAACCCAGGTATTCCTGATCCTAGAATATGAGCTCAAATTACAATCTTATACTGCCTTCCCTTTCATCCTTGGTGCCTTGAGGAAGGATGATGAGCTGATGCCAGACATAATATGATTCTCTACTAACTAGAAATAAATACTGTATGGGGACCTGGATTGGGTGGACCTGATCTTTATGCCATTGTATTAATTGGGATGACTTCTCACTAATTTTGAAAGTGTTTTTTGGTAGCTCGAAAGCATCCTAGGGTGGTGCTTTTAGCCCTATTACCTTGTTCAGGTATCCTTCTCTTTCTACTTTTATGAACTGTCAGTGCTGATCAGCATCCATGCTGAGGAGAAGCAGGTGTAGTCCCAGGATATGAGTGAAATGTTCAGATGACTGGTGGAATTAGCTCAGCATCACATCCAAACCTAGAGCCAACTGTTAGCCGAATGACAAGAGAACATGAAGGAATCTAGGCTGAATGTGGCCCAAGTCATACTAGATTTTAAGTTTAGGCATATCCTTTTTGAGAAAAGCAGAAATTAGAATGGGCAACAGAACTTGGAATATAAGTATAAAAAGATCGTAAAAATTTACGGTGAGAAGCATGTCTTAATCAAAGGAAATGACCACAAGTGAGGTCAAGTGATGGATGTACAGGCATTTGAAGTTGAAGATGGCAGGTTGATTGCTATTTTCTTACATTTTAACCAGTTGGAAATGAGTAATTATTATTATATGGATTTTTATGTTATAAGTTTATGTGTCAAGGGCAAACCTCTCCAGAGTCACAGGGTGCTCCTTTCACATTCACTGCCTACTAGTTTCCATCATTCTTGGCTACATGTGATGTGGTTCCTTGCTTGGTTTATCCAATTCTTTTCTTCCTTCCCTGGTCCTCCAAGTATTTAGATACTGGAAGGAAGGGAGATCAGGGGCAGATGCAGAGACCTTCCCTGTCTCACATGGATTTTGTAGGGATTAATGAACTAACATATTCTAAAGTGATTTTAAAAGGTGAAGTGCTATGTAAGTGTCAAGCATGATTAACTAGCAGCCAAGTTATTAGGCACCTGAATATTATGCATCTTTTCTGAATTTTAGGAAAATGGAAGTGCATATTCATTTTCAAAAGCACTATTATTTAAATGATGTTCAGGCACTCATATAAAAGTCTAGCCCGGTTCTAATTATCTCTACTTTGCTCATACCAGTCATGTAGACCTTAAGAGTGGCATACTTAATGCAACTTGTGAGTAAGATAGATCCAATGACCAATCTTGTGGCATTTGCAGTGCATCGGGGAAAAAAAACACAGTATAATGCAAAATATTAGTTGCCTTTCACCCTACCCCTCATCCTTCTAGTGAAGGAGTTATTGAGGCTTGGTGGTTGGGAGTGTGAACTCTGGCCCAGACTCCCTGGGTTCAAACCCTCACTCCACTGCTAGCTAAGTGATTTGAAGAAGTTGAGTTACCTCCCTTTGCATTAGTTTGTTTATGTAAAAACTGGGAACAGTAATAGTACCTGTTTCATCCTTCATACATGTAAGGTGCTCAGAAAAGCAGTTCCAAACATGTGGCAATTGCCTCTGAAATGTCAACTAGTATCTTTGTAATTGTCATTGATACTGACCGAAGCAGTTTCCACCCATGGATAGAGAAATAATAAATAGAGGTGGTGGTGATTTTGCTAGCACTCCTATGACATTTGGCAGCTTACAAAGCCAGTGACTTATGATATTAACCTGTGGTTTTGCAGCAGTTGTTCTTTGCCTAGATCCTCACAACTTGGGGAGTTAACTTAGCAGAGTGGTAGCTTTTATTTTTGTCTCATTTGCTCAGCAAGGTTTGAACCCCCTTCTGGTAATTCCCTCTAGCCACTACATTTTACCGTAGGTACAAAACGGACACAACCCTGTGCCTGGTCAGTCACAGACTTCTCGTTCTGAGGTAAGCATGTGAGCCAGCATGGCCAATCGGAGGCCTCCCCTGGCTTACTAAAGAAGGATTTGATTTGAACTTGAAGAAAAAGACAGTTTTGCCTCTAGGTCTGTGATTGTAGAAGAATGTGAAATTAGGGTTGAAAGTGGCCGAGTTCATTCAAGTGAAGAAGATATGGCTGAATAGGAGAGAGTGAAGCCAGAGCAGAGCAGGGCTGAGCTGTGAGATGGAGGAGGAAGGGAGTTCTGGTAGGTTTTGTGTCTTGACTGTAGCATTTGAGGCCCAGTCCCCCTGCTTTGATCTGGTCAGATAGCTCAATATCCCTCCCAGCCGTATGAGCTAATAAACTTATTCTTTGTGTTCTCTTAAAATAGTTTGAATTGGTTCATCTTTTGTAACTTAAAGAATCCTTATAAGACAAATAGGATAATTCACCCATTCTACGGATAAGGGAATTGAGGCTCAGAGAGGTTAAGTGATTTGCTCATGAAAACCACAATACCAGTGGTTTTCAGAACCAGAACTTCATGTCCTGGTGAATGACCCCAAATGCTATATTCCAGTAAAGACAGCAAGGCTGAGGAACTTGGAGAGGGAGCTGGTAATTAGTGAAAGGGGCAGCGAAGTTTCAGGGCACCATCAGGTCATGGCTATCCACAGAGCTAATTCATTCACTGGTTCATCAAATATTTGTTCAGTCACAGAACAACAGTCTGAGGCAAGCTGTTTAGGCAGAGGAAGCGAGTGATCTGCAGGTACCCCTGGCTCTCTTGGGTACCCGTCTGCTCTCAGCTACTGTCGGCCCAGCAAGGGGTAAGAAACCGCAGAGCCAGCTACCTGCATTTTCCAAGTTGCTAGTCCGGTGAAATGCAGTGCACGCAGTACATGTCAAACACTTGGACCTCTCAGAAAATTGATTATGGATCTTGCCCCTTCCTTAAAAAGCAGGCTTTTGTTTTTATTAGCGTGTGTAAATATGGAATAACTTCTGAATGCAAATATGGATGCCATTTTATTTTTCTGCCATGTTTGGAAGCAGCCCGGGGCAGGGTGGCAGTGAATCAGTAAACATCATGGGTACACTACGCTGGGAATTCATCAACTGTGCACACTACTGATAGGCTTATGCCATATGTTTCATAATAGCATGTTTGCTAACATGGGACTGGGCTGCCCCATGGTACGACAAAGCTGCCACGTCAGTTTCTTGATGTATAGAAACAGCCTTTGCTCACCAGATGTAGAAATCCAGCAAGGTCATTTTAGGAGTAATTTCCATTTTGTGTGCTTCCCTTTCCCCCTCATTGACTGTAAGAGAATGTGATGTGCCTCATTACAACGTGATTCCAGGTGCATAACACAATAATGACCTTTATGCCAAACACTGAAGTTCACATAATTGATAAGCTAGACTCCCATTTTGTGATGTTGGAAACCATTAGCTAGAGGCAGAAACCATCTTAACTTCTTGACATAGGAGGTCACAGGGTCAAGGTCAAGGCCCAGGCTGCAGCCATTTCTGGACTCAGATGAAAGAGGGAAACAGTGTTGCCTGGCAGCCTGAGGGCTTGCAGCCCTTCCTGTGAGAGTTGGAGATGCCCTGGAGCCTGTGGAAAGTTAAGGAAGGCCTGGGGATCCAGATGGGAAGTGAAGGGGGAGCAGCAGATCTGCACGGGAATGGGCCTGCATACTGGGCTTCTACGTGTAGGACTGCCGTCCGAACCATCCCCTCCTTTTCTCTTTTCAAGTCCTTACTGATTTCCTCTGCTTTGCATCAGACCCAAAATTATACTGTCTCTCTACAGGCATTCCTTCTTTTTTCTCTCCTAGATCTTAGATTGTTGGTGCTCAAGTGGGAAATCAGGGATTTGTTATGGCGTCTTTACAACGACCTGGGAAAGTTGAGGATTCCATTTTCACCCACCCAGGGAATAGGTTTCCTGCCAAAGCTGTGTGTGGCTTCTGCCCTTTATTGAAAATGGCCAAACAAATCAAGTCCTTCCCTTGGCGATTATGGCCAGTGTGTTGATTGTCCTTTTATGAAACACGCATTTACAAATGGCATTTGAATGTCCGAAGCGGTGCCAGCCCTCAGGACCTTTCCTAACTGCTCGTTTTCTTGTTTTTGCTCTGACTGAGGACACGGTGTCTCACATCTCCTACAAACTACAAGAACCCAAGCCTAGTGCAAAAAATGGGCAATGAACAGGGAAAGTAAAAAGTCACGATTTATCTGAAATCTGGAGCTTGTAATTAAAGAAAGAAGTGATAAAGAACAAGAATGAGAACGTATTCGGTCAGAGGGAAAGAGACGTAGGGATTTGAGGATGTTAAGCAAAAGAAGTGAAACACCTAAAATGCTAAATAAAATGGCTTGTTTGTTTGTTTGTTTATATCCCTGGAGTTATAAGCATCTCGGCCTGACCATGGGTTAATGGTTTTTTTAGGAGGGGCCTATCGTGTGTGTTTACTGATGTTTGATTTCCAGAGCTTCTAGCTCAATCAGGGACAAAGGCTCTATGTTTCACTAATGCTCATAGATGAATAATGCCTCTTTAAAATATTGCCAGCTCTGCTGTCATTTCAGGACCCCAGAGACTCTGCTTATTAGGCTGGCAGGCGAGCGAAGAAATGAGTTGGGCAGAGAGGTGGCAGGGGTTAATTTCATATTTGTCACGAGATCTTGCATGATTTCCCTAAAAGATATTTAATTTCCACTGGGCATAATAACTTGCAGCTGCCGGAATATGCTGTATACTAGTGGCGAGTTCTTGTCTTTGGAGATTTATGCAAGTCGTTATTTAAAAATAGAGATCCGGGAGTTACAGCTGGCTAATTAATCTACCACTAAGGAAAGCTCAGCAAGTGACCCACTTAACTGTTTCCAGGAACCACAGCGACACCGAAGCAAACTTTCAAAAATGTCCTACGCAAAGAACCGAACAAATACATCCCTGTGACATTTCGTGGTCTGTTCACGGTGTGGGCATCCCTTCTTCATGCCCGTTTCTTTCCCACAAACACCACTCACTCAGGCCCTCATCCCTATACAGCTTGAATTCCTAGATGCTTCCCCACCTGTGTCCTCCATCCTGAGGACGGACGCTGGACGCTTCCGGGCTCTCCTTTCTCAGTCTCTTCTCTCTCTGTATTGCTCACCTGCTCAGGCCACACCCTCAGTGCATGGTTTCTACCACCTCAGCTCCAAGGCTCAAGTGATTTCCCACCTGAGCACCAACAATCTAATCTGCCTGACTTCAGAGGGCTCCTGCAAGACAGCCAAGCCATATATATTCACCCGTTGTTCCTCCACTTTCTCCACGTGCACCTGCCTCTCCTGGCATCATGGTCTCTCCCCTCTCATACTGTTCCTTCACCCATCACCTTGCCATTCCTCTCTCAGCGTGGAGATGGTCCGTAGGTCCTGCAAAGGTCCACGACGCCTAACACAGGCTATGTCGAGTTTTCTCCTTGTACTTGATGACAGAGAGTTGACATTAATCAGGTCATGACACATTTTTATCCTTGGTCCGTGAGGGCCCTGATCTTATTTTTAAATTAATCAATTAATTAATGTATTATATTTATTCCTCTTCTCTTCCCCCTCTGCCTAGGCGGGCATGTGTTATGCTCTATGTGCATTTTTTTGATGGCATATATCTTTTCCAAATAATTAATATTGTTATATGTGCATGTGTTTGGATTTACACAGATGATATGTATTACATTTCATCTGTTCCTTACTTTATTCACTGTCCTTTAAAGTCTGTGCATGTGGGCGCCTGGGTGGCTCAGTTGGTTAAGCGACTGCCTTCGGCTCAGGTCATGATCCCGGAGTCCCGGGATCGAGTCCCGCATCGGGCTCCCTGCTCGGCGGGGAGTCTGCTTCTCCCCCTGACCCTCTTCCCTCTCGTGCTCTCTGTCTCTCATTCTCTCTCTCAAATAAATAAATAAAATCTTGAAAAAATAAATAAATAAATAAATAAAAAATAAAGTCTGTGCATGTCTCTAAATCTGGCCGCTGCATACTCCGTGGTGGGCAACCATCACCTTTACCTCTCTGCTTTCTCTGTGATATACTTGCACAGATCCCTCCCACCGTCTGGATTTCCCCTTCTCTGAAATCTGTTGGCATTCATTTGCCTTATAGCTTAATTTTATGCTGGTGTTTGTTTTGTTTTTTTTTAATTTTCGTATGAGTTTTCATGTTTTCCCCTTGTCTTTTGTGTAACTCCTTGAAGATCAGGGACCATGTCTTGTACTCTTCCCTTCCTCACTCCACCCATCCCCACCTGTGCAGACCTTCTTTGGAGCTTGGTGCATAACTGACACTCAGTAAATCCTTGTTTATTTAGTGAATTGAATAGCGGGACTCCTATTTATACCTGCAGTGTCTAAAATGGCACCTGGCATGTTGCAGGTGACCAGGAGATTTGTTTGAAGCAAATGGGTATCTTATCTTTCCCACGAGAAAAGGAATATGGAATAGTAGGATATACAGAGGTCAGGATACTACATTCTAATTTCTAATCTGCCGCCGAGTAGGTGTGCAACACCTGGCATGTCAGAGAATTTCTCTAGGTCCTGTTAAACTGAATGATTTCACAGATCCTTGATCATTCTACCTTGCCAAGCTTCTGTGACTTCCCTAACAATTTTTCAACACGAAGTAAGAGAGTCTTCAATATGAAATCACCTGCATGGAATACAGAATAGTCAGACTCAAGGCAATAGAGCCTGGGAAGGGTAGAGATGAGAGCATATCCTACGGGTTTTGATCTTAGGCTCCCAGAATGATTAGGAGGACAAAATTCTTGCCACTTGTAAAGTGCTTAGAAGAGTGTCTGACACAAAATCAATGCTATGTAAATCTTTACTATTATTTTTATAAATTTAAGAAAATCTACTAGCCTTGGCAACAGTCTCTTGTCTGGCATTTGGAAGTCAGGTCTTCATGCTTATGTTCAAACAAAGCCAAGAAATTCTAGTATCCCTGCTGAAATTAGTAATTTTCTTATATAGGACAATAATCACCAGACAACAGTCTGATTTCTTTTAGGCCCCAACTGTTGTCTTCTTGGTAATGGACAAGTTCTAATTTTCATGGCTTTTGTAAAATGAAGCATGTAGCAGCCAATAAAGATGTTAGAACAAGAATCCTGAGTTTTGTGTTTACTATCTATCAAAAAACAACTGTTTTTCTGTAAAGCAATCACTTAGAAATGGAAACAGAACAGGAATGTGTTAATACCTTTACAGATGATATTTTTCCCTTTAGTAGGGAAGAAGTAACTAAATAATCTAATTTGCTTTCTCTTATCTTTAGGGAAGTAAATTCAAATATTGGACAAACCATTATTAAAATTCTGAACAGCATTTAATGCATGAGCTTGTTTTTTGCTATAAGTTTCCTTTTTCTCTGGGTCAAGAGGTCAAGCTATTTGTCTAAAAGAAAAAGCATTAAATGGTATTGGTGATGGGTTACAGGTTTTATAACTTAACTATATTTGCTTCATGAGCAAAAATAGCATTTAATAACTATTTTATTCTATTGTTCTACTGGGTAATGGAAGTCTTAATCAAACAACATTTCATTTTAATACTTTTATATATAAAAATCCAATCTGTAAAATTAGTCTGTTATCTAAAAGTTAAGAAAAAAATCAGGTAAAAATACAAAATGGAAACTGGGAACTCCAGGTGAACTGGAAATTTTTGGACCAAGGAAAGATTAAAACTTCTACTCAAAAAGTTGGAGAAATAGATAGGTAAAATGTTCCAATAACAACAATAACATAGGAAAATAACTATGAATCACTGGTTTTAGAGGTCAGAAACCCTGGAGTAAACTATGACTTACACGGTGAATGGGGAATTTTAAAACACACCTTGTGTTTTTGCTTTTGTTTCTGGGGGGTTTTTTTTGGTGGTGCAGGTGGTGGTGGTGGTTTGGGGTATTTCTGGACTCATGAACTTAATTCAGGAGAGTACTATAAATTTGTATTAAAATAAAAATGAGCTTTTCTAACAATGTCTTTCTGTGTTGTGTTTCTCAGGTAGTCTCAGCAAAAGCTGCCAATTATTTCCATATGCTATAAACTGAAATAAAATATACATTTTTAATAGCCAGAGAAGATTGCCATGAAAATTAAAGGAGATGTGTAGGAAGACAATTTGAAAAATCTAAAGTCCTATACACGTTTGTTTCTGTTATTATTGTATTCAGTAAAAATCAGAACAATGCCTACCATGTATCAGGACCTGCTTTAGGCACTGAGGAGTCAGAGAAATAATAATACTCATCTTTACTTTCAAGGATTTATAATTATATTGGGGAAACAGAGAATGTCACGGTAAATGCAGTGATAGAGATATGTCGGGTGCTTAGGAGCATAGAATGAGATCCCTGACTAAGTTTTTAGAGTCAGGGATGTCACAGAAAATGAGGGAGAGGAGAAGAAGGGAGTCCCAGGAAGAGATCATGAGTGTAGCTTTGAGGTGAAAAAAAATAGCTCAGTATATTCCAAGTTAGTAAAAGGATCAGTATGACTAGAGCTTAAAATATCAAGCAGAGAATAGCAAAAGATGAGTCTCAAAGAGAGCAGATTATAGAAGGCCTATATATTATGTGAAAGATTCAGGTTTTATCCTGTTGGCAATGGAAACCCAATGAGGCCAAGCCATAACATAGGCACTCAGGGGGAATACAGGAGGTACATTCGAGAGCCTGAGGAGGATATTGCTGTAGTCCAGGTGACAGATGGTGAGAGCAGAAACTTAAGCAGGGAGAATTGGACAGAACAGGGAGGGCAAATCTGAAAAAGAGAGAAGAATGGCAATGTATGGTGATAAATTTTGTGAGCATTGGTAAGGATGACCCTCAAGCTTATAGTTTGACTGATTAGGTGATTTGTAATACAATTTATATACAAAATACTGAAGGAGAATCAGGTAGAAGGGATAAGATATATGTTCATTTTTAGGCCATGTTTATCTCAAGATTTCTATAAGACATTTGAATGAAGGTGTCCAGGAGGCAATTGGATATATGACCCTGAATTGTGAATAATATACCTGGGTATGAAATTCAGATGTGTAAGTCATAAGCATAAACGTAGTGGTTAAAACTCTCAGAGAAAAGAGGTAAGGACATAAGCCCAGGATTGCCAGCTTTTAGAAGTTGGGCCAGTGAGAAAGCCAAGAAAGACACCGGGAGGAGACAGTGAAACAGGGTATGAAGGGACTCAGTAGAGTGTCATGTCGCAGAGGTCAGAAGAATAGAGGTTCAGGAAAGTGCTAAGATCCAAAGTGAAACCAAAGCAATGAAATCCAGTATAAGGACTTATATCCTATAAATTTAGAAAGCCGTGACTTTAGGGGACTTTATCTGAGCAGTCTTTGCAGAGAATTTTGGATGGGAGGAAGTAGAGGGATAAGATGGCAGCTAGAGGAAATGTATTATCAGGAGTGGGTTATTTTAAGAGTAGAGTAGTTGAAGTAAGGTTAGAGGCTGAAGAGAATGAACAAATAGTGGGGAAAGGTAGGACTCTATAATAAAACAAAAAAAAATTAATGTAGCATGTTCCCAAAGGAAGTGGGAGAGGTGGCGGGAGCGGAGGGGGAGATCCATAGAAAGATTGACCTTAAGCACGAAGGACATAAACTCTTAAACCTCTGAGACCAGAAGGACAGCTGGGAGGAAGAGAGAGGGTGACTGGGTGGGGAGGGGGGGAAGAATAGGTAGGTCATGCTTCATGGCTTTAGGACAAAGGTCATAGTATTTACTCCTTCCCCTAAGGACCACATACAATGACTTAGCAGATTAAATCCTTTTCAGGGTTGCTCTCCCACCAGCCATTAAAACATTCCCTCTGTACCCTTGGTTCTCATGCTGTTCCTCTCCCGCATCCATGCATGGGGTTTTCTCCAGCAGTGCTGAATTCCCCAACACACAGGGTATTCCCTTGGAATACCCATTGATTTTCCTCATTCAAGTTAATTATAAACTACTGTATTCCAAAATATAAATATCTGATATCCAGCTAGCTGGGCCAACCATCCCAAGAGCATTTGCCCTTTAGATGGCTACTCTGGCTCTCAGGGGCCTTGCCTTATTAGTCCTCACCCCTCTATTCAACCTTTCTTCCCACATTTCATCCATATGCATACTCTGCTCTATTGACACTCAAGTCTTCACTTTTTCAAAAAGTGAAGCACCTGCTATGGAAATCATACAGTAGGAATAACAATTAAGACAGTGAAGATTTTCTGAGTCATCCCCATTGTCATACCTGACAGGGGAATGCCACAGACAGATCTGTACAAAAGGATGCTGTGGCTTCTGATACAGCATATCCCAATATATATCACCTCCATCCATTAGAAGATTTAAGCTACAAATTAGGAGTACTATTTATCCCGTCTTCATATGAAGTTAGGAAAATTTGAATCAACACTGCTTTTTAAAAATCAGACGTCACTGCTATTCACTGGTTAGTGTTATAATCACAGAAGCAAAGATGAAGCCATTTCCTAAAAAAAAAAATTAGTGATTTTCATTATGTCCAAACAATCTCCAAATGAATAGAAGGGGAAAAAAATGCCCATAGGAGTTTCTTGGGTTCAGCATCATACCTAGATGCCTGGCTCTCCCCCAAAACTAGTTCTGCCCGGGCTGATAGTAGACTACCCCAGAGTCTCTGGTCTCTATAGAGTCTGGATCTAGAATGGACAACTTTATGATCGGGGGTTCTGGTTTTAGACTCAAATTGATTTGCTTCCTGTTTACCACTTACAGACTGTGAGACATATCTCAGAGGGTTTTTGTGAGGATTAAGTGTGATCATGAATTTAAAGGGCTTAACTTTCTTGCTAGTACATAGTAAGTTCTCAATAAATGGAGGCTTCTA
>NC_138372.1:58191081-58222748 GCF_054177405.1 Leptonychotes weddellii
AAAAAAAAAAAAAACTGCCTGGCTTAACTGGCCTCAGGCAGAGGCTGGGACTGCTTTCTCATCCAGCCTCAGCTATAAAATGATGAGTTTCCTTTTCAGATACACACACATATTTGCTTCTCTCTCATCACTGATGCCTATTGTCTGTAGTCGATTAATGATTGGCCACTTAGGGTAATCGTTTCCCTCAGAACCAAATGTACTTACATTCAGTGGCACCCACTGTAATGCAATTAATTTGGTCCAATAATATGCATCTAGTAGATAAGCCCATATAAATGAGAGCCATAATGATAAGCTACCTCCTGTTTGTTCATTTTGAAGAGACTCATTAGGGACAGTGGTCCTCAGTGTTAATGAAATGATACCATCTAATTATAGAATTCCAGTTACACATACTAGTGCTAGAATTAGAGCACTTGCCACCTAACAGATGTCATTGTCTGCACCTTGCTGTTGTCCCCCTTTAGGATGCTTCCACCTTGGTCCAGATCTCCTCCTTTCCTTGGGCCTATTTTGGAATTCAGCCATCTTCTGAATGCTGGTAAAAGCCTAAGCTATAAACAGCTTGCTTTTTGGTCGAGCAACTCATGCCTGAAAAAGTTGATAATGATTTCAGAATTTCTTTTAATTGAGTTTTTAATTACAACAGAGCAACTATCCCATTCATATGTAATTTTGACAAAGATGACAAGCAATTTCATATTCTTTGGAGATCATTTGACAAGTGTAGGAGCCTATAGTTAAATACCAACTGCCTTGTTTTTGGACAGGAGTACCTGACAACCACTTACTCAGGGAAGATTGGAAACTCGAGCATCTGGATCTCAATAAATTATTTGACAGAACAATCCAAGTGCTATAACACAAGCTGCCACTGGGAATGTAAATCTGATTGGCTGGTGTAGAATCTTGCTTTTCTAATTTATAGTCCACATATTATGAATTGGGATACTGTATAGCCAATGGGTATATGGGCAGGTTCTACCATAAATAATTTTTTCCTGTTTTTAGACTATCAGCACAACAGATTAAAATATACAAATAAATTCTTCTAAAATGCAAAGCTTTAACTTGAGTTGGGTACCATGATTCTTTATTCTTTTTCTTCTTTGGCATTTACTTAAGAGTTGTAAAGCCCATGCTCAGAGTTACAGAGCTCCAGAACGATGATTAGACCAAAGAAACTGCTACATCCCTAGGAGCAGAGACCCAGTCTAACAGTTAGCTGGTCCCTACCAGCACCTCCCACAAGCTTTCAAAGGCCATTTGCGTAGGCCATTACAATATCCAGAGGCCCCAGAAGAGGCCACAGAGCAGTAATTCTCAGACTTTGGAAAAAAATTCTTACTTGGAGTCCTACTAAGGATAGTCACCTTTTTATTTTGCCAAGTAAAGATGTGTAAATTTTTTTTTCTTTTCACTCATTTGTTAATTTGTGAATATTTATTTAGTACATACTGTCTGCATCTACTAAAGTATGCCCTGGGAATGCAATAAAAAACAAAGCTAGATAATAATCCATGCCCTCGTATTTTATAGTCTTGGTGGGGGGGATAGTTATTAATCAATTATACTAATAGTTATAAAATTCACAATGAGATAGGGGCAATGAAGGTTTTCTGAGAGGATATAACACATTAATTTTATATGGACAGAGAAGGGCAGGGAACTCTTCTTTAAAATTGTGCTTGGAGGTTTGGAGGCATCTCTGAGCTCACCGAGTAGACACCATGAGCAAAGCTCACCCTCCTGAGTTGAAAACATTTATGGATAAGATATTATCACTGAAATTAAATGGTGGCAGACATGTCCAAGGAATATTGCCGGGGTTTGATCCCTTTATGAATCTTGTGATGGAGTAATGTGTGGTGATGGCAACTATGGGCAACAGAACTGTGGGATAGTGGTAATATGAGGAAATAATGTCATCATGTTAGAAGCCTTGTGAGAATAAACAGTGAGTGTGTTCACCAGAAGAAATCAACTGCTTCTGAATATCCTCTCTCCATAGCACCTGTTTTACTACAGTATAAAAATTGGGTCATGTGCATTTTCACATTGAACTTTTTGTTAAATAAACTTTTGTAATAGTAAAAAAAAAATGAAATAAGATAAAACTGTGCTTGGATTCAGCCCATGATAAGAATATTTAACTTTATTGCTAAGAGTTATCTGGATGTCACTGGACAATGGATTGGAGAGAAGGAGGAGTGGCAAGAGTGAGATCAGGTGGAACAGAATGTCAGTGCTGTCGATATGATTTGTGTGATGTGATGGCCAAGTGATGGTGAGTAGTTGGATTTGAAGACTATTTTGGAGCTAGAATTGCTGAGACTCATTGATAGATGAGGGGATCAGAGAAGGAAGAAACAGGGTATTAAGAATGACTCTATATTCCTGCCTTGAGCCACTTGCCATTTCATATACCATTTACCAAGATAGAAGGACCAAGAGAAGGACAGGTTGAGGCAGGAAGGGACAATCAAGGGTCCTTTTTGGGGCTTGTTAAATTTAAGGTGCCTGTGAGATATCCAATGCCGGCAAATACATGAATCAGAAGTTTAGAGGAGTACTTTCCTACTAGATACACATTTAGAAGTTATCAGCATATTGATGGTATTAAAGTCATGGAGTAGATAAGATTTCACAGAAATAAGCATTATGGAACTTAGAGCATTTTGAGGCTTGATACAGAAGGGGAAAGAAATCTTCAGAGCATTTTTCTATGAAAGGGGTGATGTTTTAACACCCAAAATAGGAAGAATATAATATCTGTTCTTTAAATTAAGGACATTTCATCACATGAAATCCTCTCTCCGTTGGCCTTACCATTCCTATTTTGCTGCAGATCAGTGAGAACTTTGTCATGGAGCAACAGTTGCAAACCACTGCCCTAGAGTCTCTTCAACAGCTTTGGGCGGGAAGGACCTCCTTTTGGTCACAGGAGTTCTTATCCACCCCGGCTTCATTTGACCTGTTAGACTGCTCAAGCATAAAAACTCATCTGGGGTTTCTAAATTAAAGTAATACACAGAGTGACATAAGATCCTACAATAGGACATCAGTTCCCTCCTATCCTGAAATGCAAAGTCAGTTCGTTACCTCCTACGCACTCTGTGACATTCCTAAGTCAGAGGGCTACACTGGCGTTGTAGCGTAGTTACGTGTGTGCACCATGAACACTTACATAGCTGTCTCCTCCTCCTGTCCACTGTAGCATTGGCGTCCATCACGGTATTCTTTGCTAGTGGACCTAGTAAATGTTTCTGAATTATCTCATCACAATGTTCCAGACAGCCATGGTCAATCAGATTGAATGTGGAAGTTATTGTAATACTACTCCTGACAATAATAACCATTATATCATCATACTTGCAGCTGTTATTGATAGTAACATTGTTAACACAATGCCCCGTGCCAAGTGTTGCCCATACCTCATCTTATGTAAGCCCTAACTACAACTTAGAAGTTTGGCTCCATTTTACAGATGAAGAGACTAAGACTGAAAGATTGACTTCCCAGCTGTCCATGTCATTATTGTTTTTACATTGTATTGTAATCACGTGCCATGCCATTATCTGCTGTGGTGGAAACTCACTGGGACTCCATACTTTTCCTACTCTAAACCCCTGCACCTGATAGTGCTTGGCGCATTTAAGGTGCTGGTTAAATATTGAAGATTGTATATACTCTTTAGTGACAGGAGCCTTTTGAAGGGCGATGATTGTGTCTTTCATGATTTAGATTCTCTCACAGTACCTAGCACAATTCTCAGTAAATATCTGGAAGGTTGAATATGTGGGTTTTAAGTTGGCCGAAAAACTGGAAACGAAGAAGGTTCTGAGGGCGCAGCTGTTGCTGCCACTGTGGGTCTGACTCTTACTTAAGCATTCTTATTCATGACCTAGGTGGAGAAAAGGAAGAAGCTGCGTGTTTTGGAAATTCACTAATAATTCCAATTTAGAAAATATCATGAGCAGCTCAGGCAACAGGAATAAAATGCAAACGACCTTTGAGACTTGAGGTATGTAGGCTGGGAATAATAACTTTGTGAGCGTTTGAAAAAGGCAAGGCAGTGCATACACCTGGGGGAAGAGAATCCAAACACAGAGCTGTTCTCTGGGAAGCAGACGCCAGAGCGCAGTGATGCCAAAGTAGGCCCAGGGGGCATAGTGGTCTGCAAATTAAATTCAGGCCAGCCAGGCAGTCTGGCAGGATGAAAGGGAAGGCCAGGTTGAGGCTGCCTGTGCAGAAGGGCGCGGACTAACAGTTCCTCTGTGGACACGTCAAGCTGAGAAGCACCTGGCACCGCACGCTCTGTTCCCGCCACCTCATTACTGGGGCAGCGCAGGCAATTTGCAAGAAGTGCAGAGAATAGCAACAAGAATGAATGAATTCAGAGAAGGATGTGGATGAAAGATTAAAAGGATTAGAGGGGCTATAGTTTAGTTACAGAAAGCTAAAGGGAAGAGGAGGGAGAGGCCCGGAAACAAATAATAAATAGCCAAGTCTACTCTAAAATAACCAAGTGGAAACTTGCAGAATACCCATCAAATTGAGACTTTTCAGAGGAAAATGGACATTGTCTTCCAAGCCATGGGCTTCTTGCCTGAACTGGCACTCTGCCTACCCAGGTGCTCAGTAAATACTATTTTGTAAAATAACCTTCCTTTGGCAAAAGAGCATAGGATCCAGGAAATAGACCAAAAGGAAGCACATTCGAAAGTCAGCCAACCCTTGCCTTAGTGCCCAGTGAGGACAGGATTAAAGGAACTAGATTTCTGTTGTGTTATTCAAGTCAGACTCTTTTCAACAATGACGTTGCCTCTTCCCATTCAGATAAACACAGAACAAAATAGAAACCTCTGTAGCACAGGGAATGCGTAAGACACGGTTGGCTAGCCTTTGGGTAAATCCTATCATTGCAGTTTCCTTTATGTCAAGGGGACTAGTGAGATGCTACTTTTTTCCCCCTCCTAGCTGGGGGAGGAGGTGGGTGGGGAGAGCTGTACCTCTGGACTAAAGGTAGACTTGGTGGACTTCACTTTTGAAAGGTCAACCACACAAAAATCCAAGTAGATGGGTTAGGGGTTAATTCTTTGTTTTATAGAAAGAAGTCTCCGAAAACAGCAACTACCCGGGTGCTCTTGAGTCTGTCTTTGTTTTCAGATCGTTAACTCCATGGTTCTTAGCCTGAGATAGTTAGGTATTCCAATTCCCAGCCAGTTGCAAAGCAGTCCCACACCCATTATTAAGTTCCAGCCTCTGGGCTCCTTGAGCTCCTCAAGCAAGCCAGCCCTCTGAAACGTTGTTTCCCTCTCTGTGGGGCTTGTTTACCCGCTGACTTCCCTGCCCCATTCCTGCTTTCTGCAGGGCTGGCCCCCTCTCCTTCATCTCCTCTCAATTTAAATGTTGCCTCTTCTAAAAGCTATCTTCTATGAGTTTGCTTCCAAATAAGAGGAAATCTCATTAATAACCTGCTAACAAGAAGTTCAGCATGAACAGCCCAACCCAAACCATGGCTCAGCCATGGCATCAGGGACCCAGGAGCTCGTCCCTGTGCTCCACCCCCCACAGCATATGGCCTCCATCTTCATCATCTCAAGTTGTCTGTCCCACCCCCGGCATCACATCCACGCAGCAGACAGAATAACAAGGAGAGAGTTAAGATGAGGTGAAAGGCTTTCTTCTAGTGAGGCTTTGCCACTCTCCCCAGAGACTCTTAACTATGTCTAATGGGTTAGAATTGTGCCACGCAAGGGAGTCTGGAAAACCAATATTAGCTTCCCAACCTCAATAGCAGAAGAAAGCAAGGGAGAAGGGCAGATGGGGGTAACTTTCAGGTAGCCAGATCTCAGTGTCTGCCACAGTATCTGCCCCTTGCCCTACCCAGTTATTCCCTGTTAGAGTTCCCTACTTCTCTTCATGGCATTTATCATGGTTTATAGAAGTACATTTGTAATCCCACTGGAGTGTGATATACATTCATTCCATATCTGGCTCTTTTACCACTCTATCACCGGAACCTAGCTTTGTGTCTGACAAATGGCAGGCACTTAATAAATATCGCTTAATTCACGGGCTAGTTGGCTGCTAGAAAAGAAGAGAAGCTACCTCTGAAATCATCATATAATCACAACCTCCCAGGAGAATAGGCTTCTGGTTATCAACATCTGATTTACATATAGCACCTTTTTTATTTATTAAAAATATTTCAAATACAAGGGATATATATATGATATACTCACATATATATATATATATATGAAATAAAATAATGAACATTCCAATACCTACCATCCAGCTCTATCAAATTCACAGATTTCGCCAGAGGCCTTTGAGGTCTGTTAATATCATTGTTGAATTTCAAAACAAAACATCTCGAATACAGTTGGAGTCCCTGTGTCCCTGTTTCCACGCTCCTGCTCCTACCTTCCTCTGCCTGGAGGCAACCACTGCCCTGAATTTGGGTTTATCAGTCTAGTATGTGTTTTTATATTATGACTATCTATACACATCCTTAAGCAATATAAAACTATAGGGTATTGTGTTGCATGTTTTCAAACTGTATGTAAATATTGTATTTTGTATGAACACTATACACGTTATATAAATCCAAAAGTATTATTCTCCAATCTTTTCAATCTGTCTTGTTATTGGTGTTTAACCATATTTTTGCATGTAGCTATGCAGTTTCATCGTGTAAATATACCACAATTCAGTTACCTATTTTTCTCTTGACAAACATTTGGATTTATCATTTCCAGTCTTTTCCTATTACAAGTAATGATACCTACAAGTAACATTCTTCAACATACTTCCTTGTCATGTGTGTGAGGGTTTCTTAGTGAAAGGTACACACCTAGAAGTAAAATTACAGGGTTAAGGATGTATATTTCTTCAATTTTCCTTGATTTTGCTAGAGTGTACTAAAAAATGTTGTACCAGTTGATATTCTCACAAGTAGTAGATGAGAGAAACTCTTTCTGTACTTAACACTTGGTATCAGATTCTGATTTTTGTCAGTCTATTGATATGAAATGATATCCCATTGTTTTAATTTATATTTCCCTGGCAATGAGGAAGGTTGAGGATCTTTCAATATGTGTGTCGGCCAGTCAGACTTCCTTTTATAAAAATTGCCTATTTGTATCCATTGCCCCTTTTAGGAGAATGGGGAGTTGTTTGGTTTTTTTTTTCTTATTGATTTGCAAAATTCTTTACATATTCTAGATAGAAATCCTTCCTTGCTGGGGCACCTGGGTGGCTCAGTCGGTGAAGCGGTTAAGCGGCTGCCTTCAGCTTGGGTCATGATCTCAGGGTCCTGGGACCAAGCCCAGAGTAGGACTCCCTGCTCAGCAGGAAGCCTGCATCTCCCTCTCCCTTTTCCCCTCCCCCCACCATGCTCGCTCTTGTACTCTCTCCCTCTCTATCTAAAATAAATAAATCAAATCTTAAAAAAAAAAAGAAAAGAAATCCTTCCTCCATAACACACATTGAAAATGTCTTTGCCCAGACTGTTGTTTGACTAATATTGTTTATAATATTGCTTTGTGAATAAGAGAGTTAAATTTTAATAGAGTAAAATTTATCGACCTATTACTGGGTGTTTTGGGCTTTTTATGTCTTCTATAAGGAACTTTTGCTATCTCCAAAATCTTAAAGATATCCTTTCACATTTTCTTATAAAAACGTTCAAGCTTTTGCTTATCACAATTAGTCCAGCTGCAATTATTTTCATATAATATAAAGGGATCTAGCTTCATTTTATTTTTTCCACATGGACATCTAGTAATCTCAGCAACATATTTTGTGTTCCATTTTTTGGGTCACTTATTGATAATCAAGTTTCCCTATCAGCATGGTCAGTTTCTGAGTCCTGTAGTATGTTTCAGTGGTCTGTTTTTCTACTCCTGTGTAGATACGGCATTTTGTTTATCGCTGTAGCTTTAGAGACGCCATTTCATAGGGTTTGGTCAGGGACTAGGGAGCCACACTGCTTCGGTTTGAATCCTAACGCTACTATTGCCTAGCCATGTTACCTTGAGAGAGATTCTTAATCTCTTTGTACCCCAGTTTCCTTTTTATCTATAAAATGGTAGCAATAATCTTATTAAACTGAATAGATGAAAGGCTTTTCCCTGGCGTATAATTGCTCAATAAAAGTTAGCAGCTATTGTTTTTATTTGTAGTATCACTATTATTATTACTAATTGGGGTATCTGATAGAGCAGGCCACCTCTACCCTTTTCTTCTTCCTCAAAATGTTCTTAG
Organism: Leptonychotes weddellii; assembly: GCF_054177405.1. Classification (NCBI taxonomy): domain Eukaryota; kingdom Metazoa; phylum Chordata; class Mammalia; order Carnivora; family Phocidae; genus Leptonychotes; species Leptonychotes weddellii. Next base: position 58,199,359 of record NC_138372.1, read on the forward strand.
TTATTGTTGACCTTTTGCTCTTTTAAAGGAATTTCAAGATTGGTTTATAATGTCTCATAAAAAAGGCTGTTGAAAATGCAAATGGCATCGCATTGCCAAGTGGATTAATTTGAGTCTTCTTATCCATAAACTTGGTATACCTATTTGTCTATTCAGTCCTTTTTTGTTCATCAGAAAGTAATTTTGTAATTTATTTCACAGAGATCAACAATATGTGTTATATTTATTCTTAGTTATATTTTAGTTTGTTATTATTTTGAATGAGGTACTTTTTTATATTATTATTCTTGAATGACTTATTACTGCTGTGTAGAAATCCTATCATTTTTATATTGAGCCTGTATTTAGCCACCTTGCTGAACAATTACTAATTCTAATGGTCTATATATTCTCATGGATTATTTATGCAAACAAACTGCCCATTTATACAGAAATACAGTGTTGTTTCTATCTTTCCAATATGTACCTCATTTTATTTTTCTTGTTTTATTGGGTTGGCTGAGACCTTCTAACAGCATTAAAGACGAGCAGGGACAGCAGGCATCCTTGTCTTATTCTCACTCTAATGGTGACATTGTTAAGTTTCATTGTTAAGTTTGATCCTTGCTGTAGATTTTTGATAAAGAATAATTATCAAGTTTAGAAAGTTCCCTTTTACTTCTAATTTATTAAGAGTTTAAACTTAAGTAAATGTTAAATTTCACTAAATCTTTTTTGACATCTATTGAGCTTGTTATGGATTGTTCTTTAATTTGTTATTAGTATTGTGTAATGCATTAATAGATTTTCTAAGGTTGAAACATCTTTTCATTCCTAAGATAATATGCACTGGTTATCCAGAGTGTTTTAAGGAAACACCTGGGTCTTTTCCTAAAGGACAAGAGACCTTAAAGATTTTTGAGCAATTACTATTTTAATTTGACTTCACGTAAGTTTCTTTTCAGATCTTTGTATGTTTGGCTCATAATTTCTTTATTTCTTTCAATTTTTTTTGGAATTTCTATATTTTTAAAAATGAAACACGTAAAAGTTATATAATAGTAGCAAAATATATGCACAGTGAGAGAGGAGGGTGGAAGTGTTAGTTCTGCTTATTTTGGACCATGAAATGAAGAGATAGAAGAATGTCCTATCAGCAGAATTTCTTGGGTTAGTAACTTGGTCCAGTGCCATAATTACTTATTTACTTAGTAGGTGAATCATGCTGGCCATTTGTCTAGACACCTGGTGATGCTTGTATTTAGTCATTTAGGAAACAAACCCTTAATTGCTCCAGGGAATTGGGTACTGCTTGTGAAGTAGGAAGGCTTGTCTTCCTAAAGGCTATCCTGGGTAGCACTGATGATGGCTGGTCATGGAGAAAGAATCTGCTCCTATTCTCTTAGAGCTACTTTTGTTTTTTCTCTGTTTTTATTCATCTTTGGTAATTGCATCATTTTTGAGACTTATATACATGTAAAACCTTTTGTAGTTCTAATACTCAGCAAAGAAACCATGTTCTACTCAATAATTAGAGCTTTCATATAAAAAAATTATTTCAGTGTAATTGCTCTTGGTGGTAAAATGCTAGGTCACTGTAGAAATATGGTTTTGATGGTTGTTGAGCAGTCCAGTTTCTGAATATCTATCCTAATTACATGCACATATTCATACAATTACTGTATTACCAAAAGAACTGTATATAAAGAGTAATAATAATGTGATGTCCCAGTCTGTTGGCTTTAAAAAGGATTTCAGAAATTGATTAAAACATTTAATGTTGGTTTTTAACTCAAGGACTTGTGAAGCGAATGCCTTATTCCATTTGGGGATGTGTTACAAAGGGAATATTCTTTCCTACTTCCCTCTTCATTCTATAGAACATAGGGAGAACAATACCAAACTCCTAGGAGTTATCTCCTTGATTAACTGTGAAGTAATAAACATAGGAAAACAGCAACAATTCATGCAGTTGGGTACTAAATCTCCACCTTTATGGCCTGCATTTGCCAACTGTCTCCATATTTGACAGATAAAGTACATCTGTGAATTTTAAGCTTCTCAGGTTACACTTAAGATATGTAATTAGATTTCAAGATATACATCTTGGGCGCCTGGATGGCTCAGTTGGTTAAGTGACTGCCTTCAGCTCAGGTCATGATCCTGGAGTCCTGGGACCAAGTCCCGCATCGGGCTCCCTGCTCAGCAGGGGGTCTGCTTCTCCCTCTGATCCTCTTCCCTCTCGTGCTCTCTGTCTCTCATTCTCTCTCTCTCAAATAAATAAATAAAATCTTCAAGATATACATCTTACCCAAAACTTCTGCTACAGGGGGGAAAAGCCAATTAAGCCAGGTTTACTCAGCTTCAAAACAAAACTTCAGCTTGAAAGTAGATGGAAGAACTCCACTAATGAGAACACACCACATGGGACATGTTACTGTTTAATGGAGACGGTGTGCTCTGGGACACAGGCTCTTCCTTTTCTGAAGGCTGGAGTCAGGAAGTTTACTTGGTTAATAAATTCAGTTCCTTTAGACATGTAGTTTGATGGATGGACAGGTGGAAATTAGTGTTTTGAACAATTTGTTGCATATAATTTTCTAAGCATTTACACTCGTTGGATGAAAGCTGAGAAACCATATTAACTCAAACAGGCCAATGAAGAGGTACTTCAATGCTTGAAGCAAAAATACCTTTCAACTATGTAAAAGTGGGCTGCTAAGGACTAATTCTAGGCTAGAAATACCTCCAATAATCATAATGACTACAGTTATAAAAGTTACTAATATTTCTTGAGCAAATGCATACATAAGCCCTTCCTAGACATAAAGCATTAACTTATTTGTACTCATGAAAACCATACAGAATAGTATTCTGTTATTTTATAGTTAGAAATGGAGGTTCAGAAAAGATTATCTAAGTGTCTCCCTTGATCCTTGAGGTTAAATTATCTTCTGTGAAATGAAAACAGACTACTTGATTGTTGCCTTTTATAAAATAGCCCTAATGCCCTTAAAAACAAAAGCTTCCTTGACTCATATAAGAAGAGATTTCACGAAGACACCAGAAATATTGGTTCATTAGGGTGAGCATATATTGTTAACATGGGAAATTCATGTGAAATAAAGTTACTATATATCTTCAAAAAGATAGTAATCTAATCAGGCAGATAAAACAAATACACGAGGAATTACTTGAAATAATTAAAAAACAAAATGTCAACAAATGCAAGGTAGGCAGATACTTAGAATTGAACTCTGGTTCCTCTGGACTTAATTTGTATCACCAGTAAAACTGTGGGGCTGGGGTGGGCAACTACTTTTCTTAAAGGTTTCGTCCTGCTCCCAGGCAAAGATTGGAGAACCCAATGAGTACATATGAACAAATCAATTTGGAGCACACAGCAAATGCCAACTATCAAAGCAAAGTGGGGGCCAGTCCTTCAGGGTCTCCTAGCGATAAGATTTGAACCAGATCCAAAGAGGGTGAGACATATATTGATTAGTTCAGAGGGGCTGGGGATGTTCAGATTTGGGGATAAAGGTAGAGGAAGGATATTGATCAACTAGAGAGTGAGAAAATGGCAGGTGTAAAAAAGGGCGCAGGAGTGACAAATTGAATAAATTTTTCCAAAGTAGACAGATCAGGAAAATTGAAGGAAGAAGTTGATAAAGCATATTAGGATGACCAGTGATCATTTTTTTTTAAGGCCCTGTGTGCCAGAGCAACTGAATCAGAAACTCTAGGAATAGGACACTATTTTTTTAAACAGTTTTATTGAGATATATAATTCACATACCACATATTTCACTCATTTGAACTTTACAATTCAGTGCTTTTTAATTCAATCAGAGTTGTGAAGTCATCACCACAATCAATTTTAGAACAATTTTTATCACCCCTCAAAAAACTGTACCCATTAGTAGTAATCACTCCCCAATATCCATAATCCACCTCCTAGCTCTAGGCATCCACTAATCTATTTTCTGTCTGTATAGATTTGCCTATTCTGAATATTTCATATAAATGGAATTATATAATAGGTGACCTTTGTGACTGGCTTCTTTCACCTAGTGTAATGTTTTTAGGGTTCATCAATGCTCTAGAATGTATCAGCACTTTTTATAATGGAAAAATACTCCATTATATGAATATATACCTATACAATTTATTTATTTTTATCAATTAATGAACATTTGTATTGTTTCCACTTTTTGGCTATTATGAATAATTATGCTATGAACATTCATGTACAAATTTTGTGTGAACATACGTCTTCATTTCTCTTGAATATATAACTAGAAGTGGAATTCCTGGGTCACATGCTAACTCTATGTTTAACATTTTGAGGAAAGACCAGATTGTCTTTCAGAGCAGCTACACCATTTTATATCCCTAGCAGTGATGTATGAGAGTCTCAGTGTCTCCATCTTTGTCAATACTTGTTATTGTCTATCTTTTTGGTATTTGTCATCCTAGTGGATATGAAGAGTATCTCATTGGGTTTGATTTGCATTCCTCTGATAATGATGTTGAACATCTTTTCATGTGCTTATTTTCCAGTTGTCAATCTTCTTTGTTTTGCCATTTTTTAATTGGTTGTCTTTTTGTTACTGAGTTATAATCATTCTTTATATGTTCTAGACACAAGTCCCTTATCAGATATATAATTTACAAATATTTTCTCTCATTTTCTATAGGTTGCCTTTTCACTTTCTTGGCAGTTTCCTTTGAAACACAAAAGTTTTTAATTTTTATGAAGTCCAATTTACACATTATTTATTTTGTCATTTGTGCTTTTGATGTCATATCTAAGAAGAATTTGCCTAAGCCAAAGTTGGGAATATTTACTCCTTTATTTTCTTTTAAGAGTTTTATAGTTTTAACTTCTATACTTAGGTCTATGATCCATTTTAGCTAATTTCTGTGTGTGGTGTGAGGAAGGGGTACAACTTCAATCTTTTTCTCATGGATATACAATGGTCCCAGAACTATTTGTGGAAAAAACTATTTCCCCCCTCAACGAATTGTCTTGGCCCTGTTGTCAAAAATCAATTGATCATAGATGCATGGAGTAAATTTTGAAATCAAAAAGTGTGAGTCCTCCAATTTTTTTTTCTCCTTTTTCAAGAGTGTTTTGGCTACTTTGGATCCCTTGAATTGCCATATAAATTTTATGATTAGCTTGTAAATGGGATACGGGCTTTTTCAAAGTACCCAAGTGATTCTAATGTATAGTCAGGGTTGCAAACCACTGATATATGTCTGAGAAGCACAAATAATATTTACTGATCTACTATTATGCATCTATCTCTACACTGGGTGACTTACATTTTTTTTCTTAAATCATTTGATCCCTGTAGTAACCTTGTGGGACAGACACTATTATCTCTAATTACAGGCAATAAATGAGAGTCTAAGAAAGGTAAAATCTCTTTTTTTTTTTTAGATTTTAAAAAATTTATTTGAGATAGAGCAAGAGCAAGAGAGAGAGCATGAGCGGTGGCTGGGGGTGGGGAGCAGGGAGGGTGGAGAGGGAGAAGCAGTCTCCCCACTGAGCACGGAGCCTGACATGGGGCTTGATCCAAGGACCCTAGGATCATGACCTGAGTGGAAGGCAGACACCTGACTGAGCCACCCAGGTGCCCCTAAGAAAGGTAAAATCTTGTCCATAGTTAGTTGGTAGTGATGTTGAGATTTAACTTAGTTTTTGCATTAATTATTCTAATTCCTTACCCAAGAAATGTAGATCAGATAGGCTGGAAACTACCTCTTATAAACCTATGGCATTTGTATCACTATTATAACATTCATATTAGAAAGACAATAAATCAAGTTTATTTGATATGGCTGAATCATGAAGGTATATAGGAGGAACATGAGAAAAGGTGAAGCTTCTTAGGTAGGAGGAGCCATGGTGTTTGCCAAATGGCAGATGGTGGTAAATATTTCATGTTCCACAAAAGCATTTAAAAGAGGGGGGCAATCTGCCTAGTTTTTAATAAAGCTAAATTTACTTAAAATGCTTGGCTTCTGAGATTATTTTCTTTACTGACATGTGCATCTATGTAAAACATATTCTTGTTAAATCATGTAGAAAGTATAAACATTATTTGTTTTAGCTTTTGCTCTCCTGAATAGTAATAGAAAGTTTGAAACCCTATGTAAGTCTCCCAAAATTGTTTATTTTATTTTATTTTTTTTTTAAGATTTTATTTATTTATTTGACAGAGAGACACAGCGAGAGAGGGAACACAAGCAGGGGGAGTGGGAGAGGGAGAACCAGGCTTCCCGCAGAGCAGGGAGCCAGACATGGGGCTCGATCCCAGGACCCTGGGATCATGACCTGAGCCGAAGGCAGACGCTTAACGACTGAGCCACCCAGGCGTCCCTAAAATTGTTTATTTTACTTTGCTGGTTGAGGAAGCCCAAGTCTAGAAACCACTGCCATATGTAATAGTGAGCTCCTGAGGAATTTTGAGGGAAGTGAAATGAAACCCTTAGATTTATATGTAAGAGAGATCACCCTTTCAACAAATGGTGTTAGGACAACTGCATATCCACATACAAAAAAATGAAGTTAGACTCCTATCTCACACAATATACAAAAATTAACAAAATGGATCACAGACTTAAATGTAGGAAATAAAACTTTAAAACCCCTGAAAAAAAACACAGGAGTGAGTTTTCATGATCTTGGATTAGACAATGGTTTCTTACATTCAACGCTAGAAGCATAAGCAGGAACACAATAGAGAAACTGGACTTCACTAAAATTAAAAACTTTTGTACTTGAAAAGAAACTATCAAGAAAGTGAAAAAAAAAACCCACAGAAAAAGGAGAAAATATTTGCAAGTTACATACCTGATAAGAGATTTGTATCTAAAAAAAAAAAAGAGATTTGTATCTAGAACATATAAAAAACTATTACAACTCAATAACAAAAAGACAAATATCCCAGTTAAAAATGATTTTAATAGACAAAGGATTTGAATAGATATTTCTCCAAAAATATGCAACTAGCCAATAAGCACATGAAAAGATGTTCAACATCATTAGGTATAGAGAAATGCAAATCAAAACCACAATGAGATTCCATTTCATAAGCACTAGGATGGCTATTATCAAAAAGATAAACAATAACAAGTGTTGACAAAGATGGAGAAACTGAATCTCACACATGCAGCTGCTCTGAAAAAACATTCTGGTAGTTCCTGGAAATGTTAAACCTACAGTTGCATATGATCCAGTAATTTCACCCTAAGAGAAGTGAAAACACATGTTTACGTGAAACTTGTCTGTGAATGTTCATATCAGCATTATTCATAATAGCCAAAAAGTGGAAACAGCCCAAATGCTCACCAAGTGATAAATGTATTAATGGTATATACACATACAATAGAATCTTACTCAGCAATAAAAAGTACTAATAAGTACTACAAAATAGATGAACATTGAAAACATTATTTTAAGTGAAAGAAGCCAGTCACAAAAGGACACTTCTATGAAATGTCCAGAATAGACAAATCTATAGAGACTGAGAGTAGATTGGGGCTGGGGCATGGAACTAGGGCAGGAATGAGGTGACCTGCTAATAGGTGCAGGGTTTCTTTGGCGCTGATAAAAACAGTCTAAAAAAGTAGATTGTGGTAATGATACACAGCCAGTGGAGATACTAAAAAACACTGAGCCCTATATTTTAAATGAATGAATAATATGGTATGTGAGTTACTACAAACCTATTAAAAAGAAAAAAAAAAAAGATCATTAAGTGTCAATGTGGAAGACAGGATGTTAGAGACTGACACTATAGATAAGGAAGTAAGCCAAAAAAGTGTTGATATAATCCAAGGAAGTGATAAGCTAGGCTTGAATTAACATAAGGAAATGGAGATGATACTATGGGAAGAATTGCAAGATCAGGAGGTAACTAGGCAAACCACCTCAACATCATCCTTGATGGGTGGTAAACGTCAATTTATTTAAAAACACCCAGGGCTGCCTGGGTGGTTTAATTGGTTAAGCGTCTGACTCTTGATTTCGGCTCATGTTTCAGGGTTGTGAGATTGAGCCCTGCGTCGGGCTCCATGCCCAGCATGGAGCTTAAGATTCTCTCCCTCTCCCTCTACCCGCCCCTCACTCCCTCTAAAAAAATAAATAAAAATAAAATATAAATAAAAAAATAGAAACACCCAGAGCTGAGGCCTCTGTCCAGCAGTTCCTATCCTCCAGCTGGCGTAGCTGGAGAATCATTTTAATTAACTGTTTTGTTTAGTGGCAAAATGTGCTTGTCTATAGCATTTACCCATTGTTTGAGGTCTGCCTTGTAAAAATTGGCATGTTGCCTTAACTCTTGAAAATTTTGTTTGTTTAGTAAATGATCAGGATCTGTTGTGGATTCTAGAATATATAAATGTCTGCACAAGAAAGGTCAGAGAGGCTAATTCTCAAATTAGAAATCTATAGTTGAAAGACTAAGCTGTTAAGCAGATGTGCAGATGAAGGGATCAAACCCCCATGTGGCGCTGGACCAGCTCTCTCACCATGAGTCCATCTGGGCTATGCAGAAAAGGCACAGCAGTAATGTGGGGCTTTTCCTGAGGGCTTCTCCTTGGAATACTGAGAAGGTCCTATTGATACTCCTCACATTCGGCTTAATCAAGATGGGACCCTTTTCGGCCCCCTGATAATGTGTTTACATTACACAGACAGAATTTTTCTCTTAAGATTCCATTAAATATTTAACACCACTAAAGAAAAATACAACCAGTCACATAGCTGTATCAGAATGAGAGATCAATCAGTTTTCAATCTTGTTTGGCAACCCTCTCGCTAGACCAGGCGGGCAGGAATCCCGTGGAAAGAGAGGAAGGGATGTTAGGCCTTGAGCCAGAGATAAAATTAAATCTCTGTTGGTCCATCTACTTTAAAACCTGCAGCCCTTTCTGTATGCTGACAAAGGGACACACTTGAAGAGGCAGATGCCTGACATAGCTTTTGTCTGGAGAATCAGAGGTATCTCAGAAGTCATGCTGATTGTTTCCAGCACCTTCTTTAAAATGTTGCTCTTTTCACCCATACAGTTTTCTCTGGTATCCCCAAAGGAAGACAGTACTTGGGATTTCAGAGTCTCAGCAACAACCTGATGACAAAGTTAGGCATATTTAGTAGCCAATTTAACTTTCATACTCCCGAGCAGTAGAAATAATAGCAATAATAAAAATATTTTGCATTTATTTAGCATGGTACAGTTACAAAGCACTTCACATATATTGTCTTATTTAATTTACCCAGTGGAGAAAACTGTGCTATTTAACTGTTCAATATATGTTTAATTTGATTTTATTATGAAAAAACATTAAGCAAAAAGTTTTTCTCCATAGGAAAATAAAGGGTTCTAAGCACAGCTTCTGTGGGAATGCTCAGCAATGTTCTTTCTCCCTCCTGCCCCTCCAAAGATACTTTGGCTAATAGTAAATGTTCCTAATACCTTCACCAAGAACAGAGAGTAGCAACAATTTCTCCCATTTTGTCAAGGAGGATCCATTGAGCATCCCAAGTCCAGAGACGAGTAGACAAGAGCATATGATGAACTTGACCACATTTCTCTGATAAGGACAGTGATAGCAAAGAAGTAGGTTATCCACTTCTCGTCTGCTAGTTTGCCTCTCACTAGACCATAGACTTAATCTTGCAGCATGGGTTCTTACAGAAAACAGGACAACTTACCGGGATGAACCAGATATTTAACATGAAGCTAATAAAGCTTGAGCACCAGGGCCCTTGACTTGCGTGGGCCCCTTTTGGAGGTAAAGAGATCACAGAAGGAGGAACTGAGGGCGCCTGGGTGGCTCGGTCGGTTGGGCATCTGCCTTCGGCTCGGGTCATGATCTCAGGGTCCTGGGATCGAGCCCCGCGTCGGGCTCCCTGCTCGGCAGAGAGCGTGCTTCTCCCTCTCCCTCTGTCTCTCCCCTGACTTGTGTGCTCTCCCTCTCTCTCTCTGAAATAAATAAATAAAATCTTTAAAAAAAAAAAAAAAAGGAGGAACTGAATCTTCAGGTCTCCAATAGCTTGTGATTTATTTTTTCCTTCTAAATATTTACTTTCGTACCTGATTTGTATTTGTAATTTTATTTTTTCTTAAAGACCCTCACTCCTCCCAATCACATAGGCTTTAGGCCTCATGCCACTTGGATCCACACTTGGAAAGTACTTGATTCAAAATAATACCACAGCAGGCGTGCCTGGCTGGCTCAGTCAGTAGAGCATGCAACTCTTGATCTCAGGGTTGTAAGTTCAAGCCCCACATTGGGTGTAGAGATTACATAAAAATAAAATCTTTAGAATTAATAATAATACCACAGCAAATGGCTTCAACCTTCATAGCAAGGCCAGATTTGGATTAAATGCCAAACTAGTGGTAGATCCACTAGTGATACAAAACTGGTGAGATCAAACCGTAACACACCAAATTCAAATAGGCAAAGTAAATGCCGAATCTATTTTTTTTTAATGCTGCATCTTTATTCTTCTGAAACTGATCTACTCTTCAGGCTCCTCATCTTCTTCCTGAGTAGTAGGGAAAATTCAATTTGGTAGTTCTGTTTTTTTTCTTTTTCTTTCCATTTAAAATACTTGTTTCCAGGAAGAGGCTTGAACTTTTTAGAATTTTCCACTTCCCCCTTTCTGTTCCCAAAGTATAGAGAGTAGGGGTGGGGGTATCCCTTGATGTTGGTATCCACGTGCAGAGGGCCCTCTGATCTCATTCATGATGCCTGTGTTTTTTTTTCTGGGCTCTCATTGGGTAAACTTTATGGGGATTTGCCATGCTGGGAACAAAATGACTCCAACTGGGGGCACGCCCCCTTTTAAAGCTTAACACACATGCCATCCTCCTGCTATCTTCCAGAATGCAGGAGGAAGCTTGAGTTGAGCAAGATTCTGTATAGCTACACCCAGACCATTTCACTCTGTGGGGCCACCACCGACGTTTCCTCCCAGAGCACAACCACACCACCCCCTCATTATCAAGAGACATCAGGACACCTATCTTCCCATTGGCTTCCCCTACCTCTTTCCCTGTTTCTTCCCACTAAGGAATTCCTCAGAGAAAGTTGAAACTCCCCCACCCCTCATGCCCCATTTTCTCTTCCTTTCTTGAATGGACTTCTTCTAAGTCATCTCCTTCCTGGAACAATAAACCTCACAGCTCAGCTGAAGTAATAGAAAGAATTTCCCCTCTATGTTATAGAAAAAGCACAACAATGCCTGATTTGCGCTTCCGGCCTGGTTCTTGATGTGTTAATTGAAGCTAAGAGATTTTAGAAAATCCTTTTGATTTTCAACAGAACCAGTTGTTCAAAATGATTGTCTTGCTGTCTGTGCCAAAGATCTGGATATCCAAAGCCGTGTATCAACTCTCCCTTTACCTTTGCAATCCTACCCTAATAATCCTAATCCTCCCTGGGGCAAATGGATGCCTCTGGAACACAATGGGGATGTGCACAAAAGACTGCAGAAAGAAAAAGCACGTTAACATAATTCAAAATTATTACCTCTACCATAAGACTATTAAGAGGTCTTTTTTCAGATTTTCTTTTGTAAGTATTTCTATTTTGAGCAGTGCTGTATTTTTGTTTTATTTTCGTTACTGTTCTAAGTGACAGTTTGGTACTCTGATATACTTAGAAACTAGTCAGGTAAGTACATATTTATATTTGGCTAACAAATACGACTTCGTTGGATAGTAGATGTTAGGTAATAGTGAATGGCAGGTGCCGTCTGGAACCTTGGAGGTTAAATTCCAACCAGCAAGGCTCTCCCAGATTCTACTCCAAAATAGTGACCTGCTATATACAGGTGGCTGTCTATCTATAGATATCTCAGACGTGGCTTGATATATACAGTAACTTTCAAAGTGGCCTGGCTTAACAACTAGAAGGTAAAGAGCAATTCATACTTAAGACATCCCAACAATAGAAGGACTATGACAAGAACTTCTGAACTAGTCTTCCTACATCTATCCTCTCTCCCTATAGTTTATTTTCTATGCAAAAACTAGAACCTTTCTTATAAACCTAAATAACCCTCCAGTGGCTTCTCATTACTCAGAGTAAAAGTTCATGTTCTTTACAGTGTCGCAGCAGGTCCTCCATGTCCTACCTCCTGCCTCCTCTCACCCCATTCCAGCCACACTGGCCTCCAGCCCTTGAGCACAGTCCTGCTTCTGGGCCTTTCCAATTACTGGAGCAGTCTTCCCTGGGATACCCTGTCACCCATCCCCTCATTTCCTTCACACCATGCTGAAGTGTCACCTCATCAGAAAGATTCTCTTGGACCACCCTGAATGAAGTCCTCTCCTTGCCTTAGGCATCACTATCGGCCTCTTCCCCTGTTTAATTCTTCTTCCTAGCACTTACTCCCATTGTCAGAATTCATTTTCTGTCTCTCTCCATTGGAAAGTATACTACTTGGGACGGGATCTGCTTTATTTCTTGCTGAAATCCCAGCACCTAGAGGAGTCCCAGGCACAAAGTAGACTCTCAACTACAACGACGGACTCATCCCAGGTTGCTTAGAAATTTCTCAGTTTTAGTAGAAAATTTCACATCCTTGGAATCCACTCTGCCCCAGGAAATCCCAGACTGTTGGCGACCCTACTCTCAATAAATAGTTCATGGATGAAAGAAAGGGAAAAAAAAAATAATGACAGGGAAGATGGGTAGAAGGGAGCTAGGGAGAAAAGGAGCGAGGGAGAGGGAGAAAGAGAAAGGGAAATGATCTGAATATTTCCCTATTGTAATGTGGAAAGCAAAAGATATTTTTGTACTATTTTCAGGGGATGCCTGGATCAAATTAAATATGCTTTTTAAAGCAGTGAGACCCTCTTATTCTTGGTTTTGATGTTTCACAGTACCATAATACATCTGATTGGAATTTCAATTTCAGGTTTAATATACTATGCAAGCTGGTGTAGGCTCTATAATTATGCATATTCATGAGAGCAATCATGCCCTTACTTTTGATATGACTGGGAAAGTAAGGTACTAACGAGAGAACAATAATCAAAGAAACAGGGGGAGTACCAATTGTTATTTACTTATGACATTTTACTAGAAAAACAAGCAAAATGAAAGACTGTTTCCAATGATGCACTAAAACTAACAAAACAATGTTATAAAATGTCATATTTTTCTTTCCCTTTACACAATAAAACATTGTAAAGCTGCACCACTAGGCAGTCACTCCACCAGATGCAATAATATCCAAATGTGAAAGTACTTAATAATATTACAGTTTAAATTTTTAATTCCTTTGATATTTCAAAGATGTCCTTTGAAGAGCCCAAATCAAATCAGACTGGTACTATCTCTTGTGGATCCTTACATTGCGGTCCCAAAGACCTACTGTTCTCTTCTGGGTGCATTTCAGTTATTTACCTTGATAATACTTCAGTCTATCTGGCCTGAGTGTGTCAATTTGTAATCAGTTGTGGAATGTAATAAAGGAAGATCTGCCTTCCTAAGCTTGCAATCGTCAGTTGTGTATCAGGACCAAAGACTCTCTGTTGAGTATCTGTTTCATTTGATCTAAGCAAATAATTACACACCTCGGTGCCTCAGTAGTTTCATCTGTATGATAGAAATAAGATTATTGGGGCCTTGAGGTCTTATGGCAATGGGAGAAGAGGCTTTAGAAATCAAAGCAAGGAAGAAAACACTTTAAACTCAGGACAGGAATCACATCTTATTATCCTGTATCCCCAGTGCACGGCAGAACACCCAACTAACTTACTATGGGCCTTAGGAGATTGCTTATCTACTATGTCATTCCATCCGGTAAGCCACCCCTTGAAGCAGGTGTTATCTATCACACCTTGCTTGTAAAGCCCAGAGAGGTTCAGCGGCTTGCCCCAGATCAGACAAATAGTACACAGGAGCGGCATGCTTCGAACCTTGCCCTTCCAACGGTAGTCTGGTCATCATTCCAGGACACCTGTGCATTTCCTCCAGTAATAAAACTGATTTATGTGAACCATTTCAGCTTGTTTTAACACACCAAAGCCTATCTACAGAAACGTATGGAAGGTTTGTGCCCAAGCCTGCTTCTGTGTCATGTGTGTACTTTCTTCCTGACCCTCTCTTTGCAGACCATCTCTATCCCAGCATGAGAGTTGTCTATAAACCTTGTGCAGTCACTTTGTAATTTGGAACCTCTACAGGAGCTGACTACATTGAACCCAGTCAGTGCATGGTTTAACACCTACTTCAACACACACAACCATTCCCCACACACACCAGCAGTTTTTACCCAACCAAACAATAGCAGACTGAGCTCCTACACTATGGAGAGGAGGCGATAGAAAGGCGTAATGGAAACACTGACACACCACACGTTACTTAGTGTGCAGGTGCATTAATGAGCCCTCGCCTCAAATCCCAGGTTTGCCAAGAGTGTCTTCGCTCATGTATCACAGTGAAGCCATCTCGGGTGTGAGTGGAAATGCTAGTAGTATTCATGCCTGCACTAAGAATTTCCTGGAACCCATCACAAAAGATGCATTTTCCAAATGGATTTTGTTAACTTAATTTATTTTGTTCTTCTTGTAACTAGAAACCTAGAGGGAAAGTGAGAAGAATAAATGGGTGAAAGTGCTCCAGGGGATGGCTTGTCTATAGAAGCACCCAGGTATTCTGAACGGACCTTGATGAGTACTGCTTGTCAAAGGATCTGCTATGCATTTTGCAGAATAAAATAACCCCTTTTTCAGCTGTTGATAAACCATTCTCCAGGGAAATGGATGAAGAGCCATATACTACTGATCTCTGCTGCCCAAATGTACACTTGTTTGAAGGGAAGGCAACCAAAACAATATAACGAGAAATAATAGTTTAAAAAATGTTATGGGGGCGCCTGGGTGGCTCAGTTGGTTGAGCGACTGCCTTCGGCTCAGGTCATGATCCTGGAGTCCCTGGATCAAGTCCCACATCGGGCTCCCTGCTCGGCAGGGGGTCTGCTTCTCCCTCTGACCCTCCCCCCTCTCATGTGCTCTCTCTCTCTCTCTCATTCTCTCTGTCTCAAATAAATAAATAAAAATCTTAAAAAAAAAATGTTATGTTTCCTTCCAAGACATATTTTGTCTTATTGTTACAAAACAAGTTCAGTACATACAAGGAGGAAGACGTATTCCAGACTGAAAATGGATTTCAGCTTGGCAAAAACAAATTAATTGAAACACGATAAGTCACTTATTTAACTCAGCACAGGGGCTGCCAGATTAACCGTGCGTGAGCTAAGACAACTAAAGAAAATTCTGTGTTTGTTCTGCTGCAAAATTAGCCCAGGCAAATCAAAACAAGACTCATAGGCAAATCAAAATGACATGTTCAAAATAAAATCATGTTAATATGGGTTGCAAGGGCAACTTTATTAGCAAGTCAACTTTAGGAGAAGTGCAGTCTGGATGTCAAAACCTGATTGCTTGAAAAAACACTCCCAAATAATTACTCTGTTAATAGAACTACAATTAAAATCATGCAGGACAGCATGTAGAGAGCCTCCTCCTACTTCTCACCCTATGTATTATTTATGGTTGCAGGTTAGGTTATAGCCCCAAATATCATATTTCTCACCAGAAACAGCACTAAGTAATTGGGTGCTGTAGGGCTTACTGTTCAATACTGAGTCATTTTGATTAGACCCATATTTTATCACTAGTGCTATTAGCATCAGAGATTTTTTTTTAAGCCATGAAACTTCAAGGTTCTTGGAGTTGATGTTCATAAAATTAAGGAAATCAGTTTCTTCTATCTACTTTTCTCTTCAAGAATCAAGTGACTTAGTGTCTCATCCAGGTCTAGGTGGCTTGAATCACCAATCACTTTCCGTCTGATGCTAGATTGTGAACTCAATCCGTTTTCTGTAACTGAGCAGCAAAGTTAAAGAAGGGCTGGGCCATGCTCTAAACTGTGGAAGTATTGGATCTAATGTAGATAGTTAATTCAGCCATTTCTGAGTAGTGTGCACTCATGTTGGTTGAGCTAATAATGTCAATCTGAAATCAATATGAACTTTATGGAATATCTCGATAAATTTATTCCAACTTTATAGAATATGTTAATAAAATATCTTTATAAGATATATAAAACCTTTATGAAATATCATTAAAAATGTATGTATAGGGGTGCCTGGGTCACTCAGTTGGTTAAGCATCTGCCTTCGGCTCAGGTCATACTCCCAGGGTCCTGGGATTAAGCCCACATCTGGCTCCCTGCTCAGTGGGGAGCCTGCTTCTCCCTCTGCCCTTCCCCCTGCTTGTGCTCTCTGTCTCTCTGTCAAATTAAAAAAAAAAAAATGTATGTATAGTAATGGGCAATTCTTCACCTATGCTTTGGATCCTCTGACCTCAGACGCTCTGCTTTCCTCCCAACCTCCTTACTTCCTTCCCTCCTTCCCCCTCCATTCTTTCTTTCCTTCCTTCCATCTTTCCTCCCTTCCTTCCTTGCTTTCTTGCTTCTTTCCTTACATACATTCAATGAGTTCTCTATACTGTTGATTTTTCTCCATGCAGCCTATGAAAATGCTTAATTCCATTTTTCTTTTCATTTTTCAATCCCATGCTCTCCTGTCTTTACTATGATAAACTCTTCTATCCTTCATATAAGCTACTTCAAAGTGGTGTGTACTCTCAATGTCTTTCTCTCTAAATTTTCATCTACTTCTCTAACTTATGCAGCTGGGTTTTCACACTACCATACCAATAAACTTGCCAATGACATCCTATGTTGCAAAAGTTCATGGACATTGTCTTTGTTTTTATTCATCTTTCTGGGGCATTTGACCCATTTCCCTTTATCAAAATTCTCTCTTCTCTTGCCTTGGGAGACATCACTCTGTTTGTTCCTCTTTCAGCTCCTTCTTTGGATTTTCTTTTTCTTAATCCAGAAATATCCTTCTCCCCAGGATCTTTTTCTTGGTTCTTTCCCTTTCATTCTATGTGTAATTCTTAGGTGACCTCATCCATGTCCATGGATTCAGATAGCACTTATATGTTCATATTCTCAGCCTATGCCTGCTGAGATCCAGAATCAAGTATCAGTTACCTTTTAGATGTCTGTACTTCAGTACCTTTGTAGGCAACTAAAACTCAAACTGCCTGAAACTGAACACATTTTCTTTTCTCCCAAAACTTTTCCTTGGTTTATTTTCCCTAAGGTGGGCAAAAATGACGGACATCCTTGGTGATAGGCAAGACTTCTCGTCTTCCACATTCAATTATACACTGAATCTTATCTATGTCATATCTGTACATCTCCCCATTCCCACTGCCTTTTTTTTCCTTTTTAAGTATTTTTGCTGAAGTTAATTGACATACAATATCCTATTAGTGTCAGGTGCACATCATAATGATTCAATATTTTTATACATTACAAAGTGATCCCCACAATAAGTCCAGTTACCACCTGCTGCCTTTTAATTGGAATCTCTCCACTGAATTATTAAAATTTCTTCTGAAATACTATCTGTACTTCTGGTATGACCTCCTCCAAAATGGAAATCCAATCATATCATGCCCCTGATTAAAATCTCTCTATGGTTTCCTACTGTATTAGTTAGGGTTCTGCAGAGAAATAGAACCGATAGGTCATAAGGTATTAGATCACACAATTATGGAGGCTGAAAAGTCCCACAGTCTGCCATCTGCACTGAAGGACAGCTGGTGGTGTAGTTCGAAGTCCTAAGAACCAGGAGCTCTGAAGAAAAGAGATTGACGTCCCAGCTCAAACAGTCAAGCAGAGGGTGAATTCAAACTTTCTCTGCTTTTTTGTTCTATTCAAGCCCTCAATGGATTGGATAGTGCCCTCCCACATTGAGTTGGGTCATCTAGCTTACTCAGTCCACCAACTGAAATGCTAACCTCTTCCAGAAACACTCTCAAAGACACACCTGAAAATAGCATTTAACCAGCTAAGTAGACATTCCTTAGTGCATTCAAGTTAACACATAAAATTAATTATTATACCCACTATTTATATTGTGTACCTTCTATAGGTATTTTCTTTATGGTTAACATGGGGGCTTACATAAAATACTATGGTTATAACAATCTACTTTAAGCTGATAATAACTTCACTTGCATCTGAAAACGCTACACCTTTACCTCTACACATTATATATTAGTGATATCACATTTGACATCTATTTGTATTGTGTATACATAAGTATAATTTTATTTAGTTATTTTTAATACTTTTGTCTTTTATATTTTATAGTAGAATTAAAAGTGATTTCCCTTAACTATAGTGAACAAACTAATGGTCACCAGAGGGGAGGCAAGTGGGGGGGGATGGGTGAAGTAGGTGAAGGGGATTAAGAGTACACTTACCGTGAGCACTGAGTCATATATAGGATTGTGGAATTGCTATATTACACACGTGAAACTAAAATAACACTGTATGTTAACTATAATGGAATTAAAACTTCAAAAAAAAGAAGTGTGGGAAATGAAAAATTAGATGTATGACTGGACACTAGATTAAAAATGTTAAGATAAATACAAATCAGAAAGAAAAGTGATTCATCCACCATTGTTATAGTAATATGATATTTTGTATTTATTTATATACTTACCTTTACTGATGAGTTTCATACTTTCTTGTACTATCATGTTGCTGTTAAACATCCTTTTGTTTCAACTTGAAGAACTCCCTTCCACATTTCTTGTCAGGCAGGTCTAGTTGTGATGAATTCCCTCAGCCTTTGGTCTAGGAAAGTCTTTATGTCTCCTTTATTTTTGAAGGACAGTTTTGCCAGGAATAGTATTCTTGGTCAGAAGACTAATTTCAGCACTTTGACTATATTATCCTGAACCTTCTAGCATGCAAGGTTTCACTGAAAAGTCTTCCGATAATCTCATGGGGGTTCCCTTGAGACAAGTCACTTTTCTCTTCCTGTTTTCAAAAGTATCTCTTTGTCTTTGACTATTGACAATTTGATTATAATGTGTCTTGGTGTAGATTTCTTTGGGTTCATCTTTTTTGGGATCCTTTGAGATCTCTGAATCTGAACATCTGCTTACTTCCCCAGATTAGGGGAGTTTTCAGCCATTATTTCTTTGAATAATCTTTTGGCCCCTTTCTTTCTCTCTCTCTTCTAAATAATATATATAATATGCTCTCATAAGATATATATTGGTCTACATATGGTGCCCCTTAAGCCCTTAAGCTATATTCACTCTTTCTCATCCTTTTTTCTTGTTGCATACCCACTGTTTCTAGACCCTAGTTTAGCAGATGAGACTTTTCTTGAATTCATCCTGAACTTATCTCCTACCTCCTTGACTTCCTCCCATCTCTACAGCTACACCAACTACCTTTATTTTCATAGTACATTATGGATTATTTTGTTTTATGTTTGTTGTTGTTTGTTTTTACAACTTTTTGTCTCCACTTCACCCTGCGGTAACTTTCTATATCCCAACCCCCTTCTTGTAGCTATCCTCTACTTACTCTTTAAACCCTAGCGCTATCATCACCCCTACTGAGAAATTTGGTTTAGACCCCCCTCTCTAGTTTACATGCCCTTCTCTTAGCACTTACTAAACTCTACTGTGTTAATGGTAATGTTCTATTTGCCTTCATATGCCTTGAGCTTATCAAGATATGTAGCCTTTATTAAATGCTCAGTAAATGTTTATAGACTAAATGAACAAATTAATGAAAGTGAATAAATGACTGAGCCCCTCTTGATCCCTTGAACCAAAAAATGTGGGCTACCTCTGTATCCATCTATTTTTAAAAGAGGCAACTTCCACATTTATTAAGGCCAGTAATCCTTATATCAGTTGAAGAATATTCAAAGCCATGATTTTATCAGGGGTCGTAGATCTACCGGGTCCTCTTTCTTTTAGAAAGTCATGTTTTTTTATATGGAACTGCATTGAATTCCTTATCTCCATTAACCTGTATTTTAAATCTTCAGAGAACTAGAAAGTATTTACTATCTTATAAATGCAAACATTCCTTTTTCCTAGATAAATAGAAAAGAATAGCTAGAATTGTAAATAGGAAAGAAAGGTCTACTTTGCCTGAGTGACTTGATTCTCTTCATTTACCACATGTAAAGAGTGACTGAATTCATTGTCACCCTATTATGTATGTGTTAATTCAAAACCACTGTGGCACTCACTGTACCTTGTACTATTTGGTTCTGATGGTTTGTAAGGGAGTGATTTATACAACATCCACATGGGTTTTCTTAATTCTCTTACAAAGAAAAAAGAGGGGAAAGTTCCTGTGTCCTCTTGTAGTAACTCTTCTAGTAGAAATTATTGTCTTTTTAATCAAAATCAAAATACAGAATAACATCACTTGTATCCTCTATTTTTCTCATATGTTAGGCATTTTTTTGTTAAATAAGTATTTCTCATGGTAAATGGTTATATATTTCTCATGGTAAAATCATTCTTAAGTCAACAAAAATGTCAGCCAGAGTTGTTGCTGTAGTTCTTTTTTTTTTCTTGTTGGTTGGTTGGGTTTATAATTTTTTATAGGAACTATTTTTTCTTACCTACTCCAGTAATATCTCAGCATCTCATTTAGTTTTTAAACAAGGTTATGATATTTTCTTGACCATATAACATTCCTTTTCCTCTATTTATAACAAAAGAGATTAGGTGACTTTGACTGAAACTGCCTGACACACAGAAAGTGCTATTAAGTGCTCAGAAAATGTGGTATGTAGGAATGAATGAACACAAATCCAGGTAAACATAAGAATAAAGAAAAAATAAAAGGCTATAATTAGTAGTTTTTGTTTGTTTCTTTGTTCTCATATCCATTATCTCTTGGTGGTTTCCCAAGAATAGTTAATTGTCTATGTGACAAGGACTTTATATCCTTATGTCACTGGCCTCCATTCCCTTCCCCCATCAGTTTTTGAAATAGTTTTACCAGATCACCAGATGTACACCCTTAGCTACTGAAGAATCTCTTGTCTGTCTCTTTAGCTTCTCCATAAATACACACATTTCTTCATTTGTTTTTAAGGCAATGCTGTATGTATAATCATGTGTGAATCTTTATTGAACACTTATGGAATGAGCCACCTGTTCTTACAAATTGGCTGAGTCCTCAAGAAGGCCCAAATTAGTGAATTAGTTGATGAAGGAAATTTGTTGTAGAAAGAGCAGGCAGCTAAGAATTTTTCAGCTTGTCAAAAGTATTGTCAGTCTTACGGCTTGGCAAAGAGACAAGAAGATACCATTTCGAACACTTCTAGGTAGTGACTTAGTACCTTAAATTCACTAGAGAAGGAAATGAAATTGCTTGTCTTATCAGTTAAGAGAAGCTTTGCTGATCTCAGACCAAAGCCCAAAAAGTTAACCAAGTTTTGTAGAAATGGATAATCTTTGCTCACTGATCAATGTGGCTAGATTAGAAATGTGTTGCCAGAGGAGTTGTGGGAAAATAGGCTTCAGTGTTTTAGTTGGACCTTGGGCTCAAGGTAATGCAGAGCAAACCTTAGAAGTCACTTGGCCAACTCTCATTCAGGGAGCATGCCAGGCACCTGATGATTCTTTCGGGCACTTTTTTTTTTTTTTTAACCAGTCTTTATGAGTGAAACTGTCTTTGGGCTCCTCTCACAAGCATCTAGTTACTTGTTGAAACGTCAAAGTCGATATGAACCCTCGGACAGATCATTGTGTCACGGGCCTCCTCCTTCCACTTTACAAATCCTGTTGTTGATTGGCAAGCAGTTAGCGTCACAATCGCATATCTCTTAAACACCCAGAGGCAGTGTTCTTATATTCAAGGAAACAGTGCTCTACATGTGAATTGCACAGTAGGGAGCAACTCAAGATTGGACCCTGCCCTGACCCAGGGAGCCTAAGCATTCAACTTGTTCTCTACCTAGAACTTTGTGGGACTGTGTGGCCTCAGTCACAGCTTGTGCTTCATCTACATTGAGGGGAAAAAAAAAACATCCTCTTGACTCCATGTTTATAGAGATGTTGGCCAGATTTGTGTGAAGGTATGGCCAAGGTGGCATCTTATTCTTTTTCTCTCTCCTTTTATTTTTGTATAATACAAAAATAATAAACGTAATAAAAGTTCATTTTAGAAAAATCATGAAAAATGAAAAGCATAAAGAAAAAAATAAGCTCATTTAATAATTTGTCTATCAAGATATGATTACTGTTAACATTTTGTGTTTATCATCTGGTCTTACAGTCATAGAAAGTAATGGCTGGTCTCCTCATGTTCTTTGAGAACTTAGAGCTATTCTGGGGAGGAGTGGGTGGTGGAGGGGGCAGTAGAGAAGGATCCAGGGAAAATATTCACGCTAGAAAAAAAATACCTTTATCTTTTTTGTCCAATCTTGTGGGTAAGAAAATATTCGCCACTTGGGGTGCCTGGGTGTCTCAGTCATTAAGCATCTGCCTTCGGCTCAGGTCATGATCCCAGAGTCCTGGGATGGAACCCCGCATCGGGCTCCCTGCTCAGCGGGAAGCCTGCTTCTCCCTCTCCCACTCCCCCTGCTTGTGTTCCTTCCCTCGCTGTGTCTTTCTCTGTCAAATAAATAAATAAAATCTTTAAAAAGAAAAAAGAAAATATTCACCATTCAAAAAGTATTAATTGAACACCTACTATGCACCAATTACTGTTTCAGGTACTAAAAATAATGCAAAAATGCCTTTGTAAGGGTCATAATAATGAAAAAAGGAAAGGAAAGGGTAGAAATACCCAGTGCAAAACTTTAAAATCCAATAAATAATTTGTAACCAAACTGTTCTAAATAAGCATTTATAGGACTTGGTATCTGGCACAGTTTTGAGTGATGATGTGTTAAATTCATGATCAGGAATTTTTATCTAATCTGTGTGTCTAAAATAGTGGATTACATAAAAATGAGAAAGTCTTATCAGTCTTATTTCTAGATGATATTTTACAGCCTTTTGACAATTATTTAAGTCTGCACATGGATAGAATTTATCATCAGTTGAGTCAAATCTATTAGGCTCATAGACTCTCAGAGATAGAAGAGACTTGAATATTACATGGTCTGCCCTCTCTCTTCCTACCTACTCTATACTCCTGTTCCCCATGGCTGAATCTTCTCCCCAGCATATGAAACATTAATTATCAGCCTCTTTTTAAAACCTCCAGGCACAGGAAACTCTCCTCTTCTTGAGGCAGCCCATTCTACCCAGTGGTAGCTCCAGTTTGTAAAATGTTCTTCCTTATGACCTGTGCTTTCTTTTGTTGAAAGTAATGTGCAAGTCCCAGAAAGTGCCTCAGGCAATGAGATGAGGCATGGGCATATTTCTTTCCCAAGCCTCCAAGGTCAACCAGCCAGGGAGACCCTGAAACTATCTAAGGTACTAAACTCTCTTTCATAAGACCAGTGA
>NC_138372.1:58222848-58304650 GCF_054177405.1 Leptonychotes weddellii
GCCTGGGTGGCTCAGTTGGTTAAGCGACTGCCTTCGGCTCAGGTCATGATCCTGGAGTCCCAGGATCGAGTCCCGCATCGGGCTCCCTGCTCGGCAGGGAGTCTGCTTCTCCCTCTGACCCTCCTCCCTCTCATGCTCTCTGTCTCTCATTCTCTCTGTCTCAAATAAATAAATAAAATCTTTAAAAAAAAAAAAAAGACCAGTGAAGAAGATAATAGAATGGATAAGGAAATTCTAGTGGTATATGGAAGGAGTAGGGGTGAGGTGATCTGGCTTTGACATCTATCACTCCTTTGTCAGCAGGGCTGATTTCATCTGACTTAGCTAGTTGGAAAGATGGCCCCTTCCTCCCTCACTGATCTTGTGTGGCCTGCCTTAAGCGGTATGCTAAGGCAAAGAAGTTGGTCTTCTAAGCTCTGTCTTGGCTCTTCTTTGGTCAAGGGTAGCTGAAGAGCTGAGTCATTTTAATAGAAACTCTGAACTTGGAATGGCAGTTTGAAGCAGCCCAAATACCTATTTTTGTAGCTGAGAAGAGACTCTGACATGCAGACTATGCTGTCATGGAGAAGCCAGTGATGAAATGTCTTGATTTGAGCCATAACAAAAGTTTATCTTTATATGCAGAGGAAATGGAAATTCACTATAGTTACCAAAGGAATGATAATCATTCCTAGGTTCTCTTCCAACACAGTGCAAACACACTAATAGTTTCATTGTAAAAATGAAACAATTGAGTTTTCTCTCCATCTTGTGATTTCCAGTAGCACCTGAAAACTACTCATATCCTCTAATGCCCTTTGTGGCCAGTCGGGAGGAGAATAGACTATGCATTAATTGCATCATTGATTCATTCACTAAACATATATTGAGAACCCAGGCCATGTCAGACACTCTCACTGTGCTGAGGATTCACAGACCAATCAGACAGAGCATCCTCCCATCCCCCGAAGAAGTTCATGGAGACATACAAGTCAACAGGTTATTTCAGAGATGAGTTCCCGAGGACAAATCAGAGTGAAGAAAGGGTAAGGACATTCCAGGCATCGCTGACAAAAGTTTTGTACATCACCTTGCAGTAGTGGAGAGCCACTGAAGGGTTTGAAGGAAGGGGATAATAATAGCAGATTTGTCCTTCAGAGCCATCATCCAAACTATAGTGTGTAGAAACAATGAAATAGAAATAACAAGGAGGACAAATGGGACTAAGAATGGATTGCTGCCTATTTGCTATATAATTCCAGTAAGGAATCACAAGACCCTAAAATAAAGTAGTAGAGTGTGGGTGGATTGGAGTGGACTGGGTTAGAAGATATCGAGGAGGGAAGTTTGATGGTAACTAAGTATGGGAATGCATAAGGAGAGAGTACAGAAGGCATCCAGAGTAACTCTCGGGTTCTGACTTGGGAGTTAGGGGATGGTGGTGCCCTCACAAACATAGGTTTGTGAATCATGAAGGAGCAGCATACTGATGAAAGTCTACCAGGAAGAGGACACGAGCAATGATATGTTCACTGGTAATGGCATTCATGCACCACGCTCTGGGAACTTCTCTGCAAGCATGCAGGCCTAGCCTTGGTGGTATGGTGGACTGCCAGGTAAGTGACTGGCATCTTTTCTTTGGAGTGTTAGCTTTCCTTTTTAAAATAAGAGCTCCTGGTTAAAAGCTGTATGTCAGACCCCATATGGGGGGCTCCAAGATCTAATTTTACTTAAGGACTCCGAGGCACAGAGGCTAGCCAAGATTCTGAGAAGATACCAAATAAAAATCTTGAAACCAATGGAAAGCAGTTTTCATAATTAGGAGGAACACAGCACCCCATATATCATCGTTAGTCCGAGACAGGGAACAGAAGGTTGGGGTGGGGGAGGATGGTTTCTCTAAACAGGGAACAGGTGGCCAGCATAGTCAGGGCCAGCTAGGGAACCCTTAGGCAACTCTGCTCAAAGAATGTCTCCCCTAGAGACTGTCAGATGCAATGGAGAATAGGATTATTAGGTATTTGGCAATGAATGTTTCTCTTCATGATGGTGCATTTGTTCTTAAAGCAATACAGGGAAAGGCCAAGGGATAAAACTTAATGCAACCCACAAACACTACGGAAAATGAAGTGTTTTTGTATCTCCTAATTAACCAAAGTTTTGATATCACAGAATGTCCAAAAAGAAATTTGGCTTTCATTTGAATTGCTTCCTGCAAAGTTAATTGTTTGCTCCCAATCCATAATGATGATAGCTTTTCCCTTGCTGCAGTTAGACGAAGGAATTTTGGCAGTCTAGTGCTGTGGAAGTCAGACAGAAACAGGTAATAACACCCCACGAAGAGCTGAAATATTAGTCTCCCGAGACACAGGCAGTGCAAATTTCTCTGGCTTACAAAAGAGGCATCCGTCACACCTTAGAGCTTGTCTTGTAGACTTAGTTTCATAAAAATTGTAAAATAACTCTGGAATATACAGATGACATGTTAGAAGAAATGCCAGAGGGATGAGCTCTAAGGATCCTGATGAACCATTTCCACAGCAGTCTCAAGGAACAAGAGCGTTCCCAAAGCTGAAGGAGTAGATTTGCATGTGTAACTAATTCCCTTCAGTCTCTCTCTCTCTCTGTATATATATAAAATAACATATATATAATATTTTTATATATGTAATGTATATTCTTCTGAAACAATCATACACACTCATTATCTGGAGGCTAGAAGCTCCGATACTGATCTAGTGGGATCTCTTGACTGGGAAGAGTGTCCCCTCTCCCCATAGGTATCAAAATTCTGGCCTTTTCCACGTCCCATTCAAGCCCTAACTCCATCTGTTCTTCGTGGAGCTTATTCCTGATCACTGAGGCTGTCCTTAGTTTCCCTTCTCCCTGAACTATTTAGAGTCTGTGACATATATCACGTAATCATCCATTTTGACAGATTGTTCTGTGATGGTTCCTTTCCCCTCCCTACCTAGCCTGTGAGACCAAAACCAGCTCTGCCATTCCTGTTCTTCCCCACTGCTGCAGCGTCTAGCACAGAGGCATCCATGCACTGCCACCACCACCCTATCCCCCACAAGAAAAGAAGGGAGGAAGAAAAAGAAAGAAAGCAAAACAAAACAAATTTCTATTTATGTGGTTCAAAGATCGAAATTGTTGTTTTATGCAAAGTTCTTTTCCTTTGGGGCGCCTGGGTGGCTCAGTCGGTTCAGCGACTGCCTTCGGCTCAGGTCATGATCCTGGAGTCCCGGGATCGAGTCCCGCATCGGGCTCCCTGCTCGGCGGGGAGTCTGCTTCTCCCTCTGACCCTCCCCCCTCTCATGTGCTCTCTCTCATTCTCTCTCAAATAAATAAATTAAAAAAAAAAAAAAGTTCTTTTCCTTTGTTGATTTGATCCATAATTATTCAGATGGGATGGCAACCCCCCAAAAAAAGAGGGGAAATTGTGCATGTAAATATTTTTAAAGGTTTTCTCTCTCTTCTGATCTGTTTTGTTTTACCTACTTTGTCCTCATTGAATCTTATTCAAGCCAAACTTGTTCATCCTCCTGTTACTCTGATTTTCATTGTAAGACTGTGGCATGGAGTGTTTCGTGGTTCCTCCAAAGGAATTGGTTTGTAGAAAGGCCATGCTAGGCTCCATCACCATTGCGTCCTTCTTGCTGGGAAGGTAGCCTTTAGTAAGAGCGATGGCCTCTTAATTTTTGAGTGGAAATTGCTCTTGTGAAAATAGGGTCTGATAGTATCTTGGCTCACAAATTCATGCCATGTGGGCCAAAATTAAAGCATTAAAATTTCATAGATATAATATCATGTATAAATCATGTCATAAAAACATTCATTTCCCATAGACCTTGAACACTGGGCATGTCTTCCTCCAGCTGTTGTTTAAAGTTCATTACAAGCACAGCCGTCTCTGTCAAAAATAAAGCTGAGGTAAAGTGGGGAATATTTAGCGCCAACACCCTCAAAGCCTCAAGACGGTGTCCTCTCATCCCCACGCACACACTGCTGCCGTTAGTGGGAACGACACCTGCAAGCATACCTCAGCGCAGGGATAGATAGAGCTCCACAGAATTGTATTCGGCAAGCGGTTCTGGGAAGGCATCTCTGCTGACCTTATTCTGTTTAGATGGAGAAAGAGACTATTTACCACTTTCCCCAAGTTTCTCTTCTATAAAATTTCAATATGTTCAGTGAGTGAGCGCAGTAGACTAATTAAGTAGATGGTCAACATTTGCCACGTTTCAAAAAATGACAGACGCTTCTTTTTGCCATTTATCCTTAGATAGCAGATGGGAAGATGATAATTGTTTAAGTTACAGAAATAATTTGCCCTAGTTTACTACTCAGTCTTTTAAAATTATCTTTGGCTACGCCTGGATAAAAATCCTTTTGTTCTTTTGAAATGGTGGAAATTAGAATCTCCACATCGAGGTGTTTCCGGGAGGTACGTGGCACATGTTTGTTTGGCTTGCAGATGCTAATGGATATATAATCACATTTGCCAACCATAAAACACCTGTTGGTAAAACGCTTTCATCTGCAATAATCCACTACTTTCTTGAAACATGCTAATTTGCTCTAATAATGCAGGGGCCCTTAAGGGTTTCTATGTTGTGTAAACAACTAGTTGTGGTAAGCAATCAGACGCGAGAGACCATTATATAATAATCTAAACTCTGTTACTTTCCAGGAGTTTTGGAGGTTTTTATTTGTTTGCTTGTGTTACTTTGTTTTCATTTCATTGTGGTAGCATTTGACAGTGTAGTATTAAGATGGATGCTTTGACCTTTGATATGAAAAGTAGGTGAACCATCTTTTTATCGCCTGATTTGTTGGATTGGAGAAGATTCTATATTGATTCAGTTTTAAAGATTAGCCCCGGGAAACTTGGAGCCACTCTGAAGTATGAATCTCTAGATCTAGTGCATTTTCTCCAGGCTGAAATCGAGCTAAACACAGACATTTGGTGGTGTAGGATTCCCTTCATCTTCAAGGCACAACATCTGCATGCTCATTCACATGGACACACTTGATACACACTACTTAGCCATGCCACCAAGGTCATTTTTCTGGTACATAATCTGAAATGTGTTTTTGTACTAATTGAAATATTGGTTTATTTGTTTTCAGCCTGATCTTAACCTTCTCTGACAAGGCTAAAAGCAGTGTCAAGCAGAATATCAAAAAGATGCATCTGAGGAGGATGCATCTATGCACGCAGATATTTGTGTGGATGTAGACATACATATATTCTATTTGAATGCACCGAGAGAGTTTCTATTTTTTTCCCTATCATATTTATATATATTCACATCTTTCCATGTGGAGATAGCTTTGGATCTGGGAAAACCAAACCATTAGATGTATAGTAACTTGACTGGAAAATCTGAAACAGCTTAAATTAGCTAGTTCTTGCTGTCTCTTGGTATACAAGTTTATATATCTACTAATTTTTTTTCTTGCTTTTTATTGTGGAGAATTTAAAAATACAGAAATATAAACAAGATAGTATAATGAACCTCCACACTTACTCATCACCAACCCCAACAAACATCAACTCATTGGTCTACCCGGCTCCATCTCCACTATTAGCCACATCTCCCCAAACCCATCATCTGTATTATTTTGAGGCAAATCCAAAGTCATATTATTTATATTATTTCATTTTCTAAATACTTCAGTACATACTTCTTTAAAATCAAAAAAGAAAAACTCAGTTTTTAAATATGGCCAGAATGCCAATATCACTTTTAAAAATTCACCATACTTAGTGTTTACATCTCTATTCGTCTCATAAGTGTCATAAATGCTTCTATTTTTCAAAAACACATAAAGATTTAAATGAATTCCATATACTGCAATTGATTGATATGTCCTTAATATTGAAAAACTATATAGGTACTCAGGGGCACCTGGGTAGCTCAGTTGGTTGGGCGACAGACTCTTGATTTCAGCTCAGATCATGATCTCAGGGTCATGGGATTAAGCCCTGTGTCGGGCTCTGTGCTCAGTGGGGAGTCTGCTTGAGGATTCTTTCTCTCCCTCTCCTTCTGCCCCTCCCCTCCTGCTTGCTCTCTCTCTCTAAAATAAATAAATAAATCTTTTAAAAAAATATATATAGGTACTCCCTTCCTCTCCTTTTCCTTGCAGTTCACTTGTTGAAGATACTTGGCTGTTTGCCCCATAGCTTCTCAGTCTACATTTTGCTGATTGCAAGAGATGTTCAATACTTAGATTTGCTTATTCATTAGAGATTATAAAACAGTAATATTCTTACATTCTCATGCATTCTTCATTTATTAGATGTAATATTTCTGTAATTTAAAAATTTGCATCATTTATTCTTTGGTTAACAGTGGTACTGTTAGGGTAGAAAAGGAAGGGTAAATTCTTGGTTCTTTTATTTCTGGTTTTCAAAATAACAACTTAGTTCCCTGGAATTCTTCCTATGTACTGAATAATTTTCTTAATATCATGAAGAACACAGGAATTAAAAATTTATTGAAGTATTTCAATCCCTTATTGTCATTATCTTTGGCCAGTAAGAACCTCTTAAACTTGGCTAATTTTTTTTTAAAGATTTATTTATTTATTTTAGAGTTTGAGAGAGAGAGAGCAGAGAGCATGAGCAGAGGGAGAGAGAGAATCTCAAGCAGACTCCCCACTGAGCATGGGCCTGATGCAGGGCTCCATCTCACAACCTTGAGATCATGACCTGAACAGAAATCAGGGGTCAAACACTCAACTGACTAAGCCACCCAGGCACCCCGGTTAAGTTCTTCTGATACATTCACGTCCACTCTTAACTCTGTTTGCAATATTTTTTCAGAGACTTAGGAAATGGACTGTTCCCTTTTACTCAGAACTAACCTTTCTGTCTCTTGCATATTCCAGGTGTTCTGTCACAAGGTTTTAACTGGGATAGCTTCTCAAAGAGCTAGTTTTTAAATGTAAATTATTGAGATACACAAAAATGCCAGAACACATTAGTTTTCAACAACATGTCTTATTCTTCTCACATTTTTATGTTATCTTGGGGAACCAAATTCGCCTGGTATTTGGAATTCTAATTTTTGGGTGGTCTCTCAGCCCCAGACTGCAAATTGCTATGTTCTTCTGTGTCTCCTCCATCACTGTGTGGCCTGTGGTAGCCACCAGAATACTTGTTGAATGAATCAGTGACTGAGCAAATGAAAAAAAAAAAAAAAATCTACCTTATCCTTTTACTTTCAGCGTAAGTCCAGTTGTTAATATTTTGATGTGAAACAACACAATATAGCTGATAAGAGAGAGTTGATCCTGCATGAACACAATGAGAGTGGGTTTTCTGAGACATTTGGGAGGAGGGCTTCAACAAGATGCTGTCCCTTGTGCGGAAAAGCATTCCCTGTGCAGTCTTTCAGACACTAATTTTTGACAAGCACCAAAGCAAGTCACATGCCTTGGAGTGTTATGGGATTTTGTGCCAAGAGGTTGAAATAATTTAGTGAATCTGAAGGGGGTGGAGGTAGAAAAGAATTATGGTTGTTTTATCCATTTCTTCTGATCTGTTTAGGTGATTTATCTATTCTGATTTCCCTGAATTGTTTAGTGCCGAGATTTCATGGAAATAGGTGTTCTAAAAGCCACTAAATATTGTTTTTTAATTACCTCACGGCCTCAAAGGAACAAGTAATCCTCATCTTCTTTTTATTGGCACTAAAATTCTCTATAACCACCAGCTCCCAGAAAGATCATTCTTTTTAAAGCCTTGTTTCTTCCTAAGGAATGTTGATTTTCTAGATAGATCATTGCAGAATGGAGTCAGGCAAAGAATAATCATTGTCATTCAAGTCAGTGCTTCACAATATATCTGGGTGCTAAGAGCCACTCTAATTGGAAAGAGTCCATGTGTTATAATAAAATTATTTATCCCCAGACAAAGAAAGCAATAGTTTTGTAACATGTCACATGTCAATGCTCACATACACAAGAGATATGTACAGTTGGGAGAGCAATGAGAAACCGTTTCCTATGCACTTACCAAGCCCATGCTTGCCTCATGTCTTATCCCTTAAATCAGAAGTCTACAAATAGTTTTTTATTGCACTTACTCAAAGGTAAATCATTTTTGAGCATTTGACCTCAATAAGTTAGGTCGAACCACTTGAAATTGAAATTTTTGGGTCAAAAATACTTGAACATTGGTAATTTCATATTTTCAACGATTGATTTGTATTTATTATTTACAAATATGGATACAAGGCACAAGTCTTAAGGTGAGGGTCAGTAATATAGCAGATGTGAATCTGTATTTCATAATCTCCTGAATAATTTCTAAATTGTTTAGCTAGTTCTCATCAGACTGTCACAGTTTACATTTTAGCACTGTGGCTGGCTAGAAACTTGACGTAGGAACAAGGAAGTATCAAATGCCCATTTCTTGTTGTGTGCATGTGTTTGCATTGTATTTTTTGTCAATCTGTGGTTTCTTTGCAGGAATCTCTTTAAGCCTCTTGTCCATTCTAAGAGGGCTAATTAATAAGTCAAAATTAAATAATATAATACATATATTAACCAACTTGACCAGGCTCCCTATATCAGAATA
This sequence comes from Leptonychotes weddellii, assembly GCF_054177405.1. Taxonomy (NCBI): domain Eukaryota; kingdom Metazoa; phylum Chordata; class Mammalia; order Carnivora; family Phocidae; genus Leptonychotes; species Leptonychotes weddellii. The sequence goes on from NC_138372.1 coordinate 58,231,421, forward strand.
TGTCACAAGATGCTAAAGAGAATGTTTAATATGTTGACTGTCTGACATATGGTTGAGTGATGGTGCCATTGTCAAGTAGAATATTACATTTTAGTTGAACTTCATTTATTTCTAATTTTTCATATGATATAATAGAAATGAAAGTTTAAATTTAATTGGAATTTTTCTTCCCACATGTGTCTTTCTACATGGCTTGGATTTTTCAAGGCATGGTGGCTGGGTTCTGAATGGGGGCATCTCAAAAGTGAGCATTCAAAGAACACAAGGCAGACATTGTCTAGATTTTTATGACCCAGCTTTGGAAGTCACTTCTACCATCTTTAATTAATTAAAGCAATTATGAGCCCACCCAGATTCAAGGAGAGGAGACAAAGACCCTCCCTCTCTGTGGAAGAAATGTCAATTTGTCAAACTTCTATTTGTGTATAGTATTTAAAAACCACCACACTACCCAATGTGTGAATCCCATATAGTGTCCCTAACAAATGGTCATCCAAGTTTATTGCCTCTAGTGATGTGGACCTCGTTATCACAGAATACAAACTATTCCCTTTTTGGACAGTATTAAATATTAGAAAATCTTTTCTCAAGCTAGACAAATATATGCTTTCTTATAATTTCCAGTCTTTGGTCCTTCTTCCCCCCCTGGGAACCAAACAGGGCAAGTCAGCTTCCCTTTTTGCTCGAAAGTAGCTTTCAAGTAAACCGTGTTTTTCTGTCGGATGCTCACATTCTTAGTTGTTCTAGGAACAAAGTTTCCTATGTCCCTCATTACCTGATTATCTTCTAAGCAAAGTTTATCCCTATCCCTCTTACAGTGCCGCTATATTTGAATACATGTTCCACTTAATACTGCCCTTTGCTGACTGGGTCATTTCAAAACTATTTGCCTATGAAATAGTTTCCCAAAGGCAAAATATATGCATTTATAGAACAAGTCATTAGAGCACAGATCCTTGAAGTGGCGGCATACTCTGAGCCTGTAAGAGCTGGTGTGGTAGACTGTTCTATATACTTTCAGGCAACAAACATTTGTGCCCCATATGGCAAATATGCTCAGCCAGTGAACACTCCACTGCACCACACTGAGTTGAAAGTGTTCAGCAATGTGTGTATATACCACTCAGGAGCCTCTCTTTTTGGCATATATTTTTGTGTTCTGGTGAACTGCTTCAAACCATAATGGCAGACAAAATGTATGCAAGTGGTAGTGCTGAGATTGAGACAAAGAAACACGGGAAGAGTATCATACCGGGTGTTAACATGCAGGGCTTCCAGCAGCTTAAGGAGCCTTTGATGAAAAGGTCAAGGTAACAGATGGTAAAGATCAGCAGGAAATTAGGGATTGGTGTAAGTCCTTTTGACATTCAGAAGGGCATTATAAAGCATCTCTGTGGGATTGACCAACAGTTGTCTGAAAAATTCCTAGAAAACCTAAAACTAGAGCATGTCATGACTTTTAGTGATTTAACAAAAATGAAAGTGCTTGCCAGCATATAATGCCAAAGACTCATCTTTTTGGGGACTGTGTTCTTAGGACCCCGTGTGATGCAGAAAAAGCTAGTATTCCATTTTCAGAAATGTATGCCCCACACCAAAAAGTGTATTTCTATATTTTAGGTGAGTTTTGATCAGGGGACACTGAAATAGAATTAATTTTGCTATAATACAACATTTTTCATCTATTACTTGAGTTGAATTTAGCTTTTTAAACAGCTACATTACACAGTTGACCCATAGTAAGCTTCTTCAGTGAAGAACTCCAGACCTTCTTCAGATGAAATTCTGCAAAGCCAGATTCTCTTCCTCATCCCCCTTCTAGCATTTAGTCTGGTCATGATCATGATGAGGCATATGACTAACTTTTATTGGACACTTGCTATGCTCCAGGAACAATTAAGTGCTTTTCAGCATCTCAGGAAGTCTTCATAACAAACCTATGAGGTAGTTACTTATGTTCTCCCCATCTTAGTGTGGAGAAGTTATATAAGGTGGGCCTTATAGTCAGTAAATGGTAGAGCTAGGATCGGTGTAGCAGTTGGGATTGTATCAGAGATGTTGAATATGCCATTTATGCTGTCAGCTATCCCTCCCAGGTTGGGTCGTGTATGTAAACTACACAAGAACAGGACTTGATATGCCACAGTGCTTGCTTGGTTCACAGTAGATGCTGAACAAGGGAATGAATGAATATGTTATGGGTCAGTCAATCCGTGAATCCACTAATAAGCATCTATGATGCAAAGTCCAATTCCTCTTGATGCAAATCAGGTCTGTCACTCTTAATGTGTACTAAAAATATTTTTAAAGCTATAATTTCACAATTATAGAATCCCATAAAAACATCCTGCGAGAGTCAGCAGCACTGAGGCAGAGCAATCCTTTTGTTCAGGACATGTTAGGTATCTCTGCTTTCCAAATATCTTAAAAGCTAGCAGCAGCCTCAGGCATGAAATTATTTCGTGGGCAATCCTAATAGGAAGAACAAGCTCTAAAAGAACAAGCTCCAAAACATACAAGAAATTCTCCTTCTGTCTTTTAGTGGAAATTGCCATGGGTCATAGCAACTCCAGAAAAATATGATATCCACCATTGAAATTATGTGACAAAAGAAATAACGCAAGATCATTGAGCTTTCTCAATGGCCGGGGGTTGAGGGTAGGCGGTCAGTCTTAACAATTAACTAGTTGTAGTAGATTGTTGAAAATATTGCCACTCCCTTAATGGGCCCCTCCCTGTGGGGTTACATCCCTATGGAAAGGTGCTACATCCCTCCCTTCTTTGCTATCAAACTTGGACAATCGACTTACTTGGGCCAGTGGCATGTGAGCAGCAGTGATGTGTGCCACTTCCAACAGAAGGTTTTCAGAACCTTATGGAATATACTGCCATATGGCCTTTTTTCTGTCACAAGGCCAGCCAAGTCCTGAATATGAGAGTTCTATTAGCCTGGGTCCCAGAGTGAAGAAGACATCTAGCCAGCCCATTATGGTAATATAATACGAGCAAGAAATAAGTTGTAAGTCACTGAGGACGTGCGGTTATTTGTTACCACAGCGGGCTTAACCTAACCTGACTGACAAACTAGTGAGTATACTTGAGGAAATGTGAGCTAGTGGTAGAAAAACATGTTAAGCATAAAAGGAAGAACCTGACTGACAAACTAGTGAGTATACTTGAGGAAATGTGAGCTAGTGGTAGAAAAACATGTTAAACATAAAAGAAAAACATGTTAAGCATAAAAGGTAGAAAAACATGTTAAGCATAAAAGGAAAAACATGTTAAGCATAAAAGGAAGAACAGCCTCCAAATGCAGACACCATCTCTGAGGGCAGAGCTGGACAGATTGGGGATAGAAGTTTACAGAGAATGGGTATAAGCCCATGCCAGGACCAGGGCCATGGTCAAGGGCTTGGGAATAATGTGAAAGAAGGTGGTATCTTCCTGGAGAGTGGCAGAAAGAAAATAACATTCCTTTTCCTAATCTTATTGCTTCTTCCCTATCATAATCAACCAGTTCCATAAGCCCTCCCTTTGAAATACATAGCTTTCCACCATTGCTCAGTACCTTAAAATCACTGCAGTACCTTAAAATCAATCAAACCCCAAATGGATTTTTATTTTACTTATTTATGGGCTAAATAGTGGTTTGAGGTTGTCCGTCTCAGAGTCTGCTGTGGCACTGAGCAGTCAGCGGTCTGGAACACCCTCTCCCCCATCACCCCCATAAATCAACTGACCTACTCCACTTCAATCTCTTTCAAATATTTGGCTTCTAATTAGATTTCATTTGTACAAAGGGTTTTGCAGCCAAAAATGTTTAGAAAACCACTGCCTCAGATAAGGCCACAAGATCATTTCAACTATTTGAAATGATTATCATCAAATTCTGTGGACTCTGTTCTGGTCTGTCCTAATCTCAACCCTTCTTTTCTGAGCATGTGGCAGAAGAATCAGCACTACAGAGATAAATATTCATGTGCATTGCATTTTGCTCACAGGCACTGTATAAACTATATTTAGAACTCTGAATGTTGAGATGTACTGTGTCAACACTGAAATTTAATTACTGTGATGGACTTTAAATCCACGTACCTTCTTGCACTGTGGAGTGAATATTACCTCTCATGTTTGCTCATTCTCCTTTACACTCCTATAGGGGAGAGGGTTGCAATCTGTTTAACAAGAACACCCACCTGCCCTTTTCTTCCAAGTGAATGAAATGAACTCTCAATTTTATGACTGTTTTATCTTTGTATTGTGAAAAAGAAGTATTGTCTTGCTAAACTCTTTGGACATTTCCCAATATGCGGTATCTCCCTGCTCCTCCTATTATTACTCATTCTGGTAATAAATGATAATGTTCATTGCTAGGATTTGTAAAGCTCTGTCAGGTTAGCCCATTATTTTAAGCTCAAGTTAAGGTAAAGAATTTAGATTTATGTAAGCCTGGTGCAGTTTCATTAAGAACCAAAGGCGTTTTAATTTGTCTCTCTCTTTATGCAAGGGACTTTACATTTCTTAATGTTACATTAATCAGTGTTTTAATATTTCCTCAAAATGCACCTATTCTCTGTGTGTTATTTACTGTCTTTGTCAAAGTCAATGAACAGGAATAAAAAGTATCTACTTGGTAATACAGAGACTACTGCCTTCTTAGCCCTTATGTAATAGGTAAGTGGATGCTTTTTAAAAATGAATCTATCCATGGTACTTTTCCTATACTTGTATAGGATTTTGATTTTTTTTAATGAATGGCATAAACCCCAGGTCTGAAAACTAATAGAACTTCTGCGTTTAGCTACTGATCTATAACCTTTAGGTTAGAATGTGCATCAGTTGGTTGGATGAAGCAATGCTTTAAAACTGAAATGAGAAGATTTCTGTTATACTCCAACAGGCACCAGATATGAAAGCCAGTTTGGGTGGATTATTATTAGAATGATTTTATATTAGTCTTGTTAAGTAGTACAAAATAAGTAGTAGGAAGTAGATAGAGCTCCCTAAATGAGAATAGACAAGGAAGAAAATGTGTTTGATTACCTGACACCAGCTCACTCTGTGAGAGGGAAAGCTAAGGGGCTGGGAGAGCGAGCATAGTGCAGGGGTCCTGGTCAGCACGCTGTGAGTGCGTACACTGTCACTGGCCAATGGGGTGTCTGGGAAGGCACGACTATCCATCCGGTTCCCCTCACTCAGCTCCTGTGTGTGTGCAGAACTGTAGCTGGCTTTAAGATACTGTTTAAAGGGCAAAGTTCTCTAAGGGCGCCTGGGAGGCTCAGTCAGTTGAGCTTCAGCATCCGACTCTTGATTATGGCTCAGGTCAGGATCTCCAGGTCATGAGATCAAGCCCCCTGTTGGGCTTGGTTCTCAGCGAGGAGTCTACTTGTCCTTCTCCCTCCTCCTCTGCTCCTTCTCTCTCTCCCCCTCTCTCTCTCGAATAAATAAATAAAATCTTTTTTTTTTAAGAAAAAAAGGGGGCAAAGTTCTCTAGATGCTGACAGTCTGGTATAAACGAGGAGCAGCCTGCAGCACTGTTGCCCTGTATGGCCCTGGGCTTTCTGAGACGGTAAATAAAGCATATGCTTGAGCACAGAAGCTGGTTCAAATCCCACTTCTATGACTTACTGGTTGGGCGACGCTGGGAAAATTATTTAATCTGTAAATTTGTGTTTTCTTCTGTAAACCGGGAGATGCCATGAGGATTAAATGAAATAATCCGGGCAAAATGTCTAGTCCAGTTCCAGACACATAATGGGCTCTTGATAAATGGAAGTTATAAAGACAGTGTGGCCCTCGGGCAGTGAGATACAGGTCTAATGAGTTCTAGTGGGACACAAGAAATGGCATGTGGGCAGCAACAAAGCCTGGAGGCTGGGATTGGCAAGAGAAGCAGACAAATCCTACTGCTGGTTGTAGCAGCATAAACCACTGGCTTCTGCTGGTGAGGCTCTCCCCGCACCTCCAGGAACATGAGGAGGGTACTGGGGACACTGTGCTCCCTCAAGCCTAGGGTATGCCAGGAGGGGAGAGAGGTAGGAAGCGGGGATGATGCATGCATAGAATTACACTTTGCTCCTTGTCCCTTTTTTACCCAGAGCCACTCTGCTCTTTGTTAGAACAGATCTCAGCCTAGAGCCCATTTCTCTTTGTACTCTGTGTGCCCCTAAACCCATCCTAAAAATGAATGATGGACCCAGTAAAGGCTCAATAGGCATGAATACTTTTTTTAATGTAGAGTTTGTCAAAAGAAATATACTTTTAAAAAATTCCATTTTCCGATTTTCTTTAATGAAGCCAAACCCAGATAAGCTGTACAATGCCTTCCCCATCTGTCTCCACCCGTGACATATCCCCTCCTGATCTCTGCTTATCTACCGCAGCAAACTCCTGCATCTCTGTTTTACACAGGACACAAGGGATAGGACACTAAGACACTAAGTCACTAAGTCACTAAGTCACTAAGTCATATAAGGAAAAGAAAAAAAAGTTAACTGAATTGCAAAGCTTATAGCACAAAACGACTATACTTGGTATCTGCCATGGATGGAATGCTGGGGGGCCATTTGCCTCTTTGTCCTTTGGTCCATGTCCTCCCTTCCCTGCCCTACTGCCCATCGCATGAAACACCATTTTTCAGGCTCCCTTGACAAACAGCTTCTGGGTAGCTTTGGCCAGCTGGGTGTCCTGGCAGAAGACTGGAGGATAGGAGGAAGGCGGGGGTGGGGTGGGTTCTAGCAGAAACTGAGTGTCCACTGGCTCCATTCCCAATGGACGCTTCTTCCCTCAATGACCCATGTTTCTGCAGCACCACAGTAGTACGTGTTCCACACTGTGCTGGTTTCTGGAAATACCACTTCCCAGGGGCAGTTGCTTCATGCTGCTGCCTGTCTTTGGGATGACTCATCTTCCCCTGGTTGGCTTTTTAGCTCTTCTGTCATCCAGGTCACCATTCCGGTATTAATTTTTCTCTATTTGAAGAATGTAGAGTGGTTTCTGTTTCTTGTCTAGACTCTGATAACGCTGCACATGGTGATATGAACCTCCTTCTGCCAATGACTCAGTTAGAATAGGAAAGTTAATGTATTTAAGCAGATATATGTCTACACAGCTCTGAATAAAAACAAAAATGCATGAATAATGCACCAAGACATTCCATCACAGCAAAGCACTGCGTTGGTCTCTAATATTTCATGCCATTTGCAAATATCTCCCTGTTTGTTATTCTAGGGATTTTTCATTAGAGCTAAACTATTTCACGTGACAGTCGAATACTTCTACAGTAGTGTGCAAGAATTCTGTACTTTTCCAGGTGAGAAAAACAGCTCTGAAGTAAATTTTCCCTTTGCCCTGTGCTTTCTAACTTATAGTCCATTTCTACTCACCAGAAGGCCTGCCCATTGCCCTAATATAAAGGAATTTGCCTGGTCCACAGGGCAAATGTGCCCTGACCTGCTTTTCACTATCTCCTGAATAAGAAACCTAGAAACAGATTTTATTAAGTGGTTAGAGTATAAAATTTGCTAATTTTTTGTAAGAATTCAGACAGTAGTTGGTAAAATGGGCCATTAAAATAATTCATGTCTGAAGCCCAACATTAATATGAGGCAACATGTCAAGTGGGGGAGCTGACCCCTCAGAACACTAGTCCTAACTGCATGGCTGCTTGAGTAATACTGAGAACCCATCTGAAATAAGGGAAATAGAAAAACTGGCTTGTTTTTAAGGATGGCTTCAATTAGCTTTGAAAATAGCAAGATCCCACTAAAGAAGCAGATACACTGGGCATTTAGATAATGAGTCAGAAACCAATTCTTCCTTGGTGACCAACACCTCTTCATGCATATAGCTTTTTTCACACCAAGTTTGGGAAGGAGGGGACAATCATAGTCCCTTTTTTCTCTCTGAGGGATAGAAGGTGGGTTCCAGTTCTATTCTTATAATCCATTGTGTATTCATTGTCGCCTTCTCTTTCACTGGATGCAGTACCCTGCAAACCAAGAATGTATTTTAGTCATCTCCAGCTGAGTCCAATGGCAGCTAAGAGCAGGATCAGCAAGTGGCCTTGGAAAATGTGTTCAGTGTGGCTAAGTTGTACCCATGTGGTACATCTGTACTCAAGATGTACTTCTTTCTCCTCCCTGTTACCTAGGGCTCATAGAACTCTGTAATCAAGACCCATGCTTTCCTGAGGTCCTGAGCAACTGCTTAATGTGGCCACATTTCATCTGCCATTACTTTCGGGGTCTTTTAACAGGAAAGAATATATCTATTCTGTCAAGGAAATAGGATTAGGATTTTAGAAAGGCTATAAAATAACACAACAATAAATTCTTCAATACCCAGTCGTCAAATATGTTTCACTAAATTGCAAATATCAGATTACTTTTTTAATTATTTCAAACCCACACTGGGAATTATGCAAGAACCATATATTAGAGGAGAAAATAGGCTTACCTTTCCTATTGTCAGACTCCAGGCATCTACACGGATCTTCATGGTGCACATTTCAGCAACACTGTTAATACTGACTTATTTCCAATCAGAGCTGAGAGATCAAAAAAGACAAACCCTCTGTGGATCCACTCACATTTTTTTAACTCATGTTTAAAATTAATAATTTTCTTAGTCATTCAACAGTGAATAATAAAGCTGAGTTCACTTATTTAAAGTTTTAAAATAGCTCCAGATTAGTTCTCTCTGATACAGGAAGCCAATATGCAGAAATCCAGTCACTGCCCCAGGGTTTCAGCCCTGACTGTGTGACCTTGGGCAGGTTCTTTAATTGTACCCAGTGTACTGTTTTCTCTGGAAAAGGCAGATGATAATGGTGTTTGCCTTGGATAATTATTAGGAGGATTAAAGTAAATCATTTGTTTGTTCATTAGTCAATAAATATGTTTTGAGCATCTCCTATGTAACAGACATGGAGCCTGTTCTTGTTGAAATACACAGTTTGGAAAGGGAAATAGAAATTAATCAAATAATTACACAAATAAATATAATTACATGTAGATAAGAGCTACAAAAAGAAGATATTTGATGCTATAAGAATCTATGACAGGAGGACTTCACTTACTCTGGGGAGAGGGGAGGATCAAGGAAGGTTTTCTGAAGAAATGCAAATGAGTTTGGGATATGAAGGATTCTTACAGGTGAACTCAGCAGTGTGTGGGGGGAGGGGGTGGGAGTGGGGGTAGACATTTCAGGCAGTGAGAACATGTGCTCAGGTTCTCTCTGGAAGTCCACCACACTGAGACAAACATTAACAACCTTCCTTCTGGTTATGTTTATTTTTGTTTTTCAACAAAACAAGCTTCATTTTGGTGCAGAAATTTGGAGAATTCCCTTGACAGTAGGTATGTATGTGGGTCCTCTCGTGACATGCGTATATTTTGCAGACTGTAGGGCCAGTGTGCATGAACTGCATATCTCCTGGACACATGTGATGGTCCCATGTTGTCATTCATTCGGAAAACACTTACCAGCCATCTATTCCATGCCAGCTCTACCCTAAATGCTAAGGATACAGAGATGAATGAGGCTTAGCCTCTGACTTCAAAGACTTCAATCCTAGAGTTTAGTGGGGAAAAGAGATACCAAAGCACATGTTTATAATACGCCATATCAGAGCTGTGTGTGTTTGGTCAATAAATTCGTATGGCAAGCAAATGGCCTGGCTACCTCTGCTGGGATGAGTCAATGACATCTCCACAGAGGGGGTGATGCATGAGTAGAATTTTCAAGGAAGCCTAGGATGGGCATTCCAGAAAAGCATGTATAAAGACGCCACATCTATATTCCCAGGACCTAGAAAAGTGCCTGGAACTTAGTATCTAAACAATAGATAAGTTTAGTTTACAAATGGCACAGTAAGGAGTTTACAAGTTATTCTGAATGGTTCAAATATACTATGCAAGTAGATAGTCAACTTCAGGTACACGGTCAGAAATATAAACAGAGGTAAAATAGTGAAGATTTTTTAAGACGAGATGAAGAATCCTAGATTTTATTCACTGGGCTAGATGGTGGGAAGCAACCAAAATATTTTTAGCAAGGAGAATGACATAATCATCTTTGCATTATAGAAAGATCACCGTGGCAGCAGTTTAGGAGACGGGTGAGCGGCAGAAAAGACTGAAGGCTGAGAGACCTAGGACAGAGAGGATGAGGTCCCAAGCGAATGAAGATGAAGCAGGTAGAGAATTTGAGAAACATTATGAAGTAAAATCCAGCAATCACATGTGGACTTAAGGAAGAACAAAGTGACAGGGATGGCGGGAGATGTTTCTGGTCCACATGGCACTGACACCATTAATTGAGTTGGGGATAGAGAAGTGGGAAATGGGTTGAGAAAACATGCAAAGGTTGGTTTGGGGCATGTTATGGATGAGGAGCATTGTATACACTCAGGGGAAATGTCCAGGTAAAGAGCCCTGAGCCTCTTGTATAGATTTGGAGATCATGAACTTATTTATTCACTCGTTCCCACACTCACTTAGCGGGGCACTTGGCTGCCTCAGTCGGTAGAACATACAATTCTTGATCTCAAGGTCTTGAGTTCAAGCCCCACATTGGGCATAGAGCTTACTTAAAAAAACAAACAAACAAACAAAAAACCTACTCATTCACTTAGGGAAGAAGGTGTCAAAGAGAACATTGGGGTCTCCTGACTCTTGCACCGTTCACCCTCCACCCTTCTTCATCTCAGACCTCCTGGGCACTCCTTCCTAGTCACTGAAGACTTTGTGAAATAGCACACATTCCCCCCCGCCCCGCCTCAATTCCTGCTATTGCCCAGCCATTGTCCTTGCACATGAGAGCTATCTTGTGTTGACCTTCTCAGGACAGGAAAACTGGGATGAATGCTAAGTGACATCTTGCCCTCTAGATGCCCTAGACACCCATCTGGAGATAACAGAAGAAAGAAAGTCACACCCTACATTACACAGAATATTGGGAATTGAAGAATCTTACAGAGAAGCAAAAGAACATTTTATAGAGCAAATCTACTTTTAATAGAGCCATGTATTTCCACACACAAAGAATACAAAATATTTTTGTGTGTATTTTGTCCTCCTCTTTTTTTTTTAATGGGTATCCACTCACATTTGCTAAGTTGCTAAGAATTAAAACTGTCAACATGATTTCTTCTAAATAACTCCTTGGGAAAGCACTTAAAGCCTCTATTTATTATCCAAATGTAACTTAAGGACAAGAATGGAAGAATTATTTCTGAAAGAAAATAATCAATGAATCATTTATCAGTTTTCCTGCCCTTTGTATAACAAATTGTAATTAGTATGATGTCTTTGTTGGCAAGTGCTTATCAGACAAAATGCAGTATAGAAGCAAAGGAAAATTCTGTAAAGAACTGTGTTGTTTTGCAGAGCTAATTGTGATGCTATCACTGGAATTTTATGTGATTGCATTGTTAATTTTTAATTTGGTACCCTTAGTAGCAACAAAGTTATTAGCACCTACCTAGAGTTCTTAGTGCCCATATTAGATAACAAAATCTTGGTATGGTGAACATTTGGAAATAAACATCCATCTAAGATAGAAAAAAGACCCAGAAGACTCTGATAGTCTTGATTAGGGCACATTTTTTTAAAGATTTTATTTATTTATTTATTTATTTAAGAGAGACAGAGAGCAGGGTGAGGGGCAGAGAGAGAGAGAGAAAAGGAGAGAATCTTGAGCAGACTCCATGCTGAGCAAGAACCCCAGCACAGGGCTTGATCTCAGAACCCTGAGATCATGACCTGAGCCAAAATCAAGAGTCAGATGCTTAACTGACTGGGCCACTGAGGTGCCCTGAATAGGGCACAATTTTAAGAAATTGAATTTGGCAGAATAAAAAAAATATTATATTAGCTATCTTTCTAAACTACTTTTATATTTTCTTTTCCGGGTAAATAATGTACGAGACTCTGTCCAGAGTTTTAGAATCATGTCTCAGACTCTTTGTTGAGACTCTTTGTTCTACTTCCCCAAAAGTTTGTTTACATTCCAATACTTAATCACTGAATGCCTACTAGTTTTGGTACTTGCTGGGGAATCAGAGATAAATGGGACCCAGTCTCTGCTCTCAAGGTATTCGCACTAGAGTCTAGTGAGAAGCACAGGCCTGAGACAAATGGTTTTATTACATCATAATAAGCATGCTGATGTAGGAGGTCATACATTGCAGTGATGACAAAGGAGACCACTTATTCACATGGAATAAGACACCCACTCTAAAAATTACCCAGATTAACAAACAGCCCATCACAATTAGCACAACACAGAACCTGGAGTGGAAGGGACCCTCCTGCTGCCTCCTCCCCACATTTCATCCACAAGGAGCTCCTGGATTGGCTTTGGACATGGTTCTGAACATGGATCGGGGGATAACTTTCAGTAGCTGCTGAAATCCAGTTACTTGGCCACATGATTTTAGTTGTGGTTCCTGCAAATAAATATATATTTTTCTGACAAATGTAGAGAATGAAAAAATACTAACATAAAAATGAAGCTATTAAAAAAATGAAGCTATTTCTACACATCCAGAACTAATTTTGTTTTTAATTAGGGAGCTAGAAGTCTCATCAGTCAGTATTACAAATATGATATCCCACAATTTCCATTTGCAATACTATTCATGGATAAACAAAAAAGAAGAACAGATCACATCTACCCAACTCTTTAAAGGTTTTGCTCTCCTCTTAGAAAGAAACATACTGTCCCTCAATATCTTTCTTGACTTTGAAGAGCTTCGAAATTATCAAACATCTCTAATACTCTTACTACTTCCAGCTTTTCAGAAAACCTGTGTTATCAACTTATACTTTATAATAAATTGTTAACTATATGCTGATATTGTCCTCTCAAAAAGGAAATCCTCAATTACAATAGATGAATGGATAGATGAGTGGATAGAAAGGTAAGTAGGTAGATGATAGAGAGACAGACAGACAGACAGATATGGGTGCTCCTTTGGACCCTTTACCTCTCTTCTTTGATCATCTTTAAATTAACTATGATTCCACAGAATTAGCATAAATAAGCACATATACTAGTACTGTTCCTTGAATTGATTTATGTGACTATTCAATAGATGTATGAATGTTTGTCTAGATGTATGAAAAATATATATATATACCATTTCTCATCTGTCTACAGCTTCTCCAAAGAGGTAATGATACAGGTCATCAATATCCATCAGGCAGTGTTCCTCTAACAGACTCATAGGTCTCTTATAGGATGTACTTGGCAATATGGATACTCAGAACTAACTCTAGAACAAGAAATACACCCTGCCAGTGGGGCAATATCAGATTGTCCTCTTTGGGGACACCTTACAGAATCCATACAGCTGTCCTGAAGCTATTCTCTTGGCATCCAGGTGACAGCTGAAGTGTAAGGAAAATAGCCTCATGCCAGGCAAGTGTGAGAGCTACCATGGTTTAAAAGCATCATACCTCACAGGAACCAATGTCTCCTGTAACAATGCCCTATGGTTTCCAAGACCCCCACAAAAGCCATGCCAATTAGAAGGAGTCCCCACACTCAAGTAAGCTTAATGCTATGGCTTCCAATCAGGTGCTTATAGTTCTCCCAGATCAGATGCAATTTATCAACCAGGTGTCATTTTTAGCATAAGCAATTTGGCCTAGTAACACAGTTGAATATTCTATCTTATTAGGTTACAGGGGAAGAGAGCTAGAAAGTTAACTGAAGGTCAAATTTTCATGCAGAAGGAGAAAGACAGCGTCAAATGTATATTAGCTTTAAAAACAAAAAGGAGAGACTTTTGAAAAAGAAACATATAAAATTTTGAAGTTTTAGATTTACAATCTATATTGGCAAGAATGTAGTACAGAGAGAGTTCCCATATACCCAACACTGAGTTTCCCTTATTATTAGTGTCTCACATTAGTATTTTTCATTTGTCATAGTTAATGAGCCAATATATATATATATATATCAAATTATTATTAACTAAGATACATATGTTATTCAGATTACCTAATTTAAAAAAAAAGGACAACTTTTAGTTGGTGATATATTCTATACTTAATCCATTGCATATTTAAAATGTTCAGAAACCACTCAGAATTGTTTGACCGAGACAGGAATCATTTCAAGTACAGCACTTATAACCCCAGAGTGTTGAGCATATAAAAGTCTTTAGGTCCACATACTGATTTGTAATTCCTGAGAGCCAGTAACTATCAATAAACATCATTTATATATAGTAGGCCACTTTGGATTTGATTTTCACATTGATTACAGTTAGTTGTACAAAAGTGAGCTATAGATTTTAAACGTTTGCATTTCTCTCTCTCCCCCTTCTTTTTTAAGTATTAGTTTCAGGTGTACAATATAATGATTCAACAACTCTATATATTACTCAGTGCTCATCATGGTAAGTGTACTCGTAATCCCCTTCACTGCATTTCATCCCCCTATTTCACCCATCCCCCCATCACCTCTCCTATGGCAACTACCAGTTTGTTCTCTATATTTAAGAGTCTGGGTTTTTTTGTTGGTCTCTTTTTTTCTGTGTTCATTTGTTTTATTTCTTAAATCCCGTATTGAGTGAAATCATATGGTATTTGTCTTTCTTTGATTGACTTATTTCACTTGGCATTATACATTCTAGATACATCCATGTTGTTGCGAATGCCAAGATTTCATTCTTTTTATGGCTGAATAATATTCCATTATATACATATACCACATCTTCTTTATCCATCTATCGATGGACACTTGGATTACTTTTATGTCCTGTCTACTGTATATAATTCTGCCATAAACATAGCGGTGCACAAATCTTTTTGAATTAGTGTTTTTGTTTTCTTTGGGTAAGTACCCAATAGTGGAATTACTGGATCATATGGTAATTCTATTTTTAATTTTTTGAGGAATCTCCATACTGTTTTCCACAGTGGCTGCCCCAGTTTGCATTCCCACCAACAGTGCACAAGGGTCCCTGTTTCTCCACATCCCTGTGTCAACACTTGTTATTTCTTATGTTAATTTTAGCCATTCTGACAGGTGTGAGGTGATATTTCATTGTGGTTTTGATTTGCATTTCCCTGATAATGAGTGATGCTTTTCATGTGTCTATTGGCCATCTGTATATCTTCTTTGGAGAAATATCTGTTCATGTCTTCTGGCCATTTTTTATTGGATTATTTGTTTTTCATATGTGTTAAGTTGTGTAAGTTCTTTACATATTTTGGATATTAACTCATTATCAGATATATCATTTACAAAATCTTTTCCCATTCAGTAGATCGTCTTTTTTGTTGTTGATGGTTTCCTTCACTGTGCAAAAACATTTTATTTTGGTGTAGTCCCAGTAGTTTAATTTTCCTTTTGTTTCCCTTGTCTCAGGAGACATATCTAGAAAAATGTTTCTACAGCCAATGTCAAAGAAATTATTGCCTATGTTTTCTTCTAGGAATTTTATGGTTTCAGGTTTCACAGTTAGGTCTTTAATCCATTTTGAGTTTATTTTTGTGTACGTTGTAAGAAAGTGGTTCAGTTTCATTCTTTTGCATGTAGCCATCCAGTTTCCCACCATCACTTGTTGAAGACTTTTTCCTATTGTATATTCTTGCCTCTTTTGTCATAGATTAATTGATCCATACAAGTGTGGGTTTGTTTCTGGACTCTTATTTTGTTCCATTGATCTATGTGTCTATTTTTGTGCCAGTACCATACTACTTAGATTACTACAGCTTTATAGTGCATTTTGAAATCTGGGATTGTGATACCTCCAGTTTTGTTCTTTGTTTTCAAGGTTGATTTGTGTTTTTTTATAGTTTCTTTTCAAGGACATATATATATATGGTTCTACTCCATTTCTTATCCTCCTCTCAAAATAATGATCCCCTTGGCTTAGAACAAAAAGAGTGTCTTGTAATTGGTTACTATGGAAAAGTAGTTCTCAGGCCTACTGACATAATTTGAGTCACCTGGGCAAATTTATTTAAGGTACCAGTCACTGAGACTCACTCCAGGGACTCTGACTTAATTTATCTGTGTAGTCCCCTCATCCCCATTGTTAAGTGCTCCCCTGGTGATTCTAATGCACAACCAAAGCTGAGAACCACTGCATTGGCAAATGCAGTTTATCTTTTCTAATTCAGATAAGCACATGAAGTGCGGGCCTTCTTTATTAACATGAGGCCTAGAAGACTCTTAGAAAACTCTTCAAGGACCTCCTACTTTAGCTTCTGTTTCCTTTTTGCCTCTCAAGCAGAATTAATTACTCCCTCATTAAAAACTTATGCATCCTCTGTTATTTTACTTATCATATGAAATTATAATTATTTGTTCAATGCCTATCTTTCCAGTTAAACAGTCTGAGGTAGAGACCATGCCCTGTTTATGTGAGATAGCCTCAGATTTTTACACAATTTTCAGAGCATAGTAATTGCTCAATAAGTGTTCTAGAAAGGGAGGGTGGGGCATAAATCTGGAAAAAGAAACCCAAAATATTATTTAGTCTTAACAGAAAAAATCCTTCTTGGGCAAGCACTGACTCCAAATTCTAAGAAATTCACTACAGACATATCTATACTTGTATTGTGATTGATACTTAGAAGATATGCAGCAACTATCACATTTTTTAATTTAAATAATTTAGCTTAGCATCTCGTTTTAGAAATCAAAGCAACGTATAGTGAAATAGGGATTGCTAACAAGTGAATTGAGCCACAGTAAAATTGAGCCACAATAAAATTGAAATAGTATCAGTCCAGGACTTTCCCCCTGTATTTCACATGTCAGAATATTTCTGACGACTGTTGCTATCAGTGGGTTGTACGATTGGCCAGCCACAGTCTGGGGCTCCATGCACAGAGATATATGGGATGCTGTCAGTCTCGTTAGACCTGAATTCAAATTTGATTGACCATGTTTATACTTGTAAGCTTAAAATTATTCTTAAGTTTAAAAGGTGGTTTAGAAGGTTTCTTTTTTTTTCTTACTGCTGTGTTTTCAGAGAAACTCACTAGCCCAAAAGATTCTAATAAAAGCAAAGAAAACATTAATAAAAGCAAAGAAAATCCATAGTTCAGTTGAATCTGAAAGCATAAAGCAAAGAAATGCTGGGCAGTTTTCTACTGATTCATTTTCTCATTTGATCAGTGTAGGAGGCCTGCCAAAGGTACTCTTACCTAGAATATTTTGGGGATAAGAAGTAGCTCTAATGAAGAAGCGGAGAACCTAGGTATTCCAATTTGACTGATCATTCACTTTGGGTCATCTTACATTCATTTATCGAATAAATATAAGTAGCTTGCCGAGTCCTGGTGAGAACAATGGTGAGTTTCCTTCCCTCTCTAGTGGAAAGCTATAGCCACACCCAGACCAAACACAGGTGTGCACATGCACACATGCACACACACAACTTTTGCCATATAAAACTGAATGGAAGCTGAAAATAAAAATTAGGGAACTTATGTCTTTATATATCTGATTTTGTGCCCTGAGATTCAGACCCACTCTATGTTAACCCAGGAGTGGTCAAGCATGGTTTAAGAAGCATGGGAAAACAGCTACTGGTAAAAGTATTCCCCTGTGCGCTGCAGATGGTTCCGTAAGTTCATAGACCGTTCAACTCTGCACCACGTGAGGAAATGGGCTAGGCATTGAGTGCAGATACTGGAATCCACAGTGCTCCCTCTGACCGTTGTGGGCATCCTTTGTGTTGGGAAGGCATGGGGGAGGGAGGTTGTTTACCTTTCTCTTCAGATTTTCATTGAGCAGAAGGACTTTATTTTGAAAAAAGGTAACCCCATAATAACATATACCCATTAGAAGGAGAGAAAATATTCTTGGCTTTAAACTTTGAAGGATCAGCTTAGACTACGATTTTGAAAGAAATTCAAAAAGTGGATCCTTTGGACTTAAGCAAATGGACCTCTGAACAGCTGCTGAAAACATAAACAATTAATAAACAGAGGGCCTCTGTACTTTTATTGTCGTTTTATAAAGAAGAAACAGAGACTTAAAGAGATTTGAGTAATGAACCCAAATTACACTGCTAGTAAGTATCAGAGCTGGGATTGAAGCCCCAGGGGCCTGTGCTCTTTCTGCTGAGCCCTTCCTAAAAGAATGCATTTGCTTATGCTCTTCACTCTATGTGGCATCCCTCCTCTCCACCAGGCCTTGATTTTAGTCATCCAGGCTCAATTTAAGTGCATGCTGTCAACCAAGATGGCAGATACTCCATGAGCAGGGTGTCAATCAGACTCCGGGAGCTCAGGGATCCCACGCACTCATGCACTTCTGCCCACCCCACAGCATCCAGGGCTTTCAGGAGGAGAAGCTACCCCAGGGTACCAAAGGAATGACTGGAGTCAAGCTGACAAGTAGAAATGTTTTGCAAAATGTTGCTTACAGCTTCAGAATTTAAACTAACGGTGAGGCCTTGGGAAAGAAATATGAATTCTAATCCTATTTCGATCTTTCTTAGATCAAAAAAAATTTTTTTAAGGTTTTATTTATTTATTTGAGAGAAAGAGTAAGCAAGAGAGAGAGCGCGAGCAGGGGGGAGAGGGAGAAGCAGACTGCAGAGAGCCTGGCGCAGAACTCAATCCCAGGACCCTGGGATCATGACTTGAGCTGAAGGCAGACACTTAACTGATTGAGCTACCCAGGCATCCCTCAAAAAAATTTGTGTACCTACTCCATTGTATTCAATGATGGGAAAAAGTGAAAGGCTTTTTTACACCTCCACTAATCCTTCTACTGATCTTGTCTATACTCATGATTCATGTGTGCTTTATAGACAAGCATGGAACCTCCCTGTGAATTCCTGCCATAAATGTTTCACAAAATAAAAAATAAATGGAAGGCTCTGTTAAACTAAAAGGAAAGGATTCTTTTTACTAAGTGCTTAAGCAAGGACCAACTAGGGCATTTCTTCAATAATACCAACGCCTACCACATACTCCTTCCTATACCTATGTAAAAAATTAATTTCTGATAAAAGTATGTGAAATCTAAGTATATCTAATTCTTACTGCATTTCTGTGTTTTTCATGGAAAGTAAAAACACTGGGTGAAACTTATGAGTATTGAAATTTACTTTTCAAGAGTAATCTACCTTTTTAGTACTATTTGTTTCTTTTTTTCAAGGTTGTAGGTTCCTTGCATTGCTTTTTTTCTTTGCATATATTTTTAGGATTGTTGATTTCCATAAGTTTGATAGAAGAAATATCATTAATACTTCTCACTTATTTTTTATTAGCTGTCCACATTAAAATAACTTGTCTTTTATCATTCTGTTATATACAAAATAATTAAAATGTTTATGTAAGTTTTGTGGGGGTTTTTTTCAGCATTAGATTAGGAACTTATTGTAAAGGAACTATAGTAGAGTTAACACTTTATGGTGAAAAGGAGCTGAGTGCTATGTCCACATATGAAAACTCAAGTATAATTTAATTCAGAAGCTTGGATTACCTGGAATATCCAAGAAATTATGATAAAATAGGTTGTTTGATTATTTTACTGCTCCCTTTATTATTTAGCCCAGTGTGTGTGTGTGTGTGTGATGACAAGAGTGTTGCTTAGAAAATACAGAAAAGTACTTCATTTTCTATCATATTTTATTATTTGTAGTGATGCACATCAATGAGATTATGATCATTAATACTCAATTTTCAGAACACAATTTG
Source organism: Leptonychotes weddellii (assembly GCF_054177405.1). Taxonomy (NCBI): domain Eukaryota; kingdom Metazoa; phylum Chordata; class Mammalia; order Carnivora; family Phocidae; genus Leptonychotes; species Leptonychotes weddellii. Next base: position 58,251,103 of record NC_138372.1, read on the forward strand.
ATATCCTATGGGCTATGTTTATTCTCCACAGCTAGAAAAATAATCTAGGGGGAAGAGAAAAACAAGTAAGAATTAAAAATCATTTTTAGAGCAAAGATTATTTTAAAGGTACACTAATCTGGAAATGGGATCGCCTTCACCTCTCTCAAGTGAAGAGTCATATTTCAACCCTACTCTCATTATTCAGTCCAACCTTCTGTGAGTACCCACTCCCAGTACCTATATGCTGCTGGAGGCAGGCATATAAGGACTTACAAGACATGACCTACGCTCATTTTTCCTGTGCCGCTTTTCCCTCCAAAAAGGTCCTGCGTCTGACTGTATACCAGTCACTACATCATCCTGTATATAAATCTCTTCCACCTCTGTGTCTGTCTCACTGTGCTGAAAGTACATGGAGCCGTCTCTGGTAGATGGCTGTCTGACACATTTTCAAACGTCAAGGTTATTATAAAATAGATGCATCAAAGAAATTTTTTTGCCAGCTTCCAACTTATGAATATGGATTGGCTTTAATAATTAGATTAGAACACTACTTCAGAAGCCATTTATCTAATCTATTTTTCCAAATCCCATTTCACTGAACAGTTTCCAGGAAATGGCCATCTACAAAATGGGCAAAATGTATTGAGGTCAAGATGCCACCTAAAAAGTCTTCTCTTGCAGGAAAAGAGCATATTAAAGTTCACTAATTTTAGTTCTCTTTGCCTTTTATTTTCTAGTGTTCACTGAAATGTAACTGGATAAATAGTAAGAATAAAATGAAATGAGTAAGGTAATTTGAGGAAAATGTATAGTTATTTTAAATAAATAACAAAATTAGGACATTGGGTCTTAGTTAAAAGAGATAATTATAGGGTAAAACATTTCAACCACTAGCTCAAGAAGCCATAGAAATTTATTTTTCCAAAGTTGAAAGAAGAGATTAAAGAAGAGGCAATGAAATTAAAAGTTAAAGAGAATGTACACATGGAGAACTCCTATCATGTGCTGACACGAAGCTCAGTTTCAAATACTATGGCTTACTTAATCCTCACAACAACCTCATGAGGTAGGGATAATTATTCCCATTTACAAGGGCACTGTGGCTGAGAGAAATTCCGTGTCTTTCTTCCAAAGCTTGGGACAACCAGTCAGAGGCCAAGTCAGGATTCCAACCTAGATCTTCTAAGAAAAACCATTTGGAATCCATCACCTGTAGACTGAATGGGCGAAGCCAATATGCCCTGGAATGAGGAAGTAATGCAGTGGGAACAGGCAGTGCTGAAAGGGACCAGTTGAGGGCAAGATGAGAGCAGTATCACTCACAAAGAAGGAAAAAGAGAAAGGTGGAGCAGTAAGAAGTCTAACTAGCAATTGGCATGGGCAGGATCCCAATAGGGTCCCTGGTGGAGTGGGAGATATCCTTATTCAATCCAAATGAATGAGAACACATAATAAATGCAGAAAAGTTTAAGGAACTGAACAGGGAAGACAAGGAGGCAAAAATTTCAGACTTCTTTATTTTTTTTAAGTTTTTTATTCATTTGAGAGAGAGAGAGAGCAAGAGCACAAGCAAGGAGGTGGGGGAGGAGGGGTGAGGGTCAGGAGTGGGGAGGGTCAGAAGCAGACACCCTGCTGAGCAGGGAGCCCTACAGGGCTTGATCCCAGGACCCCAGGATCATGACCTGAGCCGAAGGCAGAGGCTTAACCAACTGAGCCACCCAGGCACCCCCAGAGACTTAAATAGTTTCTAATTGCTTTGCCAAGTAAGGGATGAAGTCATCATGTGAGAAAGGAAGGATGTTAATAGGGCTCCTAGAAAGAGAAAAAAGCTGTCACATGTACACTTGACTGCTGAAAAAAAAAAAAAAAACATAACATGGGAGTAATACTGGGTCAAACTTTTAAAATAATGTTTTGGTGTGGGAGTTGTCACGAGGCTGTGTTGAAGTGACTTAACTCTATGGGATATTGAGTATCCATTGGAATGGATTTGTTCAGCATTTACATTAATGAGTATTTAAATGCAGCAGATATAATTTCAAGGGACTTAACATGAATGAATAAAAGTCATCACTATCGTATTTTTAGAAGAAAGAAAGAGGAAAAAGAATTGGAGAAAATTAAAGACAGCTCTAACTACATACAGCTTTGTTAAAAATTGTGTGAAGCAAGCACATGGGAACAAGCTTCAGTGTGAAAATCTGATGCTGTCAGTTCACCCAAGTTATCACTGGAGACTGCTTTCGTGGGGTGGCAGAGCTGGAGATGAGCATGGGGAGAGAAAAGGAAGGATGGGCAGGTGCATGCATTTGTGTGTGTGTGTGTGTGTGTTGTGTGCATGCATGCACCCTCAAGGAGGAGATTATGAGTGAATGTAGAGTCCAGGAAAGGGAGTAACAGGAGGAAAGACATGAAATTACACTTGAGACCTCCTAAATCATTTTATTTGTAAGTTGTTAATATAATGATAGATTTGTCATTTTAAGTTGTAAGGCAAGCAAAAGAAATGTGCTTTTTAAAGAATTTTAAATTTGATATCCAATTAGGGATGAATTTCTTAAAAACAGCCCCCAAAACACAAACATATTGATACATTTGATTACTCTTATTAACTTTACTAATTAATAAATTAATGTAGTGATTTTTATTTTTTAAAATTCCATCAGCTTAACTAATTGATTAAATTTAAGTTAAAAAGATTTAAGGAAAAAAAAGTAAAAAGATAAGCCACAGTGAGAGAAGATGCTTATAACACATACATATGGGAGTAGCATCAAGGATTCCTAAAAAATCATTAAGAAAAAGAAAAACAACTCATTGGGAAAAAAAAACAAGCAGTAGCTTGAACAGGCATTTCGCTAAAGAAGAAACATGAATAGCTGATAAACATGTGAAAATATTCTCAACCTCATTAGTAATCCGGGCAATACAAATTTACATCAAATTACATGCCACTGGCAAAAATTTTAAGGTCTGAAAATATGTAGTGTTACTGAGGATAAAGAATAGCTAGAGCTCTTCTATGATTGATAGGAGTATAAATTGGCCCCAGCCCCTTGGAAACAATTTGGAATTATCTTGTAGTTGAACATTTGCTTATTTTTCTACCTAACAATTCTACTCATAGATATTTCCCTGGAGAAACACTAGTGCAGGTATGTGAATATTCATATTGGTAACGTTTGCAAGAGGAAAAAGAAAACTGGAAACATCTCAAATATCCATTGACAAAAGAATGGATGAGTAAATTATTATGTACTCATAAATGGATTTTGCTACGGTAGTAAAAGAAATGAATGAACTGCAGCCACAAGCATTAACAGATGAATCTCACAAAATATTGAATGAAAAAGACAAGTCACAGAGGAACATATAAAAAATAATACCGTTTACATAAAGCCAAAAAACTCACAAAACCAAATAACATCTTTTTCATGAACACATACATGTGTAGTAAAACTATACTGAAAAAAAAAATGGAGTGATATATCCAAAAACTAAAATAATGATCACACCTGCTAGGGAGACAGGGTTGGAATTCAAGGATCTGAATTGATAATACTGCATTTCTTAAGCTTGGTAGTTTATTATTCTATGGACTATGAATACATTACCTCTAGTCCTTCATATGTATGAAATATTTTATAATAATAATAATGTAGGTAAATCTGGGCAAAAGTTAAATGAGAAATAAAAAGTCAAGCGTATAGAAGAATACTTGGTGTTAGTCTATAAACATACATGTTTGGTTCAAATGCATAAATCTTTGTGACACTCATTCTGCACTAATAAAAAATTGTCTGGGCCTTGCAAAGTCACAGTTCTTTGAAAGAATGGCTGAATATTTGAATTATGAGAACAGATGAATTCGGTGTTTCATTTTTAATAGGTAAGAAGTACTTTATTATAATGAATCTGTCAATTTAGCTTCTGTGCATAACACAAGATTAAAAATATGTAGTATACTATTTTCCAGAATATGTTCTACAAAACATCAGATGTTAAGGGTTCTGTAATCAAATGTGTTCAGGAAATGATGGATACTACACCCACTCTTAGAAATTCATAAGTAAGCACCTAATCTGCCTGCTAGAACAGTTTTTTATTAAAAAAATTAATGAAAAGAACAGTATGCATAATTTAAATATTCTCTATGAGAGATGAAAAGAGAATATAAATGTAATCTCTAGCAATGTTTAAAAGAACCATGCATCAAATTACATCTCTAACAGTGTCATCTCCATCTCCTGCTTTGACCCCTTGCCCTCTGTTGACACATCAATTGTTGGAGTTCCTTAAATACTCATTCTTGTTCCTCTTTTCTCCATGATCTCTATTCCTCCCCTACAATTGATAATCTTATTATTTCGAGATCTCTCCTTATCGAAACTCATATTCTACATTTATCTTGGAACGCCACAAACTGAAGTTCCACAGGCATCTCAAATTTAACACATCCAAACCAGACTCTGTTACACCCTAAAATAACATGACCTCTGGATTCTCCATTTCTGTTATGGTGTCATCATCCCACCTAGTCTTCAAATTAGAAATAACTTTAGTTTGATTCTTTGCTGCATCTTCTTGCACCCATCTTGCTATTTTAGAATGTTCCTTAGCTCTGTTCTCTCTTCTCTCTAATCCTTTGTGACACTGTAGTCTCCATCTCCATTACAGCTTCACTGGGTTTCCTATTTTGTCATTCTATCACCAGTATTTCCCAAATGCAGCTTATAACCCACATAGGCTTATTATCATAAAATCTAATCATATTGTTTCCTAATAAACATCTGCTAGCCCTCTATAGCTTAAAATGTACAATCCCAATACACACATGTAGCAAAGAAGGCTCTTTCACAGTCCGACATTACAAAATCTACTTCTTTAGCCTTATTACCTGCCATTCCATCATAGACACTCTATGGTGTGGTGACATTAAACTCCTCATCATCCCCTGAATGTGCCACAGTTTAATTTCCCTGTCTTCCATCATTTACTGATCCCTCTGCCCGGAATGCTCTTTCTACATTTAATAAGCAAACTCCTATTCATACTTTAATACCCAGAAATAGCCCTCCTATAAAGACCTTCTCCAACATCCACAATTAAAGCCAGTCACTTTATTTTCTATACCAAAAATCTGTTTGGACCTTCACTGTGGCACCTAACACATTGTACTGTCTCTCCACCTAAACTTCATCCTCCTTGCATTTTCCATAACCTATTGACACTTAGAAGAATCTCACTAAACATATGGATTAATGAATAAAAAACCAGATGGTACTGGGCGCCTGGGTGGCTCAGTTGGTTAAGCGACTGCCTTCGGCTCAGGTCATGATCCTGGAGTCCCGGGATCGAGTCCCGCATCGGGCTCCTTGCTCGGCAGGGAGTCTGCTTCTCCCTCTGACCCTCCTCCCTCTCATGCTCTCTGTCTCTCATTCTCTCTCTCTCAAATAAATAAAGAAAATCTTTTAAAAAAAAAAAAAAAAAAAAACCAGATGGTACTTATATCCTTATACCTTTCTTGTTATCAATCTTACTGATCTTAATTTTCAGTGTAAACTTATTCAGTCTTTTTTAAGGTCATGTTTCCAGGATTATTCTCACTTCGGTCTCTTTATTTAAAAAAAAAATGTTTTTTATTAAGCTTATTGAAATTTATTAAAATAAAGCATTTTGCTAATGACTAGTGGCTCTTCCCAGGAGCTTTCTTTTTCCCATCACTGACAACAAATGTTCTAGCTGTAGAATCTCTGATCATTTCCTTTTTTCTCTGCCTTCTGAACTAGTGGTTAAATTACTAAGGAAAGTCTCCATTATGATCAGGCCCAACGCTACCATATTCTTAACCTTCATTCTAATTAAAAAAGATGCCCCTCCCAGGTGAGGGATTACTGAAAGGCATTCCTTTCTCTAGGCTGATACAACCAGAACCATGGCAAACAGAATAAAGGCTGGTTTCAGGCCCCACGTGCCCCTAGCTTCCCTCCCAGCCTTGTGCCCTTGTGCAGGGGACAAGCTGTACAGCCATGACCTACAGCTCTGATTCTGACTCAGCAGCCCTGTACCTTATATGGTCCCATGACAGCCCCAACCAAGCATACCACTTGCCTAATTATCCTTGGCAGCCAGCCGGCTAGGAGGTGACAATTCCTTTTAAACTACTTCCTTTATAAGAAATCTTCTGATACATTGAAATGAGCCAATCAGTCAACACAAATGGGAATTTTCATGGGCCTGTGACAGATTCCGATTAAAACGTGGTTTTTACCCAAAGCTTTAGTGCCCTGCTTCATATGAAGTACAATTTCATTACAAAATAGCAAGTCCATCCTAAGCCAATGAGGTAGCCCTAAGTACATGAACCAAAGGCAGGGACATGCTGATGTGAATTAAAAAGTCAGGCACACATAGAATAAGTGAGTCCAATGTCCAACGAATTTAGGAAATACTTAAATAAATAGAGGAGACTAAATGGTATTTGCTCCTTTGATCAACAAATATTTATTGAGCCCCTACTATGTGACAAATATTATTTAGACCCTGGGAAAACAGATTAACCAAATAAATGACACTCATGGAATTTATAGTGGGGTGGGAGGAGAAAGACAATAAAACACATCTCTACTATGTCAGGTGGTATTAAGTGGAGCAGAATGAAGCTGGGTGAGAGGGTCGGGTGAGGGTGAGGGCATCTGATGCTGACACGGGGTGGGCAGAGGAGAGCTCACTAAGAACGAGCATTTGTCAGAAAGAAGACCACCATCACTAAGCTGAAACTGTGTGAGCACATGCACCTGTGCCCATTTTCTTCCGTGTTTGCCTTTTCCCAATGATGTTTAAAGAGCAATTTTTATATTAAAACATCAACTCTTGGGGCACCTGGGTGGCTCAGTCGGGTAAGCGTCTGCCTTTGGCTCAGGTCATGATCCCAGGGTCCTGGGATCAGTCCCTGCTCAGCGGGGAGCCTGCTTCTCCCTCTCCCTCTGCCTGCCGCTCCCCCTGCTTGTGCACACGCTCTCTCTATCAAATAAATAAAGAAAATCTTTAAAATAAATAAATAAATAAATAAAACATCAACTCTTTGCATTCCGTATGTGATACCAATGTTTCTTCCCCTACTTTGTCAATATATTTTACCTTTGTGAATGTTTTTGCACCACTGGAATTTTATCAGAATTGCATTCAAACTTATTAATTTAGGGAGAATGGACATATTTTCCAATCAGTGAAATTGTTAGTCCATTCCTGAAAGTCCCACAAATTTTTATTAAGATTATTCTTTAGTATTTTAAAAATACTTTTGCTGTTATGAATTTTAAGATTATTTTAGTACATTATATTTTCAAACCATTGGTTCTGGTTATTAGAGAAAACCATTCATTTTTAAATATATGTATTTTGTACTTGATCATTTTATCAAGTTCTCTTATTCTAATTGTTTTTAGCTTCCTTCTATAATTTTTTTAAAGATTTTATTTGTTTAGAGAGAGAGAGTATGTGCACACAAGTGTGAGCAGGGGGAGGGAAAGAGGGAGAGGCAGAGAGAGAATCTCAAGCAAAATCTCTGCTGAGCAGGGAGTGGGATGTGGGTCTAGATCTCAGGACCCTGAGATCATGACCTTAGCGGAAATCAAGAGTCAGATGCTCAACCAACTGAGCCATCCAGGTGCCCCTTCCTTCTATAATTTTTAAACAGTCTTTCATGCCGGTATAATATCTGTTTCTTTTCATCATTAACATTTCATGTTTTATTCCATTCACTAAAATTTTCAGAACAATGTTAAAGGAAAAAAGATAACGGCATACACGTTTTTCTTGTTCTTGATTTTAATGACACATATTTTCTAGCATTTCACCATTACTTATGTTGCTGACCCTTAGTTTAAGATGTGTTCTTTATTATGTTAAGGAGATACCCCTTTAGTTATAGATTAAAAGAATTTTATTTGGATTGAATATTGAATTTTATCAAATTCTTTCTGGCATCTGTTGAAGAAATGATATGGCATTTCCCTGAGTGACTGATGCAATGAATTAAATTACTAGAGGATCCACCAAAAACGTTTTCCCAGAGAATACTTTTTCCACAGGCTGGTCCATGAAAAAAACTGAGTGGGGGAGGAAATTGTCATCTGATCAAATAACTTGGGGAAATGTTGCATAGCACATTCTTTTCTTAGAGATTCATTAGCTCGTTATCATGTGAAAGATGCTGACAAGTCTGAATTTGGCAGTCAAGAGATTCTGTTAAAAAATTATACACACACACACACACACACACACACATACACACACACACCCTATACTGCTGTATGATATATTTGCAAGCTGTTAAGAGAATAGATCCTAAAAGCTCCCATCACAAGAAAAAGAAACATTTGTGTGTGTCTGTGTATCTTTATGATATAATGAATGTTAACTAAACTTACTGTGATGATCACTTCATGATATATCTCGTCAAGTCATTAATGCTGTACACCTTAAAACTTATATAGTGCTGTATGTCAATTATATCTCAATATAATGAAAATAGTCCCGTTAACTTTGTTAAACCCACCATTTCCAAACATTACCTGTCCCCCTTCCTTCATATAATACTTATTAGTATCCCATTGACTTAGGGTTCAGTCTAACACACTTGAGGAGTGCCATGTTGATAGCTTTCTCTATATTCTCTATTGATATAGAACCTGCTTGGCCATAGGAGTATGACTATTTAATTTAGTGCTAAGATCGTTGGTTGGGTTTTAATTGAGGATTTTTGAGTCTGTAATTACAAGAATAATTGTACTGTCATTTTTCATCCCTACCCCCTCTTGGCTCTTTCCAGGTTTCAGTATCACTGTGATACTGGATTGGTAATATGAATTGGGAAATGTTCCATATTTTTCTGGGCTCTGGAACAATTTATGCAGCATGGGAATTATCATAGGATTTTATTTTCTTAATTTGAAGTATTTTCTATAAAATAGCCCAAAGAGAGATGAACCCAAACATGGTGGTAACTGGTTGTCAGTGAGCTTATAATTGAATCCCCCTGTTAGCTCGATTTTCTTTACTGATGAGGCTTCAGGTGTCTCCATTTTTCCTCACTCTGAGTAAACATGATTGCTCTTTGCTCCAGAGGGTTAACGGTTCAGACAGCCTACTCTGCTTAGAAGAAATAACTTCTTGCTCTTGTCACTCCAGTGAGCCACAGAACGGGGGGGCATCAAAGTCAGGTCAGGGAAGAAGGAGATGATAGAATCCCAGACAGGAGAATCACACTTCTCCATGAGCATGTTGTCCCTGATGCTGGGCACAAAGTGAGGTGACCAAAACGAAGATCTGGAGGGAGAAACAGAGCTGGGTGAATTGCGGGTCTAGAATCCCAAGAAGAGGGTTGAAGAGTATTGATTGGGTTTTTAAACACTTTGAAGCAGTGTTGGGATGATGTTGAACATTTTATGGTTTGTAAGGGGAGAAATGGGGTGTTAAGGCCACTTTCGAGACAAATTCCTCCCCAAGGCACAGAATGCTTTATTCGGAGAGATGCCATATTATTACAGACAAAATACTTCACGAATCTTCTAAGGGCTTAGGCATAAAATCACACAAAAATGGTTACATGTTTTCCTTTCTAACACAAGGACTACTCAACATTAAAAGGCAAAATACCTATCTGGGGGGGTGGGAGGATGGGTTAGCCTGGTGGTGGGTATTGAGGAGGGCACATTCTGCATGGAGCACTGGGTGTTATGCACAAACAATGAATCATGGAACACTTCATCTAAAACTAATGATGTAATGTGTGGGGATTAACATAAGAATAAAAAAATAAATAAATAAATAAATAAATAAATAAATAAATAAATAAATAAAATAAATAAATAAAAAGAAAGAAAAAAAAAATACCTATCTGTGCAGGGCCCAGCTCATAGCAGTCAACTTGATGTGTTTAGTGTTTGTTGAATAACTGCATACTGTTTGTTAAATAAATGCCCATGTGTTGTCTTACCCTGGTTTTATGCAACTGATGTGCCCCTAAAATGTGGAGCATAAATTAAATGAATCCTTTTTCCAGGTTTGTATATAACAACTCCTTAGGTGCTAAATATATGTGTGTGTTTTTTATCTTTCATTAGTTAGTGCATTTCTTAGCCCTGAAACGTTAAATTTCAGTACTTTCAAGGTACAATAACTGTCTCAAATATTTCAATATATTCCAGGGAACTTAATACTCAAAATTTTTTTCTAAATAAGCTAATAAGTTGTCAGTTATTTCTATTTGTCTTTTCACATGCTGAGTAGAATAAACATAAAAATAATGTACCTTTTTCTAAAACACAAATTGCAGAAGATATAATTCTTTAACCACATGCAGCTTGTATTTCTTTCAAGACAAAAAGGAACTGCTAAGATTACATATCTCTGAGTTATTCTCTGCAATGTGATGAGTGCCAGAAAAGGAAACACGTATGTTAGAGGGAAATAACGGCTATCCATAGAAAAGTGGTTCCCTCCCCTCTATGCACCACTCTTCAAAGAAGCACATTGAGCAAAGGTGAATTGTTGGGAGAAACTAACTCATCCATTCATCTAGTCAAAGATCCTTCCACTGAATAACCATCAGTGGAAGCTAGGCCAAAGCTTAACATGCTTACTAAACGCTACTACTTTTGTAGTGGTGCACAAAGGGGAAAAAAAATCAAAAGAAGATTTTGGTGGTATGTAGCAATATGAACTCAGGATTCGAATGGCCATAATATTTTAACCAACACTGTTTTTTTGAAGCTACTTGATGATCAATCACAAAGCTAAAAATCACTCCTTACCCCTGATTAGAGAAAAATCTGATTTTCCTGTTGCATTGCCTTCTTGAAAGAGATGATGGGGGAAAGTGCCACAGTGAAGAGCAAAGACTGAATCAAAGAATATTGATTTTGTGTCTAATCCGGCTTGCACTTTCTCAGTTCTAACACCTTACCGGGAAATACATAGAGGCACAATAAACTCACCTGTGACTAGAGAAAATTACTGGGTAGGGAGATAGAAAAACATATCTCTCTCCATGGCAATGCTTGAGTGTTGTCATTTTATATATATATATATTTTATCCCCCTTCACTGCTTTCAATTTCTGTGATTTTAAAGAAAACGCCATGATTGTGAAGGGACACCTTGTGTGTTGATGGTGGCTTCCTGCAACTGGAGTGCACTTACATTTCATAGATATACCACAGTGGGTGGATGTACTCATCCAAGGCCTACCTCTAAGCCACTTTGTTACTCAGAGTCTTAAAGTAGCAGTGGGATGTGAAGTAGGAAACACGTGTGAGAGACAGCATGAAGGAAGAGCTGACATGACTCAGTAACTAATGGGGCACGAAGGATGAGGGAGAGGGCAAAGTCAAGGGTGACGCATGTAGCCTGGAAAACAATGGTGCTGCCATCCAAAAAAAAAAAAATTAAATTAAATAATTCAAGAGCTGGAGCCATCTACTATCTGACATAATCCCTTGGCTGCATTAATATAATCACGAATTCCTGAACCATGAGCGAGTGGAAGGAAACAATATTCACAGCACTACAGTTGTGAGCACTTAGTTTTCCTTCTCTTACAATGTGCAAATCAGCAGTTGCAAGCTTGGGTTTTAGAAAGCCTTCTCAGTCAGTCAGGGCACCATCCCGAATACATTAGTCGTATTAACATCATGCTGGTCATGGGGGATTGCTACAAGCCCAGTCCAAGGTGAATGGCAAGTGCTCTTTTCGTCAGGGTTACTCAGAGAAGTGGCAGGTCCAAAACCATTTAAAAACTGGCAAATGGCCTTCTGATAAATAAAATGGCACTTCTGAGGCTGAACATATTTGGAAGAGCTTTGTGCTGAGAGAAGACTAAGGAAGCTTTCCTATGGGAGACTGGTATGCAAATGTCACTTTCTGGGTTTTGTTGACTGTGAAACTGGAGACGCCACTGGTAGGAGGGGTGCCTGGTGACAGCTGAAAGCAGAGAGGCAAGAGTCTTGCCTTTCAAGATGATGACCTAAGGCATTAATTGCCGCGAGATTCCATTAAGTATGTACTTTACCAAATCAGGAAGGTATAACGACACTCTTAATTTTCAGTTTGTTTTGCAGTGAAAATTCAAGAGACTGAAATTAATTTAGTTAAATTGATATTTTACCTCGTGATTTCAGGGATTTAATAGTGAATATGCTTCTTGATCTTGATATATCTGCTGTGGGTTCATTTATTCTCTTTTCTTTGGCACATCGCATGTAGTTGGCCCTTTGCTATGATTTGTTATTTATAAAATGTACAGAGCGTAGTTCATTCCTGATAGATGAAATCAGAATTCTGGCTGAGCTGTAGGTCAACTCACTAGGAAAAGGAATTTAAAACCTGATTCTGTCCCAGCTGTAAGATAAATAAGATCTAGGGATCTAATGCACAGCATGGCGACTACAATTAACAATACTGTATTATATACTTGAAAACTTTTTTCTTTTCTTTAAAGATTTTATTTATTTATTTGAGAGAGAGCATGAGCAGGGGGTGGGGGAGCAGAGGGAGAGGGAGATGCAGATTTCCCGCTGAGAATGGAGCCTGTCATGGGCCTCAGTCCCAGGGCCTGAGTTGAAGGTAGAGGCTTAACCTACTGAGCCACCCAGGTGCCCTATACTTAAAAACATTTTTTAAAATATTTTATTTTATATTTAAAAACTTTTAATAGAGTAGATCTTAAATGTCGTCAACACACACACACATACACTCAATGTAATAATATAAGGTGTGGGGATGTTAACTAACATTATTGTGGGAATCACTTTTCACACTATGTACATGTATCTGATCATCATGATGCACACCTTAATCTTGCATATGTTATATGTCATTAATATCTCAGTAAAGCTGGGGAGTGGGGGACCTGATTCTAGAGGTAAACGGCTACAAGGGGTGAGTGTGAGGCTTAAGCTAATTTTAAGTGGTGATTTAGGCCACATCCCTGACATGTGGTATATCCTTAGATGTATCAGTAAGGCTTTCTGTTACATCATCAATGAGAACACATTGGCAAACTGTTTAAACTTCCTCGGGAAATAAAATATTGTCCATTTCCTACTTAGAATCAATCTGCATTCCAAACTATTCAATTAAGTTGGACATATTGGGTGCCTACTGTGGGCCAGACATAGTTATCTAAGATGGGACATTTTTGCTGACCAGCATCCCTTCACTGGCAAGTTTCCAGTCAGTTTGCAAGTCAGCTATTTATAAATTGGGACACTTTTTGCTAAAGGAACAAATTTAAAAATAGTGGTTAGATTCTCAAGCCAATCTTCAAAAGCTAATTTAATTTATAATAAAGTGGAACTCAACTTCTAATAGAATCCTCAAACCTAACTCCATTTATAAGCAGTGATTTTCAACCCTGGCTGCACACATCACAGTATAATCACCTAGGAAAGCTTTTTTTTTTCTGTAGTTATTTTAAAAAATAAGTATGAAGACTCAGACTGTACCCCCAGAACAATAAAGTCAGAAGCCATTATCAGAGCAGTGGTGGGAAATGGAGCCTGGGAAAGGGTGGAAAGGACTGGAAACTAGGCCTCTAGGGAGAGTGGCATCAGGCCTGTTACTAGGAAGTAGAGGTCAGGACTCCAGGGGGTAGATGGTGGGGTCCAGGTATTAGGGCATGGACGGGTAAAATAAGAAGAAAGGACGCCCCTGGGAGAAGGAATAGCCTATAGACTCACAGCCTTTGGGAGATTTTGGTCTCTGGTGACAGTAAAGGGTTTTTGAGGGATGAGGAAATGATAAAGGGGTCTGGAACATTCAGCTTCAGGAGCACAGGATTGGTGTGGCAATGGTGGGGAGGAAGCTGGCAAGAACCTAGTTGGTCAGGATCATTCACCAGTTCTCTTTGTCCAGTTAATGAGGGAGGAAGGCAGTTCTACCTTCAAACCACTTTCTTATTTTAGGATAAGGCTTTCACAGAATTTCATGCCTCATATTTCCTTCCTACAAAAGGCAAATGTGTAGTTTTCTTCATCTTTTTGGCATCATTATGGACCCTCAGGACTAAGCAGAGGTAAGGGGAAATGGAAGAGTAACGGATGAAATCCAATAAACAGGGTCCAATAATAAGAGTAGGCTGGTGATTCTGTCCAGCTGCTGTCACTATCCAACAGCTTCCAGAATTCTGTAGCTCTTAGTTCTAGTGACTCCCTTGCAACTTAGTCAGCTTGTCGGGGGTCAGAAACATGGGCATAAAGTGTTACCAACAGCTGGTGAAAACAAATATACCAGGTGGAGGATCGCCTCAACTGTTTTCCTGTGTCCTCATTTTTTATAGTTTGGGTGCGGAGATTTCTTTTTCTGACATTCTGCGACTGTTGCAATGCAGGGAGGTCTATTGAGATAACATTCTCACATTTCAGTCAGATACTCTCAAGTTCTAAGTTGCAGTCTGTATTTCTTCCTGGTACTTTCTACGATATATTGCTTTACCTCTGTGTTTAGTTCTCTCTTTATGGCATTTTGTCTACTCTGGATCAACAAAAATACTGGGCTAGAAGAATTCTGGAGACACGTGAAAGTTTTCTCTCCTGAATGGAGGAAAGGAATTATTGCCATTATCTTCTCTCTTCTTTACATTTTTGGATATTTCTGATTTTTTTTCCTGATATGGGTAGAATAAATTATTGTGAAAAGAGGTGGGGATGCCCTGTCTCTACAAGTTTCTGGAGATACTGGTATGGGAGAGTTTCTGGTATGGAGAGGGTATGCACAGGAAGATTTCTTCCCATGTGTGAATTTACTGTAAGCAACAAACACAGAGGTCCCTCCCCTCATAGATTGCTGGCCAAGCTGTGTAACAACACTGTGGGGAAAAAAACACCACCTCCATGAAAGAAATTCTTCAGTTCAGTAAGCAGGGAGTCTAGCTCAGTTGGAAAATCTGGATTAGATTTCAAAGGAAGAATGTTCTCCTCTCAAACCACATCCCATCTCAAGAATAGAGAGAAAAATGGATTTTTTTTTTTAGGACTGAAATTTCTGCACAAAATTGAATTGGAATAACATTCAACCTTAGTGGTCAAACAGCTAGTTTAATAGGTGAGACTCCATTAGCTTTCAAGGAAGATTCTGTCACATTATTTGACTTAAGATGTTGTGCCAGAGCAGACAGACTCCCTTTTAAGGAATTTGCTAGACTAGAAGAACTGGATCGGTGCCTGCTTTGATACACTGATGATGGCCTATCATTTGCAAAGGTGTTGTGTGTAAAGTAGTCAGTGAATGTCAGCCTACTGGAAAACTGACAAAGCCTCCTTCTCTTAGAGACGAAACTCCTCAGTGCCCAAAGATTCATATGTCAATTGTTGCTTCTGACCTTTTCTAATTGAATTATCCTTCTTTAGTGAAAACAATTTTAAAGGTGTGGGAAATGGGGGTACTGCTTAGCTTTTCCTATTAAAAATAAGTATACCCCTCGAAATAATTTATTTCAGGACTTACTGAGCCATATAACTCAGTCAAAAAAGTGATAATAGCTTCAGATAGGCAGCAGAATTAGTCCTTCTTAACTAGAAAGTGAGAGCTACTTTGAGTTTTTCAAATTTCACTATTATGTGTAGCCCCAGTTACTCGGGCTCTGGCTGAGGCTGGTTTAGTGATGATCCCAGTGGTACTGGAGGCTTTAACGAGAAGCTTGGATCCCCAATCTCCTTCAATGGGGTGAAACGACCTCAAATCTCTGTCTTCAATCCTCGTTAAAACTTTTCGTTGTTTAAAAGTTCTTTTTAAACATAAATTTTCATTTTGAAACAGAAACAAGGGCTTGGAATGCATTTTTTGTCAGAAGCAAGTTTGAGTCTGATTCTGTGCTAGGATTATTTCTAAAGGAAAATCTTGGTTTGACTCAAGTTCCAGTTAAGTCAAAAAGCTAAGGGAAAGTGAGTAGGTTCATTTCTTGTCTAAAAAAGGAAAAGTGGCAGGGAAAGGGCTTTTATCTACTTAGATATACTCCTACCTGATTACAATCTTTCCCTTTTTTTCCCCTTCGGTCTTAAGGAAAGTATATGCAGAAAGAATGGATGATAAGAGAACTAGAAGAGAAAGCCAAACCCTTCCATTAATTACCTTTATCTTAGCAGTGGAATAGGCACCTACGCCTTAGGTAGAGAAAGGTGATTAGCATTCAGAATACTAAAGCCCACATCAATTTAGGAAGGGCATGATTTCAAGATAAGTTGAAGGGTAAGTTAGAAAGAAGCAATTTTTTTAAAAGCCTAAGTATAAAACTAAGATCAGATCAAATAGTGATTGTTAATAAGAGCTAAAGATTAGTCAGAAGTGAAGCCCCTAATTATACTAGAGTTTTTAATAGACTCATTTTGTTGGAAAAGGTCTTAGAGGTCAACCAATCCAACTTCATATCTCTGGTTGCAAAGAACAGACACCTCCTCCAACAGACACAAGCCAAAGAGAAGAATTTATTGGAAGGTTATAGAACCTAAGCCTGGAAGGAAGCCATGCCTGGGGAGGGAAGTGGATCTAGGAACTTGATCATTATTTCAGGACTTGTCCCTTCATTTTTTTTTTTTTAAGTTGATGCATATCTCCACACCTGTGGCATAAAGCTGTTGTCTGAACATGACCATGGTTGAAATTCTAAAAGCTGTTTTGAATCCTGAAGTCATAAATACAGATCAATAAAGTGATAGTATCTCTGTGCTAAAATATACAGCCGTACCTTCCAGCATGGGCTCTGTTACTGTAACTGCAATTCTAGACCTTAGTGATGAAAGACCCTAAGCCTATCTATGCCAGTCTTCTTATTCTACCATCAAAAAAAAAAAAAAAAAAATGTGGACCAAGAAGTTGCAAGTTCAAGATTTCCTAGAGGGTTATCAATAGAATCTGAAGACTTGAGGTTCTTTGATGATTGCTCTGTCAGACATGTGGTGCCTTAGACGATTCTGAGACTGATGACTAAGAAAGAACTTAGTTAAGAACCTGAGTTTTCTGGTGTCAACTGTCTTTGGGCAAGTAGTTTATATCTCCCTGAACCTTCATTTGTATAATGGGGATATCAATACTCCCCATAGGTCGGGGTTGTTGTATGGACTAAATGACATGACCTATGCACACCTCTTGGAACAATGTCTAGTATATATACATGCCCCATAAATGATAGCAGTTATTATTATTAATAAAAAAATTAGTCAGCTCTTTGCTGCATAACAAATAACCCTGAAACTCAATGGCTTACGAGAACATTTATTTCCTGCTCACAGGTCTATGATCAGCTATACCTCTGCTAAGCTTACTGAACTTGGCTCCAGTTTGGGGTTCATGTCTGCTGCATGGGTGTCCTCACCCCAGGAACCAGGCTAAAGAAGCACACCCTACTGGGATGTGTTGTTCTCTTGATGGAGGGAAGATGTGTAAGAAATGGGAACCATGTGATGCTTTTTAAATTCTTTACTGGGGGGCACCTGGGTGGCTCAGTCGTTAAGCATCTGCCTTTGGCTCAGGTCATGATCTCAGGGTCCTGGGATCGAGCCCCGCATCAGGCTCCCTGCTCCACGGGAAGCCTGCTTCTCCCTCTCCCACTCCCCCTGCTTGTGTTCCCTCTCTTGCTGTGTCTTTTTCTGTCAAACAAATAAATAAAAAATTTACAAAAGTCTTTAAATTCTCTACCAGGAACTATCACTACTACTTCTGTTCCACTGGCCAAAGCAAGTCATTTGGCCAAGCCCAATGTCAAGGAGGTAGGGAAGCTACTGCACTCACAAGCAAGCCATGTTCAGGGAGGGAATGAACAATACAATCTAACACAGGAAGGTTGAAAGAAAACCTATGATCATTGAGACAAAGGCCTCTAGAGTAGCTTGAATAGTCTGAAACTAGAACCTACACAGGCTGTCCATAATTTCTCATGTCTTCGAAATTATAGGCCATTTGGGTAGATCCAGGGCAAACAACAGAGTTTGGAAATAGAGATTAGGTATAAAAGGACACAGTGGCATCTATAAAAGGACACTATAGAAACTTTACTTGGTGGAGGAGAGTTTGCTTTAGAGGTCATTTAGTTCAGCATTTCTAGAGCCAAAGGTATTTTAAAGGGCTCACATCCTTAAAGCAGCAATGGTATTTGTTTTCATTTCCATTTGTCAAAAAAAAAAAAAAAAAACCTCAGTAAATTCAACATTTATGTAAAAAGTGTTTCCCTTTTAAATGGAACAGGTCGAGAGCCTCCAGGTGTGTATTGAGGAAGGCTGCTTGGTGGTAAGTGAAGATCAGAGAAGTTTGCTCATGACTTGTAACTTAGTTTATAACACAGATGAACACTACTGGGTACATCCATTCTCATCACACATATTTTAATTGTTTTTATTCTTAGTCATATATTGTTTACATTTGTTCACAATTCTGGATTAATGAGGAATTTAATGAGGAAGAAAAAAACATAATTCTGCCAATTTTTCCCTAGATACTTTTCTCCAGATCCATAAATTTCCATCATCTGAAAAGACTAGCTATATAGAACATCAAGATACCTCTAATATTTCAAAATGTAATGTAAGGGAAAAAAATAAATCAGTGTTATGTATGCATCCTGTCTCAATGAATAATCTCTTATGGGAATAAACACTGATGATGTTTTGAGGTCCATTCCAGATTAGAGGACAGCTGAGAACTATTCAGTATTCCCTTTATTCTCATACCTCAGTGCAACTGCAGAGGCCATTCCCTCTGTTTGAAAGGCTCTCTTCCTTCTTCTTTTTCTGGCTGGTGTTCTTATTTAGCTTTAATCCACAGCTCAGCTCTTACTCTGAATTGGGAAAAGAATCACCTTCACCACATTCCCTCAGTTGTGTCTATTGCTCTTCCCTCGGTAGTCCTATAGCACTTGCAGGGAATTATCTCCTTGATAGCACTATTTCTGAACATGGTCATCGAGTCTGTCTCTCCCACTTGACCCTGAGTTAAGATCAGGGCAACTTGGTATTTCCTGAGCATAGTAACGTGTCTCACACCTACAGTGTGAATGGATGAGAGGAAGCAGAATAAGCTTGATGAGATTAGAAACTGAAGAGGACGTGGGGGAGAGCATTTCAGGAAGAAGGAAGGTATACATCAGCAAAGTGAGTGAAAAGACAGAAACTGGCATGTACAAGATGTGTTTAAGGAGCAAAAAATGGATGCACATGGCTAGACGAGAGAGTTCACAAGAAGTCCTAGAAAATAGAGTGGGGAGTTTAGGTTTGTGGGATAGATGCCCACTGTCTTAGCCTGCTTGGGCTGCCATAACAAAATACCCTAGACTGAACACAACAGAAATTTCTTTTCTCACAGTTCTGGAGGCCGGAAGTCCGAGATCAGAGTGCTAGTGTGGAGAGTTTCTGGTGACAACCCTCTCCCTGGCTCGAAGACTTCTCACTGTGTTCTCACATGATGGGAAAAAAGAGAGCTCTGGTGTCTCTTCTTCTTCTTAGAAGGGCACTAATCCCATCACGAGGGCCCCATCCTCATGACTTCATGCAAAGCTAATTACCTCCCCAAAGCCACATCTCCAAATGCCAACGCACTGGGCGTTAGGGCTTCAACATAAGAATTTGGAGGAAATACCTTTCAGTCAATACTGTGTGGTTAAGGAACCAGACCTGCCTTAATGAAGCGGGCCCATGAGATCTCCACCATCCATTCCTGCCATTCCTGAGGTTCCATTGTTCGTTTAAGAAAGTGAATGAAATCCCAGAAATCAACATTTCCAATTGAAGGGGATTGAAAGCCAAAGGGCAAGAGCAAAATAACCTTTTAATTTCTGAGACGAATGAACAAAGTAATTTTTGTGAGTGGTATCTTCTATTTCTACAGCAGCCATAAATCATACCTTTGGGAGCTGCACCATTTTACTTTTAAATGTACATTTTGAAAAGAACACAGTCATTTCTTATTATGCTTCTTTTGTACAATTTCGTTGCATTCATCACAAGTCAGAGAGTCCTGTTGATTCTATGGCAGGAAAACTGTTATATTCACAGTCCAAGTGCCTACGGATTAGCACAGGCATTTCACATTAGCTGATTGGGAGGGTAAAGCAGTCTTCCTCTAAGATTTACTGCTTTCTCCATTTACTCACTGTCCATTTTTCATTATATTTCATGTCTGGATTCCTTTCATTTGGTGCATTCTCTTAAGAATCACCATCCACAGTATGATATTTTTATCCATTTCAGAAGTTTGTGTCCATTTGCAAATGATTCAAGCCAAGATCGAGAATTCTGCTGCCTGATTTGCGGAAAGTTGTTGCTGTCTAAAGATTTGCTGGGCATGTCTCTTTGATAGATAGTACAAATATACAGTGTTAATATAATGGGAAAACTCCAGAGTATTTCCATAGCTCCTGACTATTGAATAATATACAAAAATATATGACTTGGGGACAGCTGAAATTGTTTCCACACTTTGAGCTCTGCTTCCATTAGACTGGTTCACAATATTAGATTGAATCCCAAGGTGCTACTGATAATCATCAGCTGTTTTTCTTGCCCAGTCTCTTTGTTTAAATGTATTCTTTCATTATCCATGGGCTTTTGAAAAAAATGGGGGAAAGAATGTTTTTAATTGAATAATCTGTATTCTGTCAGGTATTCTTTCTCCCTAGGAAGGTATATGGAAACTTACTTTGCTATTTTTATTTATCCTGCCAGTGTAGTATATTGATGAGAGAATAGAGATCCAATAGTGTTAAAACAAGACATGAAATATTGATTAATTCTTTTTTTAAATTCCCTTTTTACTCCTGAGTGTAGCAGATTTCAGAAGCTGCTGCCAATATTGTGCTCTCCAATAAACCTCCATTATTGGGAGGGTCTTGATCCCCTTTGGGCTTTGATAAATGATAATTATACTTTTAAAATGTTTGCTTGGAGTGCCCCAGGCCTTGTTTTCATCAGTTCATCGAAGAAATGAGTAAGAAACAGTAAAATTTAGGCTGAAAAATTTGAGCCAAAGGCCCCCAAAGGAACCATTCCATGAAGAGGAAGCAGCCAGAGACTGAGGCAACTTGTTCCTACCTGACACATTTTTCCTTTTCCCATTGCACATTCCCCATTGCAGGTCAGGACTTGCCATTTGGGTCTAGACCAAGTGAATGTGCTGATTCCTAGGATTGTATTGAGAGGTAAGATAATAATGATTTCATATTGACCAAACCTGAATGGCTTCAGATAGGTTTGTAAAGAAAGAGAAAGAAGTAAGATGTTTGGCTGGTTGAAGAAAAGCAGTGGGACAGTGAGCTGAGTGGGCAGAATGGGAACTGTAGATAGGGAGAACCTGGATTTTTAGGATCAGGGACATCCTCAAGGCAAGCCACTCAAGTCAAGAGGAGGCACTGGGGAATCAAGAAATCTATTGCCCTTTTAGGGCACAGGTGATCTTGGAACAGAGGAGAATCTGGTGAGCTATGAAAAAGAACTTATTGCACAGAGAAGCACCCCCCAAAAAAGAATTATCTCATCTAAAATATCAATAGTACTGAGATTGAGAAACCCTGATAAAGAGAAAGTGCTATTATTTCATCCATCAAAAGCAAGTTTCTTGAGTTCAGAACCCAAGTCATTGAGTTAATGGTGTTCAATAATTAGCAGGGCATCCTGTGAATAAATAGTAGATTCAGTGTAATCCCATTTTCTTTTGAAAAGTATCCATTTTAGTTTCTTCAGTTCCTCCCCTGAAATTCCCCAGAAGGGAAATCTCACTCATTAGAAAGTTTGAGCTTTCCAGGCAATAGGAAAATAAGGATAGCTTGACAGACAGCGAATCCCTTTGGGCATGTGATGACCTTTAGACATCAAGCAACAGTAAGTAAACATCAAGGGGCAAGGTAGCTTATATTTTATTGGTAATAAACTAGATGAAAGATCATATTTTAAATGATATGCCTTCAAGCATGTGCTATATCAAGGTGTTGACAGCATCATTTTTCCAAGAGATGAGCAAGTAAATTTAAGTCGTTTCCAAGTAGTAAGTATCTTGATTACCAAGGAGCAGTGGGATGCAAAGCTTGGTCAGTGGAAACAAATGATTGATAGCTTCCTCTTAACACTTCTGCCTTTATTTTCCTCGGCATGGCTCATTATTCTGCCACGTTAATTTAAGCTTTCTTATTGTATTGAATTAGGGGTTTAAATTCTCTTATCATCCCTATGGGAATCTTGATTGTTTATTTGTAGATGACAATAATTGTTTTTATCGATCCCCAAATGTAGAAGGTATAAAAAGTGCTATGGCTGATGGCCAGCTGGTACAAAGTTAGTGCCGCGTGCATGAGTGACAAATTACAAAACAGTATTTGGCCCCAGACGAGATCCTTTAAGAATTTTTAAAAGCATCTGTTATCCCTAGGTCCCTTCTAGCTGAAAAGCATAAACAATTTCACATACATTGGCTCAAGTCTTTTTGTTGTTTTTATTGAACCCCCAGAGGTCTACTTGGGCATAATTTATACATCCTCATTTCTAGTACACCCACACAGCAGGAGTTTGGAATGGTGTAGCTACAAGAATTCCCAGAGCCAGTGCCATCCAGGCCAGTGAGTTCCATTAGGGACCCAGATCACCAAGGCCATTATTCAGAAGAATTTCTGGATTAATCTAGCAGTTGCCATTATGCCACTGTAAGTATTCTGTAGATGACATTAGCTCCAAGTATTTTGAGAAGAAACCACTTTGCTATCCCCAGCATGTACTATGGGTAAGAAACCTCACATGATTTTACATCCCAAATTTATCAGAGGCACTAGAGAGAGAAAATGCAACTGTCTAATTAAAGTGCTGTTTTTAGGACAGGACACTTCAGCAGTCTGAGTCCCCGCAGTCAGAACCAAATGCAACACAGCTTACTTGAAGATTTTCAGCCTAACTATTATGATCTGTGTATCCAGAAACAAAATAAGGTTTTGCTTAAAAGCAATAGGTTAGGCTTAAAAGTCATCAAGTATCAGAGACATGGTAAAATTTCCTTATCAGTTAATAAGATGGAAAGATCTTTGACCAGATGCCAAACTCTGAAATTCTTGACCTTCTTTTCCTGTGGTGAAGAGAAGATAGATATGTAGAGGAACCACTTTGACAACTGTACCCTATTTATCCTTTGCTTCCATTCTGAAAGTTTGCTGTAGAACACTCAAAGTGACTATCTGGATCAGAACAAGCCAGGAGAACTTGTTTTGCAGAGTAGAGGTCCACACGTCACACAAATGACCTCCCCCTCACCACACTTTATGCTCGAGCTATAGTATTATCTTGGTCCTTGACAGTTAGCCGCTCTATGGACAAACTGACTCCTAGAAAACCACATAAAAAGAAAAACATTTTGCCCTAATTTTGGTTTACTTTTTCTCTCACTCAAATTAAGCTTTACTCTGAATACTATGATCTCATTGTGTCCTTGGTCTTGGACAGCCATTCCAGCACGTTCCATGAGCAATAGTGTGAAAGAGGGAAAAGTTTAGCGACTATAGCTACCACTATTGTGAGGTAAAACTTTACACCCTGTTTATATATGCCTCAGACATTTAGGTGCATGCCCACCACACAAGTGGGCATTAAAGGTGATCTGACTGATTAACATGTTTGTTAGTTACACATTCAGCATGTGTGGAGCATATTACTGTAGAATGGGCAAAGCTTACAACAGATTGACTGTTGAGGGTGACAATCACAGAAGCATTTGGTTTTAAAATTGGAACAAATCCTAGATATGACTTAGTTCAACCATCTCATTTTAGAGACAAGGAAACTAAGATGACCCAAAGAGGTTAAATACATTATTGGAGGCTTGGTAGTGACAAAACTGGAATGTGAAACTAGGTATCCACACTCTCAATTTCAAACTGCACTCTGTACTGACTCTGAAACACATGGGCTTGTGTTTTGTTACATGTATTGTGATGGTCTTGACAGGTGTGCTACCCCGACTAGAACATGTATTCTTTAAGAAAATATTCATCACAGGGCACCTAGGTGGTTCAGTTGGTTAGCTGTCTGACTCTTGATCTCTTAGCTCAGGTCTTGATCTCAGGGTTGTGAGTTCAAGCCCTGTATTAGGTTCCATGTGCACTTAAAAAAAAAATATATATATATATATATATATACATATGTATATATATTTTCATCACTAACTTCTGGCATAGGATTGCAATAAATGTCTGTTAAAAAAACAAATAAGTGAGACCTACTTTTCTTATTGTGTACAAATAAATGTTGTAATTTTTAGTGATCTCTGCTAGTGCGTGGTCAGCCTAGTAATGAAGAAGGATAGAGAGGATAGAAAGGTTGAAAAAGGTAGAATGAGAAGGCAAAAAGAGGTAAAAGGGATATACAGTTCAAGTAGGAATATAACTGGAAAACAATCAGTACACAGATAAAATTTCTAGATTCAATTTGGGAGCTTTTAATCAAGACTCTTGCCTCTTCTGATCTCTCCCAATTTTCAAATAAGGACATTTAAGCAGATGGTGCGGTAAGCAGATCTCATCATTGCTGCTCTCCCTCAGACCCCAGAAGACAAGATGGACGGCAAGTTAAATTGTATAATAAGCAAAGTTGCTCTTGAGTGTATCCCACTTCCCTCTGGCATATCCCCCCTCCCATTTGGCACCCATTCCTAACCCATGCTGCTGCTACTATTCTTATCCCGGAGGAAAGTGCATGTAACTCCATGTGATCCTCTTTCTGGAATATTTTCCATTTAGAAGACACACCAGGAAGACAACTTACACGGTGGCATTTCAGATCAGTGGCAAGTGAGCAGAGGGGATGGATATGTATGGACTGGGTTTGTCTCTCCTTACAAAACATCCAAAGTCAATTAAAATAGAAGTGAGAAAATCCAGTTATCATACCCCTCTGTGAGCTTGTGTTCCTCCTGAAATGCTTACATGTTGTAAGTCAACTGATACTAAACAATGCCTGTTAAAAAAAAAAAAAAAAAAGAATCAAAGGATCCAGGGTTCTAAGTATAACACATTGATGGCTTGGTACTGGAGAACTACATCAACAATACAGGACATCAGTGGGAAGTGACTACTGGCTGGAGGGCTGTACCCAGAGAGTGGTTATCAGTGCTAAGTGTCAGTTTCTAGAAGAGCTGGCTATGCTCCAGCATGCCAGGAAGTCTAGATGGAAGGTATGAAATGTAGTCTTTTTTAGAAGTGGTGATGCACAGTTGCCAGATAACCTGGTGAGACCCAAATGCTCCTATGGGAAGAGATTAAGGAGATAGACAGTCATCTGTTTTGGATGGATTGGATCCCCTTGGCTAAAGCCAAGTATGGAGATCTAGCTTTTCATCCAGTATTCCTTTGAGCCATTGAAATTTGGCAGACCCTTCCAATCAGCACAACACCTAACTACCTCGGCCACTCTCCCCCTTCGGTTACTATGATTCCCCCCTTTTCCTTAAACATACCAAGCACACTTCCATCTTTATGATTTACCCTTTACAATTTCTCTTCCTGGAACACTTTTCTCTCATATGGTCTGTTGAGCAAGTGGCATCTGTCTCCTATCACCAGAGGTAGAGGTCCGAGCACTTCTTCCCACTGTGTCTTATTTGAACTGCCAAGAAAAACACAACACAGTCAAACACTGGATAGAGCAATGCTTTACTCACATAGAGAGGAGATAGAACAAGATCAGCTCTAATAGTGAGCCTTGGCCCTCATGGCCTTTGAGTCCTTCCTGGCAGCTGATTCAGAGCCCTTGGCCCGCAGGCAACCAAGGACCCTGTCCACTCTTGGCAGGGGATAGATATAGTATGCAGTTGACCAGGTGTCATGTAACATGTATACTTAAGCAGAGCAAAGGAGTACACATTGAGTCTGAAACAGGGAAAGATATCCCCACACAAGACAAAAACCAGGCACAGGATGTGAGGATCTCTTATAAAGGAAGTGGTCCAGGCTCAAAGCCCATTCTTTTTTTTTTTTTTTTAAGATTTTATTTATTTATTTGACAGAGAGAGAGTGCAAGCAGGGGGAGCGGCAGGCAGAGGGAGAAGCAGCCTCCCGCTGAACAGAGAGCCTGACATGGGGCTTGGTCATGACCTGTCAAAGCCCATTCTTTTTTTTTTTTTTTTTTAAGATTTTATTTATTTATTTGACAGAGAGAGAGAGAGCGAGAGCAGGAACACAAGCAGGGGGAGTGGGAGAGGGAGAAGCAGGCTTCCTGCCGAGCAGGGAGCCCTTTGTGGGACTCGATCCCAGGACCCTGAGATTATGACCTGAGCCGAAGGCAGATGCTTAACGACTGAGCCACCCACGCGCCCTGTCAAAGCCCATTCTTAATGCGGCCAAGATGAGAGTTGAAAGACTGCACACGTGAGACCATCTTTTCCAATATGTTCCACATGGCTTCTTACTATTCCCACCCCAGCACCAACAGCAACCTTCTTCTCCCCACCCCAACCCAGATCTTTGCTTCCATTATCAAAGAGGCCTTCTGAGGCCAACCTTTATAAACATAGCCACCTCCAAATCTATGAAGAGAAAATCTTTGGTTGTTCTGATAATTGTCGTATTGCCAGCATTTACGACAGTAATTGCACATAGTAGGTGTTCAATAAAAATGTGTTGAAGAGATTGGTAACATAGGTCTTACAAAGGAAAAGTCTTGTCTCATGATGCCTAGAAATCAGTGAAGGAAAACTTTTCAGATGCTTTCATAGAGCAAGTCATTCACCTACACTGCATCCAATTTACACTTAGAAACCCAACAAGTCTTAAAGAAAGTGATATGTCTAGGTAAGCAAGATAACACCATTATCATTCAGTTCCCATCAGGGCTCCAAGCAACTTTAGAAAACCTGTCCTCTGATATACAGCACTAATTCGTGTCTTACAGAAAATCAAATAAATTATTTTTTTACCCGAAGGGAGCAGGATTATTTGACTTCAGATATTTGCCGTATGGCTTCTCTTCCACACAGCATAGCTTCTAGGCTTAAGGTAGTAAGAGTGAGAGCATGCCTATAAATTACTCAGAGATAATTCAAAATAAGTGTGTATCTTTGACAGATTATCAAGTTTCTTACTGCTTTTTCCTGATAACAAGGGCTATGTTTTTGATAAAAGGTTGCTCACTTCTCACCACACTTTATTGTTGTTCTGTGTATGTTTTTTGTTTGTTTTGTTTTGTTTGTTGTTGTTTGTTTCTGTTCCCCCCACAGAGTCCAGTCTGGCTCTTATCTCAGCACGGGGTGGTTTACCTTCATTCTGGCCATGGATGCCTGTTACGGCATTCACGTCTACGGGATGATAAATGACACCTACTGCAAGTAAGATCACAGGAAATTATTTTTATGCCTCTCCAATTCTGATATCTTGTCAAAATATCACAATTCATTTTAATACCATAAATCGGAGAAACAGATAAAGCAACAATTATTTCCTGGTGCTCTTTGCTGACATGACATTTTATTGTCAGTGCATCAAGTTGTGACTTTTAGGGGTGATAAAAAGAAAAATATTTACCACAGTCTAATGTCAAATGTCAGAAGGAACATTTTCCCCTTAATCAGTGGCATATCAGGGATTTGTGGCTTGGAAATACAGAACAGGTTTAGTGGTTATTTAATTTGCAAAGCAAGTTTGTCATTTCTGCCGCTCTAATGGCCTGATGGATAGCTAGCTACTCAATGGTTATATTTGATCATGAAGGACAAAATGTCCTGAAGCCTCAGAGAAGCTGACAGATTAGCAAGAATTCCTGGAAATTATAGTTTACTAATAAGTGAGTAATCTGCCAGATCCATATTTAAAATAGATATGTTTATCCACAGTATATCCCTGCTGGGGGGATCATTTCTAATTATTTAATAAAACAAACCCTCCTTGCTTCATCAAGGTAATGAAATATACTTCCACACTAACAATTGGCACAATGTAACTCAGAGAGTATTTTAATCATATTGTCAAAATGGTAACTAAGCCACAATCTTCATGATCAAATATTTCTACCCTAAGTATAATGGAGCACAGATGTACCAAATATCTTACCCTGAAAAATCACAAAGCTTCTTTCAAGCTCTGTAAGAGCATCAGGCCATCCGAAGTTTGCCTCCATTATACGCTGTTTCCTCCTTCCAAGATAGGTATATGTTTGAATGCAGTTGGTGTGATATATAAATTTTATTTGATTTATTAAGGCACTAAGGATCTGGTAAATCTTCCTAAAAGCTTTTATACATAAAAGCTTTTAACTGAGTTCATGGACAAGAATCATGCATGGGTTTGCAAGTAAATGCATTTACTAGGCCCATAATGGATTCTTGCAAATGAATGCTTCATTCTTCATCTCAATTCTTCTCCCCTTTTCTTTTCTTTTTTTTTTTTTTCTTTTTTAGGACAGAAGGATATAGAAAAGTCCCCTATCATTACTATGAACAAGGAAGAGATGAGTGTGATGAATATTTTCTTCATGAACATGCTCCATATGGGGGGCATAGGTTTATCACTGAAAAGAAAGTGTTTGCTAAATGGGCCAAGAAACACAGGATAATATTCACACACCCAAACTGGACAGTGTCTTGATGTTAGTTTTTTCTGATCTTGCCACAACACTTGACATGATCATAATACCACAACTGTGATGCTCATGATGCTGATGATGGTGACGATAAAGACAAAAACACTGACCAAGTTTCTGTACATTCTCCGATACAGATGGTGACTCTGCCAGTAATTTGAACTTGGGATTTCATGGAGGGTGGATGTGCTCTTTACACTCTTTCTGAAGGTTCAACATTACATATACTGCACTTTATAATTTAACTGGAATTGAAATGAAGGCCAGTAACATGACAGCAGTGACCTAAGACATGGGAAGATTATCCTTCAAGATAGCTGCCCAGAATTCTTGAACAGTGAGTAACTTTCAAAAGCCATGGGATTTGGCCTCGTGAGGCAAAGTTATTGACTCTCTGGTCTCTTGAACTTGAGCAGTTCCACCATCTTGAAGAATGGTTGATTGTCAAACACTGACCCAAGAAATGCTGTCTGGGTACAAGTATCTTACCGCAGTTACTAGTTAGCCTAGAGGCAGAGAAGGAATCTCTTCCTGACAGACCCTGGTCCTACAGTACCTCCTATAGCTAAAGCCTCAGGCTATTGCCTAATTAACAATGAAGATATCACAGACATCCCACCCATCAGGATTCTTCAACAATTCAAACACTTAATTCAAAATGGGCCAACTAGCAAATCTTGAGGAATTTTCACTCTCACCACTCCATCCTCACTACCCCAAATAATATAACTAAACACGTCACTAGAGTGATCTCTATTACTGCTTAGTTATTTTTGGTCGAGTCCTAAATATTTCAGAAAGCTATTTAATATGTAAGATACCAACACTGTAATAACATATACTGTGAAAGCGTTCTTTAAACATAACCAAAAGGGTTTGCTAACTGTGCTTCAACATCCAACAACACAAAAATATATGCTTTTTAAAATCATGAAACAAGGAAAGCAAAGCATATTTTTACATCAATTTGTATCCTACCATACTTCATAATATATATTTGTATATTCAGATTTCTACTTTATAGGCTCAGCTGCATCTCTCCATACATTACATTATCGTTGCCAAGTGCCAACCACTAGACATGGAGAGGAAATGATTCCTTGTATTCAATCTGACCAGAGCTTTTGCCTTCTTGGGGTTCATTTTCCCCACAGTGTATCAGTTGTTATATCAGAATAACAACACTAATAATGACCTTAATGTCCAAAGCGCTTTATCATTTAAAGTCCTTATACATATGCTGTCCTATGTGATGCCTGTGACCACCCCACTGGGCTATTGCCTGCACATTCTGACGTCTCCTTAGCAGATGATCTGCAATTTGTTCATTGCTTTGATATATTCCAGATCTTTCCCTCTGCTAATATTTGTATAGAATAGCATTTATGTAGACTAGTAACCAATTGATTTCAGTGCCAAATAAATATATCAGGATTTTGCAAAAAGTATCACAAGGATCGTCCTGGCCATAGACTAGGACTCCTGTGAACGTAGGTACTTTTGAATTTTTTTTTTTAATGACTTTTTAGGTAGAGAAAAATGAGGAAGCAGGGACAACAGGAGGGAATGAATGCAGAGAAATACAGTTTCCTGTCCCATCTTGAGATGACATTGTTCTCCATACACTCATTGCTCATTAAATATGTGAGGCTTGATTTGCTGAGTGGCCGAGAGACCAAAAATATCCTTGCAAATGATTCAAAAGACACAGCCGAGCTTAATTGACAGAATGATTTGAAGGATGAAAGTGATGACGCATTTCACGTGAGCAGCCTTTTGCAGGTCTTTACCAGTGCTGGGTCCCATGATAAGTTCTCATTAAATGGGGCCACCCTGGGCAAAAGCCTCTTTGCTGCTCTCTGCTTGCCATTTGGTTAACACCAATACTCAGAGCCAAGAAAATGGCCAAACGCCACTTCCATCAACACTCCTGTTTTTTCCTCGTGTACTTTTCAGTTCTATGTATGTCAGGTTTTGTTGAGCGGACGATGGATGGAAATGCCCACTCAAAGAAAAATAAACAGATGCAAATGTTAAAATTGTAATACAGATGGTTTTCCCCCCTGTTTTGACACAGAAGTTCCACTTTTAAATAAAAAGGAACACTTGATTATCAGAATGCTTCAGGGAATGCCATAATTTATTTCGTTTTCTGGTAAATGGAGGGTTAAATCGATTTGTTTTAGTCCTTACTAATAAGACACTTTGCCCCCTTCCTGGCTCCCCTGCCTCTCCATGAAAGAGACTTTGCCATACCCACACGTACCCTGCTGTGGGAGGTGTGTGTAGAAAAGTCAGTGTTTCCTCTGGAAGGGTGAGGGGGGGCCTCCCCTCTCCTCTCTTCCTTCCTCTCCCTTCCCCCCCTTTTTTCCTTAACTGAACCCCAACCCCACTTTCTATTGTTGTTGTCTCTTGCCTCCTTTTCTCTAAAAGTGGGAAACAAAAAAACCAGTATTCTTAATTTGGAAACCTAATTAGATGATTTCCAGTGTAATCAGCATTTTGATAGAATCACGTAACTTATTTTTCTCTGCAGTCTTAGTGTTCCCTGCTTCCATTTCCTGTTCCTCTTTACCCTCAGCTTCCCAATTCTAGTGGGAATACAAAGTGTAATTTCTCCCATATTGAGAAATTTGTCATCTAAGATTTACGGATAGAGAAGAGAATGACAAAGGAGCAATTCAGACTTGTCACACAAGTTTCTGGCCAATTTCACTGGTTCTAGCCAACTGAAAGATTTCATCCAGCAGCTAAACATTGAAGAATTCAACCAAACTCACTCATCACTGATGTATATGTATTCCAGAAGTTAATTAACATCTGTAAAAAACAAACATATTCCAATTCCATCCAAGGCTCTAGGCAAATGGACTATTGAAAATGGCCACAATTTGCTGAAATCAGCGTTAAAAACATGCAAGCTAGAAATAATAGAGTAAATATTATTTTTAATTCTGCAGAATTTTAGAAAAAAGCAAGGAAATTTAAAAAGAGTTTTAAAATGAATGTTTGAGTCCTTTCTAAGTTAGCCTCATGACTAAGTAGTAATGATTTATATTGTTATGATGGTAATGTGAATTAGAAAACTTCTATACTATATCTTACCTTGCTATGAAGCCTATCGAAGAAAAACCAATTTGGAAGGATGTTTGTATATATGCACATAGAGTTAGTGTGTGTGTGTGTGTGTGTGTGTGTGTGTGTCTAAAATCATACCTGTAATCCTATATTTTTCAGTGATGTGTATGAATCACAGAAAACCTATTTTAGACCTCAGTGAAATTTGTTGGTTTACATTTTGAATCCTGATGAAAAAATAAAGCAAAAATCCAAATTAAATATACCGATTGTAAAGAGTACATAAGATAATATTCAATGGCTGGCCCATAGAATAAAGCTGGAGAAGCAGCTCTATCTAGAACTGAGAACACAGTCAGGTGCTGCACTTGTCACAGATCAGACCTCTAAGGATAGCAATCTCTGTTGTAGGCTCTGACGATCGCAGTTCAGCTAGTCACACTAAAAAACACTACATCAAGCTGCATTCACACTGAAGTGAATGAACATTGGTCCCCTTATTCAAATAAGCCTGTCTTTGACATAAGCAAAACTCAGATTTGCATGGTTTTTATTATATGGCTAGAGAACTGTGACCATTGTGAAAAGAGAAAAGTGTATAAGGAGATTACACTTTGAGGATTTGAAATGAATCAGCTGTTGTGGGAGCAAGTCTGAATTGGGGACTTTGCTGACCTTTCCAGAAGTATAAAGCCATCAGAAGAGAATCACTTTTGAAGGAACATATCCCGGTAATTGTCCATATTCTCTGTTATCTATGTTTATTGCTAAGACTGCACAACCTTCTGTTATCATGAAATTGTAGGACTAATTTAAGGAATGTAAAAGTGAGTATCTTACTTCCTTGTTGTTAAGAATGATCAAGCTACTGATACTCCTCTAAGAGCGGTTGAGTATGGAAGGTGCTTGGTATAACTGGCATGTCCTATTGTCCAATTATCTCCAGACACCAAGTGTCCTAACTCTCAAACCAATTCGGCTGCTCATTAGTGAAATAATCTATCTGCACTGGCCGGTAAAATTCTACCCTTTGTTTCCACACCGGTCTCTGTACCACACGTCATCTTCGAGGGCAGATACCCTTCTGGAAGGTAAGTCACAGCCCCAAGTGCTCCGCAGGACTTAATCATCATGCAAGATTGAAAGAGTTTTTTCTTTACTTTTTTTTTTTTTAAGATTTTATTTATTTATTTGACAGAGAGAGACACAGCAAGAGAGGGAACACAAGCAGGGGGAGTGGGAGAGGGAGAAGCAGGCTTCCCGCGGAGCAGGGAGCCGGATGCGGGGCTCGATCCCAGGACCCTGAGATCATGACCTGAGCCGAAGGCAGACGCTTAAGGACTGAGCCACCCAGGCACCCCTGAAAGAGTTTTTTCTTTACAGTCCATTCATATGATATTGTTGGAAGAGGAGAATTTTGAAGCTATATTCACTAGGCTCTGAAAATGGTTTCTTTGACTCCGAGATAGCATATTGTTTTGTTGCTTGTTTTTGCAGAACCTTAGAGAAGCCACTAGAGTAAAATTCCATGTAAACTGCTAAAGCATCAAATCAGAACTATCCTTGGGCATTGTAACTTTGCAGAAAATCTCATTTAGTTTTTTTAAGTCCTCTACTTTTTTTTCCCCTTTTCAGAATAGGCACAATTTGTTTATGGAGTAGAAAAGCTCTTCTTTCTCCACAGACATGTTCCCTTTGTTCATGCCTTGGAGACTTCAGAAAAATAGAAGCTCACTTTCATAAAAGTGAAGAACATCTTGACGAATAAATAGCCAACTTCATATATTCACATTTTTGCCTATATAGTGAGCAGTGTCTCCTGAGAAACTCCAAAGAGACACAAACCAGGGCATTTCATGGTTCCTTGTTACTAAATCTTCAAAGTACTAATTTCCTTGTGTTTAACTTTGCTGTCATTGCTACTGAGTAAATACCCATTTCTATTACAAACAGTATATTTTATGCTTCACTCATTTTTCTGAGTTCACACAATTTTTGCTGTAGTCTCTCATTCACTTTAAAAACCTGTAATCTTCATCTATTTATAGCAGAGACTGTAAACGCACAGTTTGTGCACTTGGTGAGCTTTTTTTCTAGCATCATATTGCTTTATTTATAGGCACCATGCCTTAGAATAAAGCTTACTAAATGGCAAAGGGCTACTGGCGTATTTCAGTTTGGTTTGTTTTTACAAGATAAGTGAAGAGTTGTGAACAAAGCCAGAGAGTATTTGTCATTGAAAGAAAAAAAGCAAGGCAGGAGTGGGGGTGAGGGGCAGAGGGAGATACTCAATATACTCAGTACCCAGGGCAGAAAGGCATCCAGGGTACTACTGCAGACAATGACAAGAGAAAATGTTGGTTAGCCTCTAGAATATGTTTTGTCCACATTAACTATCTAATGCTGAGGCATATTTCAATTCTTGCTGTATCAGACCTGATAGCAAGTTGGGTAAGTACGTACGCTGCTTAAAATACAGAAGTCTTCATTCTTTCCTCCCTCCCTCTTCATTACTTCCCTCCTTTTCTTCCTCCGCTCCTCTTTTTCTCCCTAATTTTCTTTCTAGAAAACTCAGCACTCTTGAAGTTGAACATTATATGTGGGCAGTTTCTCATTTTACAAATCAACTTCTAGTACTCTACCAAACTCTGTAGGCAACCCCTATTTGGATATGATCTTAAAATGAGTCTTCTTTGGAAATAAAATTATAATAACTTATATGCCATGTTTATTATAAGGCTGTATACCTCATTCAATCCCCTCAAGTACTCTGTGAGGTATGTAATGTTACTATCACTGTGTCACATACAAAGAAAGAGAAGCACAAAGAGGTTAAGTTGCTTGACCAAGGTGGCACAATGAGGTTTTTATAACCAGGCAGTGTGACCCAAAGTCCATACCTAGTTGGAGCAGGCTAATAGGTATAACCAATGACCCCAACATTTCGGTGACTAACAATAAGATTTGTTTAGATGCTCCTCTCCAACCAGCTTGTCTCTAAGGATGATTCAAAGACACAGGCTCCTCCCATCATGTGGCTTTGCCCTCCTCTGCATCCTTAGAAACCGCACGATTTGGCCTGCTAATGGGGAAAGAGCATGGAGGATTCTGCATTGGAAGGTTTCATACATAAGTCCGGAAGTGGTGTGCAGACTCCATCCACATTCCATCAGACAGGCTCAGTCATGTGGCCTGGTAGAGGTGAGCAGTGTTATCTGGTGTTCCAGGAGGAAAAGGACCAGAGATTGGTGAACATGTAGCAGTCTCTGTCATAATATTCTTAGTCATGATAACATATAGCTTAAAAAAATTACTGTTTTGTGCAACTGTATGGATGAATTATGTTGATAATCCTTCTTAAGAACACTTAAGAAAAAACTTCTCTTCACATGGATGTCAGTATCTACACCCAAACAAAATAAACTAGGGAACAAAATATTGTTCTAGGTCCTATAATGTCAAAAAGAGAGGAAATTTTTTCCCTTACCCAAAGAAATAAAGACAAATTAACATGCTAGCAACACTTTCAAGTGACTTAATTCTACCAACAGTAGAAGTAACGTGACTTTTAATGTCTTACTGGCCTTTGATTAACATAAGATAGATCCATCCTTGCCTCCAATCAACCAGTTTTGTGTTGTGTGCCTCTTTCCTTTGTAAGATGTCACAAAGATCAACTTCCCTTTTAAACTTCCCTTTGGTCTTCAGGTCTATGCAATGTTGTGATCATTTTTTTTTTAAGTAAAAAATGAAACTGGTGGTTCTCATATCTGAAAATAACAAATATCTCTCATGTATGTCCCTCTCTTTCTCTGTGCACATTGGCATATGAGCTTGTTCACGGAGAAGAGTCCTAATATGTCCATATTTCCCTTGTCCAGCACATGGTATATTCCCATGGAGAGAGGCCCTTCAGAATGTTTCTCTTCAGCTCCCAACATTTTTCTTCCTTTCTCAATACTTTCTATTTTTGCACATTATTTTCTTTAAGCTATCTAGAAATCCTTTTCCCTTAATGCTAACAGAATTCCACATCCTAAAGTTCTTTCTCACCTAATAGGAAACTATTTGCTGTCTTGGGAAAAATGCTTTGTATGTTAGCATATAAATTTTCTTAGTTTGTCCACTGAGAGAGATTAGTTGAGACTCTAAAAACAAAATAATTAGAGAAGAGAAGCTGCCAATGTTTACCTTCTTCCAGATCAATGTGGAATTCCTTTTAAGGACAAGAAACTATAGCACCTGGTTGGTAAATCACATAAGTTTGAATTTCTGGGTAAGGCTTGTTAACAGGTGATAATATCTGAAGGTGCTTTCAAGGATTAAATGGAGGTTCTTACCAGCCCTTAGCCCATGGCTAAAGCTGCTGAATAACACAAATACACAGTATCCACATGCACTGGCAGCATCTTACACCATGCATTGTTAAGAGTTCTTGCATCTGTCACGGGTAACATTTTGCAAACATACAATTTTCTATGCTTATGAAGTCAGTTAAAAATCTACGTAATCTTCCATAATAATTTTCCTCCACATGCCTAAATTTCCGCAGAAATATAACAGATACAATGCAATTCACTTAGAATGGTTTTCCGTCTTTAGTGGCAGTTTTACCTGAACTTAAAATGGTTTGTCCAACACATCTTTTGGTGATGCTGATTATAATGGGTTTCATCCCTAGTTTAAAAAAAAAAAAAAAAAAAGGATATACTCTATTATCTTTGATAGATAAAAGGGGCATTAATGTCGAATGAGGACATTAATGTCATGCAAATGGATCTGTGGATCATGCAGAGCTGTGAGTGGCTGTTCAATATGGAACAATATAAAAAGGGGAAAAAAGCATTCAACAACACAAACATATGGGTTCAATACAACCAAATGAAATTTGACAGGAACAAATGTAAAGCAGGGCACTTAGGTTCGAAAAAGACAAGGGCATGACTTAACAGCAGTACTCATGAGAAGTATTTGGAGGTTTTAGAACACTCTAATGTGATACATAGCAATCTAAAAGGTCACTGTGACCTAAGATGCGTAGAAGAGTCTAAGTCAAGATAGCAAGGTTCAGAATTGATCAGACTACTTCTGGAAATATTTTTAAAAACTTGTTTTTTCTCCTTAATAAGAAATTGCAAGCATTTTCCCAATGTCACTAAGTTGTCCTAAAACGTTTTTAATAGCTATATTGTGCCATAATGTATTTAACCATTCCTCCATCATTTTTCACTATATGATGAACAGGCTTGTTTATGAAGTTTTGGACTCTTCTCTGATTTTTTCTCTTTTATTGTACCAACGTACAGAGGTGACTACTTCCCGGCACCCTTGCCAAAAATTGGTGTTATTTTTTCCATCTTTGCCAATTTTACATATGCTAAAAAAGTTATCTTGCTTTAATTAGCATCTAGCTGATTACTATGGGAATTAAACACTTTTGCATATTTCTTGGAAATTTGTATTTCTTCTTTCATGAATTAGTTCTTCCCACTTTTCATTGCAGTGGAAGTCACAATACCTTAAAGATACAGACAAGTGAGAATTCATTCAGAAGAAAGGGAACAAGTGAAGGGCAACCAGGATCACAAGAGAACCAGAAGTCGCGTTGCACCAGAGATTAGAAACATTTAGCTGATGTGATAGAAAGTTTTAGGAAGAACTAAATTCAAACATTTAAAAGGCATTAATGCAGGTACAAAATGAGTTTCAAATTCTGTGGCTCCATTGAACAGAACTACAGCCAATGTGTAAAATTTCAGATTTTATCTCAAGAGATTCAGAAAAATCCAAAATTAGAGTGTAGGTTTTTAGAATGAGTAAATTTGTGGAAAGTATTCACAGACAGATCAGACTACCTACTTGTTCAGTATTTCATGTGACTAGATAGAAAGTTGGATTCCTTGGTCCCCAAGGTCCCCTCCAAAACACATGTTCTATGAAATGGGATGCAACTCCATGTGGGAAAGCAAGATTTGACACGGAAGCTCTGAAAAAATTAGCCTAAAATGCTTGAGTGTGGGGGCTCCTTGCCTTAGCAGCAGCATATTCAGATACTATCTCTTAAGTTATTTCTAGGGGGGGACATCGGAGGGGGAGACGAACCATGAGAGACGATGGACTCTGAAAAACAAACTGAGGGTTCTAGAGGGGAGGGGGGTAGGAAGATGGGTTAGCCTGGTGATGGGTATTAAAGAGGGCACGTTCTGCATGGAGCACTGGGTGTTATGCACAAACAATGAATCTTGGAACACTGCATCAAAAACTAATGATGTAATGTATGGTGATTAACATAACAATAAAAAAATTTAGAAAAAGAAAACAAGTTATTTCTAGTGATAGCAAATTTCACCAAATTCATGTTCCGAATTGGTTCCCAAATGTTGGGAGTACATTCCATAGCTGGTTGGTGCACACATGTACATGCCACAACCACCAACCCCAACTCTAATACTGCTGATCACTGACTTCATCCCTGAATGCTTCACAAGGAGCTATAACTTCCTTTGCTTCCCAGTGGGGGAAATTTGTTCACATTTCACACATTCATATTTTTATATACTTGCTATTGTGCTATGTCTTTGAAATGTAATGACTCAAGAAAATTACTTTTGATATCATAGCATTCCTCATCTTGGTAATTTATGATAATAGATGTCACTGTAGATTTAAGAGTCATTTATATTGTCCACCTTCTCCTATTTCTGCTAGATTAAATAAATTCTTCATATCGAGTTTTGCTGCATTTTTCTGGTTTCTAGTCTGTATCACTCACTTTCAGTATATTTATAATCCTTTTATCTGGTCTTTGTAGTTTCAAAAAATGGTGCCTTGGATATTTTACATTTTGAGCAATCAATGCCCTTTTCAAATTGCCCTCTTAAGGTTTTTGTAAAATAATATTCTCTATAATACTTTAAATTACCTGTCTTTTCCTTTACTAGACTTAATCCAAGAAGACTAATTGAACATTAAGCATTTTAATCATCCCACACTGTCAAACCTGTCTTCTCATTACTGAGAATTGGATAGGCCATGAGCTTAATTGTGTTCCTGGCAATGTAAGTAGACTGGAAGCTTGCTAATATGATTAGTATGTAACTATAGAATTAGTCCTGGTATTTATTAATATCTGTACAAAAATATTATTTTAACAAATGTACATGGAATATAACAAAATTAATGGTACTTTGTTAGTGCTTTGGAGAGAACAGAGATGAGTAGGCTATGGTACTTATCTTTATGGAGTTTACAAAAAAAATTAGAAAACTAAATCAAAGTTCCAAATAACTACAAGATAACCCAGAACAAGTTAATGGCCACAAAAATGATGCAAATGAAAATGTTGCATATGTTACAGAAGTAAAAGAAATCTAAGGAAAGGATTCAAATATAAAAATTGTCATTACATTATATGTGCAAGTAATGTTCAAATATACCTATAGGGTGATTCAAACTCTCAGGATGACGCAGCACATGGTGCGATCTCAGGAAGTGCATCTTGAATTTCTATTAACAATGCCTTATAGAAATTATTAATACAGGAGACAGCCACCAAGACATAAGGACACTTTCATCTAACACAAGATGAGGGTTTCTGACAGCAGTATCTTGTAGAAGTAGAGCAATGTTTGTTTGAAAATGTAGGAGTTATTTTTGAAAAGTGAAATGAAAATGTCCATGGTATAGTAAAATGCTAAAAACTCTTCTCCTGTCTGCTCTGAAATCTGCTAGGGGACCCCAGGGTTCAGTCAAGCCTCTGGTACTATTTTTAAATGTATTCATTGAACAAACAGTACCTTTCAAAGACATTTCAAAGTAAGCTGTAAATTCAAATAGCATAGGATGTGGAACCAATGTAGGTGTAAATATGGATTCGTTTTATCCCTTCTATCCATATAGATCAATTAGTCTTGTATTATTATTCTTGATATGCATTCATTCTCAGCTTTAGCAGTTACCATGAATGTGAATTACCCTGATTATGCTTTTTCTTATGATGTTTTCATCTATACTTATCTACTGAGCTTAAATGAAAATTTTCTAATGTAATGATAGCTATATGCATCTAACTGGAGACTTAAGCAGGGCTAAGAAACAGACTGGGAAAGTAAAAATCACTATATGCACCTGTCCCGACTTTCACTTGTCTACAACTTCCAAAGAAAATCTAAAAGAGGAGTCACACTTATGTGATTAAATGGCTTTCATGACCTGAATAACCTACTTATGCCTTTGTGGAAGTGACCTAGTCCAGGAAAAAGTACTGGTGGTAGGAGAGTTACTCTGGGTGGAGAATGGGTAAAGGGAGAGGAGATAGCTAGCTGTAAGATTAATACCTTCCATGTCTCTTCTCAATCTCTGCTGAAATCTTATGTTCTTTCCAAAAGGCTCTTCTCCATTATCTATTCAGCTAGAAGGGCTACCCAGGTGATCTCATGAGTTATGGTTATTGAATCCAGAAAGAGATCCACATATACTTGGTCAACTGATTTTTATAAAGATGCTGAAGTTATTCAATGAAAAAAGAATAGTCTTTTCAATATATGGTGCTAAAAGAACTGGATATCTATATGGGAAAAAAAATGAATCTCAACTCTTACCTCACACCACATAGAAAAATTAACCTGAGATGTATGACTGATCTAAGCATAAAAGGACAATAAAAATTCTAGAAGAAAACAAAGTATAAAATCTTCCTGACTTTGGATTAGACAAAAATTTCCTCAGATACAAAAAAACAAAAATCATAAAAGAAAAATATTAACAAATGGAGATTTAACCAAATTAAAAATGTTCTGAAAGACATTGTTAAGAAAATGAAAATGAAATGAAAATAAGTCACAGACAGGAGAACATATTTGCAATACACACAGCCAACAAATAATTGGTATCCTGAATATATAAAGAATTTTTACAACTCAATAATAAAAAGATAAACATCTCAATTTAAAAAATGGGCAACCAATTTGAACATATGCTTCACAAGGGAAGATACACAAATGAACAAAAAGCACATGAAAAGATGCTGAACATCACAGTGAACAGGAAATACAAATTACAATGGAACACTCTACTAGGCATAAGGGACTTATTGGGTGAAAAATCTCAACACAGTTCCTGCCTTTATGAAAGTTTACAGTGTAATGAGAAACACAGAGAAGTGAATAGGCATTCACAAACAATGAGATAGTGCTGGGAAAGGAAAAATACAGGTGCTTTGGAGGTAATGACAGAGGAAATCCTAACACAGACAAGACGTGGAAAGGGGATTATCAAGGCAGACTTCCTGATGAAAGTGAATTTAAGCTGAGATCAGAAAAATGAATGGAATCAAATTGAGCAAAGGAGGTATGAAGAAGATAAGCATGGACAAGGAACAGTATAATATAGAAAAAGATGAAAAGAGAAAGCATGACAAGTTCAAAAATCTAGGTTTACTTACTATGGCTGGCTTGAGGAAAATCACGGGGATGAGAAGTGGAAAGTGGTGGTTAGAGATAAATATGCAACTTAATAAGTCTTATAGGGTGTGATTAGGAATTAGAATTTTATTACAAGAGCAATGCATGGAAAGCATAGAAAGGTTTTAAACAAAGACATATTTCTGACTTGCTTTTTAAAGGATCACAGAGAGGGGCGCCTGGGTGGTTCAGTCATTAAGCGTCTGCCTTTGGCTCAGGTCATGATCCCAGGGTCCTGGGATCAAGCCCTGCATTGGGCTCCCTGCTTAGCGGGAAGCTTGCTTCTCCCTCTCCCACTCCCCCTGCTTGTGTTCCCTCTCTTGCTGTCTCTCTCTCAAATAAATAAATAAAA
The DNA here is from genome assembly GCF_054177405.1 of Leptonychotes weddellii. NCBI lineage: Eukaryota > Metazoa > Chordata > Mammalia > Carnivora > Phocidae > Leptonychotes > Leptonychotes weddellii. The sequence continues at coordinate 58,292,567 of NC_138372.1, forward strand.
TCTTAAAAAAAAAAAAAAGGGATCACAGAGAAAAGAGAGAAATCAAGTTGTTAGCTTGAACAATTGGGCAGATATTGATATTACTATTTATGATAGGAAATGTAATAGAAGAAGCAATTAGAGATTGAGTTCTAGACATGGTCAGTTTGAGGTATATATAGGACACTGAAATGAAGTTTTACATATGAAGCTCAAGAGAAAGGTCTAGTCTAGAGATATAAATTTGGGAGTTATCTGTGTAATAGAGAATAGAATGTGATAAGTGCTATGATAAAAATATGTACAGAATAACATAAAGGCCTAAAGACCATCTATATTAATTATCTATTGCTGTGTAACAAATTATCACAGTCACTTCAAACGACACACATTTATTATATCACAATTTCTGCAGGCATGGCTTATCTGGGACCTCTTCTGTACCGTTTCTCACACAGCTGCAATCAAGGTGTTGACCAGGACTGACACCCCATCAGAGTTCAGCTGGGGAAGGATCCACTTCCAAGTTCATGTGGTTGTTGGCTAAATTCAGTTCCTTGATGGCTGTAAGCTGGAGGCTATTCTTAATACCTTGCCATGGGGGCCTCTCCATAGGGCAGCTCACCAACACGGCAGCTTGCTTTATCAAAGTCACCAAAGGAGGCGCCTGGGTGGCTCAGTCACTAAGCATCTGCCTTCGGCTCAGGTCATGATCCCAGGGTCCTGGGTTAGAGCCCCGCATGGGGCTCCCTGCTCAGCAGGAAGCCTGCTTCTCCCTTTCCCACTCCCCCTGCTTATGTTCCCTCTCTAGCTGTCTCTCTCTGTCAAATAAATAAATAAAATCTTAAAAAAAAAAAAGTCACCAAAGAAACAGTCTGCTAGCAAGATAAAAGTTAAAATCTCTTGTAATTTAATCATGGACATGACATCACCTCAATGTTAAGATATTCTAGTGGCTAGAAGCAAGTTCCTAAAGAGGAGGGGATTACATAAAGCCATGAATACCAATAGTCAGTATCATTACAGAGTACCCACAAGCTATCTACCTCTCCATCTCTTCCCCGAAGAGGTAAAAAAGCTTCCACATGATAGTGATGCATGAATCTGGGGGGAAGTATGTGAATTCTAAATAGTAAAAAGCAAAGGGCAGATTGGTGATGTCTCAGTTTCTCATCTTGATATTGACTGGTAAAATTTCTATATCTTCCTATGTCAGAATTGACCATAGATCAAATCGACCAACATATACAAAGCTGTAATAAATCTAGTATATAACTTGAAAGAATGACTACAACTGAAAATAATCCCATAGAGTTGCCTTTACAAAAAAAAAAATCAAGAAGAGGGGGAAAGATTTTAAGAAATTACCATGTTTACAAATGTACAAATGAATGGAGAAAAGAATATTACATAGTTAGAGTGGAGTTCTGGTAGTAAAAAGAAGCATAGCAGGTGCATAGGTATAAATGAAGGAGTATTAATTCAGTCATTATCAAGAGTCGAGGGAGTAAAATCTGTTTCTAAATATGCTTTGTTTATTATTTGACTTCCCAAACAAGAACAAACACATCGGGAATTGAGAATCCCAGACATACTGGCACCAGATAGGTTCTGAGATGATGGAAAGAGGACAGAAACAGTGAGAAATTCAGTCAAGTTTTTAAAATTGGTATGATGGTAGGAATACTGTTTCCAGAAATGCAATGAGCCATAGGCTAGAAAAAAGGAAAAAGAACTGAGATCACATTTTTAATTAGGGTAAAACATGCATCATCAATGTTAAGTGTATAGAAGGGAAATTGCAAGATCTCAAAAAAAAAAAAAAAGACAGAAGTATCTTTCACATTTGATATTCTGAATGAGCAATATTTATCAGATTATTCATTTATAATTTATTCATTTAATAAATATTTACTAAGTGACCATTGAAAGTTTAAGTAAAAGCAATTTAGAACTTTTCTTTAAGTAGGAAACTATAATATTTCAAATTAACACTCAGGCCTGGTGCTAGGTTATCTGTATCACAGCTGGAATGTGGCAAAGGAATGGAGAAAAAAATAAAATAAAGAGCTTTCGGATCTATACCACCTATGGCTAAAATGAAGTTGTTATTTCCTCTCTGGCTCTAATGACAGAAAATATTCCTGACTTGGGGACACAAAGTGACAATTCAGAACTCTTGACAGAAAGAAGAAAATTAAATTTAGAATATATTCTAAGTAATAATTTCAGAGATTTTTTTGATTGTGATCTTTCTCAATGGAAAAAGTTAGTGGATGATGTAACTCTGGAGTTGAGTAAAAAAAAAAAGATACCCAAGTAAAAATAATAGTAAATGATTTCAAGTATCATATTTGGTTCTCTTCTTGTACTCTATATTAATGCTTGGTCGCTGTTATTTTTATTTTCCCAACACAGATTCTTTTCTTTTGCCTCTTTCTTCATCTGGTCATCTAGTAACAACCATGATCATCAGGGTGAGTCTATAATCCATGATGGGCCAAACTTCGGACCATATCATCTTGCCCATGGTGATTGGTTTGGAATGGGTGTCTATCCCACCAAAGTCAATCAGATCTCATTCCTGTGATTGAAGTATGGATTCTGGAAGAAAGGAATTGACTCTTCCCAGTGATATTGCTATGAAGATATACTAGTAATCTATTTGACCAATGGTGATCTTCACTTTAATTGGAAAAATGCCCATGCTGCATAGAAGCTAAGAGACAAAAAAGCTAGCTGGTGATACTTTGAACCCTCAAAAAAATCATGAATAATGCTTATTCTCTATGTTTTTCTCAATTATATGAGCCAATAAATGCCTCTTTTCTTTTTTGTTTTATAAAAACTATCTAAGAACTGAACTGGATTTTTACTATTTTATTTGCTGTCAAAAGAATCTAGACTAATGAAATCTACCAACATGTTTTGAAAGATATTGTCTACTATATTGCACTTATTAAGTAAAAAGTAATTTGTTTTATATTTTTAATAACAGAAATTTTCTAAATTTCTAATCAGGATGAAAAAACTAGAATTATTAATTGAGTTGACAGAATTCCAACCAAAGGAAAAGAAATGTAATGCATTGCTAACTTTTGGAAACTAATCAAAGGTAAACATAAGACTTCTGTGAAGTTTTGCAAAAGATGACAAAGACTTAGGACCTATGTGACTATCCCAGACTGCCCTAGATTCAAAGGCTCCAGTGTGGAAACTATGCTCTCGAGGTCAAATCTCTCTTATAACACTTACAACATAATAATGTAACTCATGGCTTGCATGCCTTTCTGCCCTATTAGACATTGAGATTTTTGAAGGTAAGAATAGTGGTGTAGAAACTACTAAATGTTCCCTAATATCTATTTTTCCTTTTTTTTTTTTTTTGTGGTGACAAAGCCTCTAGCTTTTGGCTGGGCATTTGGTCATGCACCTTTGCAGGTGAGTATGGTCATATTATTAAGTTCTGGTCAATGAGATGTAAGCCTGACTGTTGTGTAAGCTTGAGGCTTCAACTTTCTTACAAAATGGCTGATAGATTTCTAATTCCATATAAGAAGTGAGCATCCCATCTCTCACTGTTTACAGCTAAAATCCCTAGTCAAAAAAAATAAAAGAACTGAGAACTCTGAAAACTAAATAATAGCAGTCAGACTGGAGATAGAAAGAAATTTGAAGAATATCCCAAATGGCAGTGAATTCCTTGTTTGCTTGTTTTTCCTCTCATATCTACTGGATTACATTCTAGGTATCCCAAATCCTAGAACAGTGCATTATGCATGGATAGAAAATTCTCCCAGGGGCTCCTGGGTGGCTCAGTTGGTTAAGTGTCCATCTCTTGATTTCAGCTCAGGTCATGACCTCAGGGTCCTAAGATCAAGATCCACACTGGGCATGGAGCCTATTTAAGATTCTCTCTCTCTCCCTCTCTCTTTGCCCCTCCTCCCACTCCCTACTTGCACACATACACACACACACACACACACACACTCTCAAAAGAAGAAAAAGAAAGAAGAAAGAAAGAAAGAAGAAAGAAAGAAAGAAAAAAAGAAAGAAAGAAGAAAGATCTCCCCCCAAAATTCTCTCTCTCTCCAACAAGAGGGCTATAAAGACAGGCTCCTAGAGGATGGAGCCTCAGCAATGAAGCTGCATCCCTCCAGTAGTGGTGGTAAGAAGTGGCACCTAAGGCTCTTTTCTCTGAATTCTCCACTTCAAGGCAGACACAACAGGGGGAAGTGCTGGGCAAACAGGGAGGCTAAAGGACTGGACTTAGGGACAGAGCATCAGAAAAGGGTGCTTCTGAGAGCCAGAGTTATGGGGAAAATCACAGAGAGGAAGGAGGTAAGGAAAGGGTTCCTTTAATTCTGTGTATGAAAAGTGGCATCTACAAAAGCCCACAACCTAACATCACACTGAATGGTGAAAGACTGAATGCTTTTCTTCCATGCTTTGCAACAAGGCAAAGATGTCTGCTTTCACCATTCTTATTTGTCATTGTACTGGAAGTCCTATTCAGCATGATAAGACAAGAAACAGGAATAAAAAGCATATGATGGGAACAAAACTCTCCCTATTCCTGGTTGACAGAATTGTTTACACAGAAAAATCCCAACAAATCTATAAAAAAAAAATTCTAGCATTAATTAGGGATTTTAGAAAAATCGCAGGAAAAGAGATAATATACAAAACCAGTTGTATTTGTATACTTCACAATGAACAATTAGAAATTTAAAACAAAAGGCCATTTACAAATTTACAATAGCTATACAAGTAAGAGAGAAATATCAGTTTTATAGCAACCATTCTTTAAGGGTCTCTCACATTCCTGATGTTTTGCAAGCAAGGCACTGGTGCTCTTTCTTCCAAACTACCCTTTCAACAACATTTACACAAAGAACATAAATAAAAATCCCAGTAGGAGGGGTGCCTGGGTGGCTCAGTCCTTAAGCATCTGCCTTCTGCTCAGGTCATGATCCCAGGGTCCTGGGATGGAGCCCCACATCCATTGGGCTCCCTGCTTCATGGGGAGCCTGCTTCTCCCTCCCTTGCTCCTGCTGTGTTCTCTCTTTTGTGTTCTCTCTCTCTGTCAAATAAATAAAATAAAATCTTAAAAAAAAAATCCTTCTGGGATTTTTTTTTTGTAGATCTAGACAAGCTGACTCTAACATTTTATGGAATGGCAAAAGAAATAAGGTAACTTAAACAATTTGTAAAGATGAAAACAGAGTTGGAGGGGGGAGGCAGGTGGTGGGTATGGGGTAACTGGGTGAGGGGCATTAAGGAGGGCATGTGATGAGATGAGCACTGGGTGTTATAGGCAACTGATGAATTGTTAAACACTACATCTGAAACTAATGATGTACTATATGCTGGGTAATTGAATTTAAATTTTAAAAAGGGGGAGAAAAAAGAAAGAGTTGGAAGACTCACATTACCAAATTTTAAGACTTACTATAAAGCTACAGTAAGAGAACAGGGTGGTAAAAGGATAGAAACATAGATCAATGGAACAGAATTGAGACGGTCTAGAAATAAACCCATACAAATATGTTCAACTGAATTTTGTCAAAGGTGCAAAGGCAATTTAATAAAGAAAGGATAGTCATTTCAATGGTGCTAGAACAATTGGACATCAATAAGCAAAACAAAACAAAAAACCCTAGGCCCATTCTTCAAGCAAAACACAAGTTAATTCAAAATGGGTCATAGACTTTAACTAATAAAACTTTTAGAAGAAACTCTTCATGATCTTGGATTGAGCAAAGAGTTCTTATATATCTGGCACCAAAAACACAATCCACAAAAGAAAAAATATTGAAAAATTGGACTTCATAAAAATTGAAAATGTTTCTATGAGAAAAACACTCTTCAGAATATAAAAAAGAGCTATAGAATGGGAAAAATATTTGCATATCACATATCTAACAAAGGATTTTTAAACAGAACTGTCTTGGTCAGCTTGGGTTGCTATAACAAAACACCACAAACAGACTGACTTAAATAACATACATTTATTTCTCACATTTGGAAAGGCTGGGAAGTCCAGGAGCAAGAGGCTAGCCAATTTGGTGCCTATTGAGAGCCCTCCTCCTAGACTACAGATGACTGTCTTCTTGCTGTGTGCTCACATGGTGGAGGGAGGGAGAGAGAGAGAGAGAGCAAGAGGGAGCATGCCCTCAAGGTTTCTTCTTACTAAGGGCACTAATCGTCTCAAAAACCCCATCCTCATGATCTCATCTACGTCTGGTTACCTCCCAAAGGCCCCACCTCCTAATACCATCACATTGGGTTAGGGCATCAACACATGAATTTTGGGACACAAACATTCAATCCATAACAAGACTACATAAATCTCAATAATGAAAAAAAACCAACTCAGTATAAAAATGGGCAAAAGAGTTGGACAGTCAGGATTCTGGGGGAAGTCAGTCCTTTTTCCTAAGGCCTTTGACTGAATGAGGCCCACCCACATTATAGATAGTAATCTGCTTTATTCAAAGCTTAGTGATTTTAGTGTTAATCTCATCTTGAAATTATCTTCATAGCAAAATTCAGATGTGTTTGGCCAAACATCTGGATACTCTGGCCTAACCAAGTTGACATATAAAATTAACCACATAGAGACATTTCCCCAATGAAAATATATAGATTGAAATAACTACTTGAAACGATGGTCAGCATTGTTAGTCATTAGGGGAATGCAAATTAAAACCGTATTGATATACCACCACACACATACCTATTAGAATGGCTTAAAAAAAACCCAACCAAACAAAAAAAGCAAAGCAATAAAAACAACAAAATATCACAATATTATATGCTGTGAGGATGCATAGCAATCTGAATGTGTAGAAGAGAATGTAAAATGGGACAGCCATACAGGAAACAGGGAGTTTCTTATAATGTTAAACATATACTTATATACTTAACTTATGACCCAGCAATCCTACTCTTATGTTCAGAACAAAAACCTGTCCATGAATATTTACATCAAGTTTATTCATAATCACTCAAACTGGAAATGGCATAGAAGTCCTTCAACAGGTGAATGGATTCATTGTAGTACATCCACACTATGAAATATTACTCTGCAATTAAAAAAATATGAACACAATATGAATGAATATCAAGTGTGTTAGGCTATGTGAAAGAAACCAGAACTAAAATGTTACTTACTACATAATTCCATTTATATGACATTCTTTAAAAGGCAAAAGTATAGGGATAGAGAATAATCAGTGGTTTCCAAGGGTTGAGTTTGTCAGGGGTAGGGTGTTGACTCTAAAGGAGTAGAATGAAGGAATTTGGGGGGCGGATAGAGCTGTTTTGTTAATACACATCTTTGTATGTATTAAAACTCAGAATTGTACACAAAAAGCTATTTTTTGTAACAAAAATGATAATGATGAAGTCTTTCAAAACTAGACAGCTGACACCTATCCTTTGTCCCCTCTACTTTGTCTGAGAACATGAATGTGAACTTGGACTATGACAACATGGATGGTGAAAATTACCTGAAAATCAGCAACATACTAGCCCTGTCCCTCTGGGGCTATTATTTGAAGGTTTCTATTAGTAGAAGTCAAACTATTCTGTATAATAATCAATATCATTCATTTATGATTCCCCAGGAATCTATGAACATGTACATATTCAATAAATAACTTCTAGACAAAGAGAGATTAACAAAATGTTACCTCTTAATTATCAAAATACTGTATTCCTCAGTTTGGCTAGTTATAAAATATTGTTAGAATCATCTCACCAAGGAGTTGAAAGAGAAGTGTTTACCATGATCATTCTTCCTTGGTAAAAGGAAGAGTATGGTTGAGCCCATCTTGGATAAATCAGTCATTGTATCTATGGACCCACCACACCAAATAATCCACTCAACTGGTTTAAGACCATTCAATCTAAAGCAGTCTGACTCTCTCCTGGCTGAGGTTCCAAGACTCTGGGCAGCTGTGAGTTGACATGTATAGGGAACTCTCTTGTGAACCTCATTCCAGTCTCACATTCCCCAGAGAGACTTCCCCTGCCCAATTTTTTTTTTTAAGATTTTATTTATTTGACAGAGAGAGACACAGCGAGAGAGGAAACACAAGCAGGGGGAGTGGGAGAGCAAGAAGCAGGCTTCCCAGGGAACAAGGAGCCCGAAGCTCTATCCCAGGACCCTGGGATCATGACCTGAGCCGAAGGCAGACGCTTAATGACTGAGACACCCAGGCGCCCCTTCCCCTGCCAAATTTTCCTGGACTGTATCACTTAAATGAAAACTCCAGTTTTAGGATCTGTGAGTTCCCAAACACTCCTATCTGTTAGAATCTTAGAATTCCTTTTTACACTTACAAAACTAGGCAAAAATTCAGAGGGCTTTAATTTTGAAATACCCAAATCCTGTGAACCTAACTTACCATCTTCCTGTGACTTAAGTTACAAGCACCTCAGATCTAAACAAGTTCTGTAACAATCAAAACCTACCTTTCAACAATTTTTTTGAAATCCATTGTTCATTCAATAAACATGTTTTCCACCATAAGGCTTCAATCTGGAATTTGAAAACTAGCCCTAGTTTCATTCTGTCTAGGCTATCTCCTCTCTTCATCATATATATCATCACACACACACACACACACACACACCCTGGTTTCCCCATTTGGAGGTCAAGTATTCTATTTAATTCTTTTATATCCTGGTCTGCATCTACCCAGCCCTAGTATTTACATGGTATTTAGCTCAAGGTAAACACTAAATATATTTCTTAAATAAATAGCAATAACAAAAACTGTAATTCAAAAACTACAAAAAAAAATAAATTTGGTTATGGCAAGTAATCGAAGAAAGGGAAGTGGACAAACGTTTTTAGCAACACATTTATCAGTTGTTTGCTCCATGCTGGGCCTTTGGTCTATGCATTTATGGTTCTTCTGGTGCCATAGCTGCCATTGGACTCTAGAGATTAAATCTCTTGTCTGCAATGGATCAAAACCTGATTATGGTTTTGGATCAAAATCAGAGGAGCACTTTGAAGCCTTAAAGCTTCTGAACTCTGACAACATGAGGATTTTGGATCAAAGTGTCACCAGCCGAACACCTATTTCGTGTAAAATGAATAAATCCTGGGGAGTTAAAGGTTTTCAGAATTTCTGTGTCTGACTTTTCTGACATTATTTTAAAACTTTGATGTACTTTAGCTGGCTCACTTTTCTGAGTCTATATTCATTTATCACAATGACTCCTTAATGGTATCTTTCTGGGAATTTTCAACTCCTGAAGAAAATGAATTTAATATTATTTTTTAAATTAGGAGATTCCCAATAAAAAAATGTGTTAATTCATTCAGTCAGAAAATATGAGTACATACTATATATAGGGCAAGGTGTTACAAATAAAAAATGGGCCTGTCTTCTAAGAGTTTACCATCTAGTAATAAAGATAAAGTGTGTACATCCAATATTACACCTTAAAAAGCATGATAAGAGGTTCTGATTCCAGTGATGGCATACTAACTTGTACAAGACCAACATTCACTGCCAAGAACAACTGGGAAGGCTGGATAAAATATGAACTCCCCCCAAAAAATCTGTTGGAAACCCTGGGGAGCTATCAAGGATGCAAGAAACCAAGATCCTTGGAAAAAGGAAATAGATAAGCCAGATATTTGTCTCCGCTTTTCCCTTCAAAGCATTTGCTGATTTGTAGGCAGCCTCTGAGACACTAAGAAGCTAAGTAAAGTTTTCAACAGTCTATGGAGCTTGGGAATAAAAAATTCAAGTCCTATTAAAGAGAAAGAGCTATGACAAACACCTAAGACTTTCAGTTGAAACCCTTAAAGGACTTCTCACTAGAAAAAAAGCTAACAAGAAATAGACCAGCCCACATGAAACTGGGTTCTAATCATCTTGATCTCAAGTTGAATTAAAGTGATTTACCCCAGCCTAACTGTCTGCCAAGAAAACAAATAAAACAGGGGGGAGGAGCAAGATGGCGGAGGAGTAGGAGACCTAAATTTCATCTGGTCCCAGGAATTCAGCTAGATGCAGATCAAACCATTCTGAACACCTATGAACTCAACAGGAGATCAAAGAAAAGAAATGCAGCAACCCTCTGAACATAAAAGCAACCACTTTCTGGAAGGTAGGACAGGTGGAGAAGTGAATCCAAGGCAATATTCGGGAGGATAGACGGCAGGGGAGGGGGCCTCCAGCAGCCGCTACTACCGGCAAATGATAGAGCAGCGGAGCACAAAATCGGAACTTTTAGAAGTCTGCTCCGCTGAGGAACGTCGCTCCAGTGGCTAAGTGGGGGGTGGAACCCTCGCTGGGACAGTGTGGTCTCAGGACCCTCGGGGTCACAGAAAGACCGGGGGTGCCTGAGTGTGGCAGAGCTCCCAGGGATCGGACCGGAGAAGCCGGCTGCAGAGACAGAGCCGAGGCCCGGGCTCTCAGCTCAGGGTTGCCATAAACCGTGATCCGCAACACAGTCGGGCCACTGCTTCTCCAGCAGGGACCCAACAAGCAGCAGATCCGGGGAGACTCCCCTTCCTCCCCTGGGAGGAGCGGTGCAGGAGTTCACCGCGGGGATCTGCTGGGGTCGTGTGCCAGAGATAGAAATGCTCAGTCACAGGCCGGGTGAGCATGGAGTGCGGCTGGAGACCGGGGAGACGGGAGTGACTGACTGCTTTTCTCTGGGGGCGCACTGAGGAGCGGGGCCCTGACTTCTCGGCTCCTCTGGGGCAGAGATTGGGAGGCTGCCATTTTCACTTGCATCCTCCAAAGCTGTACCGAAAGCTTGCAGGGAACAAAAGCTCCCGAGAGCAAACTCGAGCAGATTACTCAGCCCAGACCAACAAGGACGGGGCAATTCTGCCTCCAGCAAAGAGATTTGGGAACCACGGCAACAGGCCTCCCCCAGAAGATCAGCAAGAACAGCCAGCCAAGACCAAGTTTACCGATCAATGAGAACAGCAGAACTCCAGAGCTAGGGGAATACTGCACATAGAATCCATGACTTTTTTACCATGATTCTTTAGTCTTTCAAAGTTAATTTTTTTTTAATTTCTTTTTCTTTTTCTTTTTTTGAATTTTTCTTTTTCCCTTTTTCAACCTAATTCTTATCAATCCCTTTTTAAAAATATATTTTTTATTTTTAGAGTCATATTCTATCCCTTCAGAGTAGTTAACCTTATTTTTGGTATATATATATAAATTATTCTCTCTTTAAAATTTTGGGATACAGTTTCCTCTAACAGACCAAAATATACCCTAAATCTCTAGTGTATGGCTTTATTCTAGTCTCCTGCCTGATCACATTCTCTCCCATTTTTTTTTCAAATCCTCTTCTTTCTTTTTTCAACCAACTTCTTATCAATTCCTTTTATAAAATCTTTTATAATTTTCATCTTTACAGTCATATGCCATCCTTTCATTGTATTTACCCTTATTTTTGTACATATATAAGTTTTTCTTTCTTTAAAATTTGGAGAGGCACTTTTTTCTAAGAGACCAAAATACGCCAAAAATCTAGTGTGTGGCACTGATCTATGCACCAACCTGATCATATTTGATCCTATTCTGTTTTTGTTTGTTTGTTTTTATCTTTATCTTTTTCTTTTTTCTTTCTTTCCCTTTCTTTTCCCCCAGTTTCAGGTCTCTTCTGATTTGTTTAGTGTATATTTTTCTGTGGTCATTGTTACCCTGTTAGCATTTTGTTCTCTCATTCACCTATTATCCTCTGGACAAAATGACAAGATGGAAAAAATCATCTCAAAAAAAAGAAAAAGAGGCAGTACCGACTGCCAGGGACCTAATCAATACGGACATTAGTAAGATGTCAGAACTAGAGTTCAGAATGATTTTAAAGATACTAGCTGGGCTTGAAAAAAGCATAGAAGATATTAGAGAAACCCTTTCTGGAGAAATAAAAGAACTAAAATCTAACCAAATCAAAATCAAAAAGGCTATTAATGAGGTGCAATTAAAAATGGAGGCTCTAACTGCTAGGATAAATGAGGCAAAAGAGAGAATTAGTGATATAGAAGACCAAATGATGGGAAATAAAGAAGCTGAGAAAAAGAGAGATAAACAACTACTGGATCACGAGGGC
>NC_138372.1:58305150-58362321 GCF_054177405.1 Leptonychotes weddellii
AAAAGTTGAAAATAGAGCTACCGTATGACCCAGCAATTGTACTACTGGGTATTTACCCCGAAGATACAAATGTAGTGATCCGAAGGAGTATGCGCACCCCAATGTTTATAGCAGCAATGTCCACAATAGCCAAACTATGGAAAGAGCCAAGATGTCCATCGACAGATGAAAGGATAAAGAAGATGTGATATATATATACAATGGAATATTATGCAGCCATCAAAAGGAATGAAATCGTGCCATTTGCAACAACATGTATGGAACTGGAGGGTATCATGCTGAACGAAATAAGTCAATCAGAGAAAGACATGTATCATATGCTCTCACTAATATGAGGAATTCTTAATCTCAGGAAACAAACTGAGGGTTGCTGGAGTGGTGGGGGGTGGGTGGGATGGGGTGGCTGGGTGATGGACATTGGGGATGGTATGTGCTATGGTGAGTGCTGTGAATTGTGTAACACTGTGAATCACAGACCTGTACCTCTGAAACAAATAATATTATATCTTAAAAAAAAAAATGAAGAAGATAGCAGGAAGGGAAGAATGAAGGGGGGGAAATCAGAGCAGGAGACGAACCATGAAAGACTATGGACTCTTAGAAACAAACTGAGGGTTCTAGAGAGGAGGGGGCATGGGGGAGGCGTTAGCCTGGTGATGGGTATTAAAGAGGGCACATACAGCATGGAGCACTGGGTGTTATACGCAAACAATGAATCGTGGAACACTACATCAAAAACTAATGATATATGGTGATTAACATAACATAATAAAAAAAAGACAATTGGGTGAATCATCAGAATACATTTAACTCCAATAGAAAAAAAAAGAAAACAAATAAAACAAACCAAAACAAACAAACAAACAAAAAACCCTCTTTCAAGGAAAGCAATATGACCCAGAATCAAATTATTTTTATAGTTCCTCATATGCAAAATCTAAATATTTAAAAAATAAAAATCTATTAAACAAAGAAGTGGAAGGGATCAACAAGGAAAATAGCAGACATCAGAAATGAACTTATGGGAAATAAAATATTGGAGTTATCATACATAAAGCAAAAATAACTGTGTCTAATCTCTTTTTTAAAAAATATATGGCAAGATTAATAATTCAGCAGATAACCAAAATATCAAATAAAAGTTCTACCACAGAAAACTTCAAAAACAAAATAAGAACTCAAGAGACGGGTTCAACTGTAGACTGGATATAGCCAAAGAGAGGATTAAACTAGAAAATAGGTCAGTAGTAAATATCCAGGCTGAAGCACAAGAAAAAGAGTAATACACATGTAACTGAAGCCTAACAAAGAGAAGATTTGAATATAAATGGCCAAGAAATTTCCTAAACAAAAAAGACATCAAGCCACAGATTCAAAAAGTACTTTATACTCCAAGAAGGACAAATACAAAGAAAGCAACACTTAAACATTTCATAATATAACTGAAAAAAACAAAACAAAGAGAAAAGCTTAAAAGCAGCCAAAGGAAAAAAAGAACACATTAATTTCAAAAGAGCAAAAATCATACTGACAGGTGGCTTCTCAATAGAAATAATGACACCAGAGGATAATTCAATGCCATCTTCAAAACTGCCAACCTTAAACTTTATAACCAGGGATAGTATCCTATAAGAATGGAGTAAAAACAAAGGCATTTTCTCATAAATGAATTTGTCACCAGTAAATCTGGGCTGAAATAAATAGGACAGTATTTTTTAAGATGGAAGATAGAAATCTATCAGAAATGGAAACACAGAGGTGCAAGAAGTAAGAAAGAGCAATAGAGGGGTGCCTGACTGATTTAGTTGGTAAAGCATGCAACTCTTGATCTCAAGAGTTGTGAGTTCAAGCCCCATGTTGGGTGTAGAGATTACTTAGAAATAAAATCTTTTAAAAAAAGGCAATAAAAGGGATAAATATGTAAGTAATGAATATTGATGGCATAAAACAATAATAATAATCAGTTTGTAGAGTTTGAAATATTTGTTAAATAGAAATAAATGACACAATAACTAATAAACATAGAAAGGGTAAAGTTAAAGTTTTCTAAATACCTTATATTGTCCAGGAAATGGTAAAAGTACACACTTAAATTAGTCATGCATTCTGGGATTAGAGCCCTATTCTGAAATGCAACCCAGTTGTAAACTCCTCCCAGGGCAGTTCCCTGGAGCTGCTTTCAGCAACCCTCACATTCTTTGGGCAGACCCACCTGTGGTACAACTCAGAAATCCACCAGACACTGAGAGCATGTGCTGCCAGAAAGCTCCACCACCAGGTCCTGAGTTCTCCAGATGCAACTCTTTAGGAAAGGACGAGTCCCCAAATTCAGATTAGAGTTAGCTTGGGCATAGGTGATTTGGAATGCTGATTTTCCTAGAAGAGGCTCTCTATTTGGTCAGTTTTTCTCATCCTTTCCCCATTTCACCCTCAGTTCCTTCTCCCCACTCTTTCCTCACGGGAGTTCCTGGCAGACAAGTGCCATGACTTCCCTTCAGAATATGGAAGGAAATCTGTATGGAGAGGAGGAAGTGAGCCTTCAGTTAGTGTAAGAGAGTGATAGAGGCTCTCTGAGAAAAGGTGATGAATATAGGAGATTTTGAAGCACAAGGTCCAAGTTTTTTGATCTGGGAGGGATTATACAGGTGTTCACTTTTTAATTTATTAAATATACCCTTAGAGTTCCTGTACTTTTTTGTATGTCTATCATATTTAACAATAAAATGCATGTTTAAAAAAGAGTGTAGAGGAGTTTGTTATTTTTTTTATAATAATCTGGACGTGTTAAAAAGGAAGATCTAGAGGAAGAAGACAGTTGACAGAAGTAAGAGATGGGAAAGATAGGTGATGGGGCTGGAGGAAGAGAGGGACAATTAATAAGTAATACTAAAGGGAGCAAGAATTGAAGACTGTCTGTTATTTCAAGCATAAAAACTATGGGGTTCTCTCTTTTAATCCTCAGTCAGCTTTGTGAGGTAAGTGCTATTATTTTCCCCCTTTACAGATGAAGAAAGTAAGGTTCAGAGAAGTTAAATAAGTGGCTCAAGATCAGACAGCTAAGAAGCAACTAAGCAGAATTTTATTCCATGCCTGACTGTCTGTGAAGGCTGAACTCTTTTCAGTTTATTTCAGGAAGCATAAGGTCTAGAGGGAGAGGTGAGGAAGCACCTGGAGAGAGAGAAGAATCAAACTAGAACTTTAACACAAAGTTGTTTTAACAGGCCAGTGCACCATAGTTTGGACTCCAGGGCATCCCTAGGGCTTTGGATCACTTCAAGTGATAGTGCTCTTGCTCCAAAGGCTCAGCCTTGTTGGAGTCTAGAAACTCTTACCATCATGTGACCACAAGGACATTGCAATAGGTAAGGGATAGAAGAAGCATCAAAGGGGATGAGAACTGCAGTCAGTTGAGAATAATGCTCAACAGGTAAGCAAAGTGAAAGGGGGATTGGGGAGATATTAGGAAGCCAAGAAAAACTGTAGAATATAGGGTCAAAAATACAGGTATTAATGGTCAATTAGGTACATGGAAAGAAACCCTTACGTAATTCCTCAAGTAGCAACCATCATCCATTATCAGCTCTTGTGTGCACTTGGATGAGCTGGCTCTTATTAAAGACCAGAGGTGGAGCACAACAGCTCAACAGTAACAGTTCTCATTACTGCCTCTGTATTCCGCCCCCACCCCCCACCCCCCACCACCACTACTGATCTCTTGGTTTTAATGCTTTTTTTTCAGGATTATATTTCCTTTATGTTCCTTGAACCCACCAGGAAGCTTTGAGGAACCCCATCCTTGCACGGTCACAAGGCAATGACCTTACTGGTCACATCTCTGTTCTTGGTTTTGCTCATCTTACTAGCTATTCATTGAGCTGACCAGTTGGTAGTCACGGTAGACTACTGCTGCATTGGCTATTTCATGTTTCTGATTTGACTGATATCCACAGGAATTTCTGATGGCATCCCATGAATTCCTCTTTGGTTGGCAAGTCATCTACTGGTCTGCTTTTAGAACACTGTCTTGTCTCAAGTTTTGAGTAGGCAGGAAGAACTTCCAGAGAACATTTCATGACGAAGCTAGCTCCTCTGGAAACCATGGATCCTCTCTTTTATGATTCCATCTTGCTTTTTTCCTTTAAACCTTCTTGTTTGTCAGATCTTCCTGTCAGCAATTGAAGTTATGCCTCTAATCACACCAAAGCCTGTAGGAAATAGATTATAACAGTCAGGAGAACAGTCAGGAGAGCAGTGGTTAAAAGCTTAGGCTCTGGAATCAGATGTTTCTAAATCCTGGCTCCAACTTACTAAGTGTGTGACCTTGAACAAAACACTAATGATAATGAAGGTGGTACTTATCTATCATGTAGTGGGTACTTACTTTGTGGTAGGCATTGTAGCTAAGAACGTTTCACATCATATCTCACTTAACACTAACAACAACTCAGGGGAATCCAATACACACGCACATTGTCAGATGAGGTATCTGAGGCTTTTCAGATTTCACTACACATAAAGTGTATGACTTTGGGCAAGTTACTTAATCTCTTCAAGCCTCACGTACAAAGCTAAAGTATCTAATTTCTGTAGCTATTGACATGATTAAAGGAGTTGATACATATAAAGAACTTGGCCTATGATGAGTCCAATAGTATTCGGCCAATACTATTATTATTACCCTTCACACTGTAATCATTTATATGTAAATCATTTATATATGTACAAAGAAACCAAAAAAATTAACTGGCCAATTATATCCAAGAGATACAACCAAATTGAATTGCTCACAGTAAAGTACTCATTTTGGTGAGAGTTGACAATATCCATTTCAATTTGTGCTATGAAAGCAAAATTGAATATATAAACATATGGGTTGAGGCATCTGGTTAAAGATAAGCAAATAATCTAGGATCACTTCTCAGACACCAGAAATGTCCCTGGCTCACCAGTGATACTTAGGCAGACAGATGTGCCTTCCCACCTGCTTCCTCACCCTTACCTCCACACCCAACTATTTGAGGAAATTCTAGGTGCCATAGCCCTCAGCCCACTTTATAGCCTATACCATGTTATATCAAGCAACTCAAGCTCAGCTTTTCCATTGAAGACCATGCAATGTAGCCTTGCTCAGTGATGCCTTTTGTTTATCACTCTGGGCATCTATGGCCTCGTGACTCCAGAGTGAAGAATCACTGTAGTCACTATTCATTTCCATCTATCATGACACCTCAAAGAGATGTCCTTCACAATGACACCATCCTATTCTAATGCTTTACACAGTGTATTCTTTTGACTTATTAATAATTTGACTGATGATGATAAAAGATGTCTTGAAATTTAGCTTGCCTGTCTGTGGTCCCACATTCTGGTAATTCCAATGATATCCAGATGTTTTTCTGCCCTTTCCACCTCCAAACACTCACAAGGGAAAACCAAAACATTCTTTATTTTATCTTTTGCTGTTGATAGTGTGTTATTTACAGAAAAGATGATTAGTTCCAGGTTTTCATGTGGTTTCTGTTTCCAAACTCTTAAATTTATCATAAAAAAAACCCCACTAAATAATATTGACCAGTACACATGCCCAAAATAGCTTTCCCCACCTATAAATGACAAAAGTAAATTAAAGCCCTCTGACCTTTCTTGTGATATGGACATGAAATATATAGTTTTAATAATAAAATTTAAAAATAAAGACTTCTTCTGACGAGGACCAGGAAAGGCTGGATTCACTTTTCTGCCTGAAACTACCAAGAAAATAAAATACGCAAAACATAGGTTTTCAAGATTCTGAACACCAGGCAACAAAGAACAGTAATTTCTGAGAAATGAGAAACACATGAGGTAAGCTTTATCACTGTCCCAGCTTACTACTTGAAAGAGTTTCCAGGCCGTTTCTCAGGAAGAGGGAACCCAAACAAATTCTGTTGGTTACCCTGAGTAAAGAAGAAGAGGCGGGTATTCTAGAGAGACCAAGGTGATGCGAGTTGGCAAGATAAAGTACCAGGCACGAAAAAAGCACAGATGGAGAATTGTGTGATTTGCAGAGGGTCCCCCTAGAGTCTCCAGATGCTTGTCAGCATATACTTTTGAGGCCAGGGAACTCACTGCCTAAAAGGATTAGAGGGAACAATTACCAGGGTTCACACCAGGCCAGGAATAGTGGCCATTTTCATCAGCAAGCCTGGAAAACCTCATCATTTACGGAGTGCTGGGTACAGTTTTAGAAAGTTTTTGACTGAGTATGAAGAATAATTAGACCTACCCTGAATACTGTGCTGGTCACCCCTAACAAGTTTTAAGAACAAGTTGAAAGGATTAAACTGCTTCTAAGGAACTTAACAAAACAAAGCTCAAGACTATTTATAAAAATACAAAGATATCCAGTACCCAACAAAGTAAAATTTATAACATCTAATAAAAAATGACTAGGAATGCAAAGAAGCAGGAAAATATGAAGAAAAATCAATCAATTAAAATCAATATAGAATTGACACAGATACTGGAATTAGCTGGCAAGGATATTGAAACAATTCTTATAACACTTTGAATATGCTCAAAAAAGTTAAGTAAAGACATGTAATATATGTAAAAGACTCATTAAATTTCTCGACATGAAAATTGCAATGTATGAGATTAAAGATACTGGATGAAATTAACAGCAGATAATTGAGAAAGAAAAAAACTAGTAAACTTGGGAAGACATAGAATCTATACAAATAGAATCTGAAGCAATAGAATCTACCCAAAGTGAAACACAGAGAAAAAACACAAGGAAAAGGGTGTTCAGGATAGGTCTCATTGGGAAGATGACTTTTAAGCAAAAATTTGAAGAAGAAAGAACATTGCCACGTGGATATCCAGAGGAAGACTACCCCAGGCATTATTGGAAATCATGGGTCTTGAGATAGTGATTGTCAAGTAGTTAACACAGTATTTAGCATTCAATAAGCACTCAAAAGATGAAAGTTATCATTGCTGCTACTGTTGTTGTCCTCGTTAAACATTGGCAGTCTGGGGC
Source organism: Leptonychotes weddellii (assembly GCF_054177405.1). Taxonomy (NCBI): domain Eukaryota; kingdom Metazoa; phylum Chordata; class Mammalia; order Carnivora; family Phocidae; genus Leptonychotes; species Leptonychotes weddellii. Next base: position 58,312,172 of record NC_138372.1, read on the forward strand.
AGCAGAAGGGGAAGGGAACTCATGTATATAAGGGCTTCCTTTTTCCAGCTGCTCCTCTAGGCATTTTCATATATATATTATCTCATGGAATCCTCACAACAACCCTGTAATATGGGTAATTCCATTTTATAAATAACAGAACAGAGCTTTTGAAGAGTTGAGGTATTTGTGCAAGGTCACCAAGAGACCAAGAGAGAAACATGATTGGACCCCAGGATTCTCGGACTTTAAATCTTAGATACTTTGCACTACTCTGCATTGCCCACTGCCACACATGGAATTTGGGGACTTGGGAAAGTTAAATGTCCCAAGCTCCCACACATCTCTGTTTTTCCCAGGAGTCACAAATTCAAATGGAACTGCCATGATAAGTGATGTGGGAAATGGTGGGAAAATAAAATAGTCCAGAAGCTATGAAAAAACAGTATAGCAGTATGGAAATTCCTCAAAAAATTGATCATTAGATTACAGTATGATCCAGCAACTCTACTTCTGGGTATACACTCAAAAGAAGAGAAAGAAGGGACTCAAATAGAGGTTTGTACAGCCATGTTCATAACCGCATTATTCACAATAACCAAAAGGTAAAAGCAACCCAAGTGTCCACTGATGAATGGATAAACAAAATGTGGTATAGACATGCAATGCAATATTATTCAGCCTTAAAAAGGAATTGAATTTGACACAAGCTACAACATGGATGAACCCTAAAGACATGCTAAATGAAATAAGCCAGCCACAAAGGAAAAAAATTATGATTCCTCTTATATGAGGTTCTTAGAATAATCAAATTCATAGAAAGAAGTAAAATGGTGGTTGCTAGGGGTTGGTGGAAGGAAGAAAGGGGAATAGTGTTTAATGAATAAAGAGTTGTGGATGGGGAATATGAAAAAGTTCTGGAGATGGATGGTGGTGATGGTTGCCCAACAATGTGAATGTACTTAATGATACAGTATTGTACATTTAAAAGTGGTTAAAATGGTGAATGTTATGTTGTATATACTTACCAGAATAAACACATACATATTCCAAAACCCAGTAGCCTATTATAACATTTGTGTTCACCTTCACAGGTCAGTAGGTATGCTAGGGTTTGTATGGAATTCAGCTGGTCTTGGCTCCAGCCAAAGAGAAATCCATTTTTCCTTTCATACTTTTTGGACTAGCAGCTCCCTAGGACATGCTTTCTTGTGGTGAATGACAAAAGCATAAGGGAATGAGAGTACAAGCACATGATGCCTCTTAAAGCCTTGGCTTTGAGCTGGCCCACTTTCACTTCTGCCAACATTTCACTGGACAAAACAAGTTATATCGCTAAGTCCCACATCAGTGGAGCAGAGAAATATACTTTGGCTACTCTTGGAGAATATATTGCAAAAATCACATGCCAAAAGGTAGGGTTGTAAAAGTATAATATGTGGAGGGTAAAGAATTGAGAACAAGAATCCAATCCATACACAGACATAAAAATATATGTATACAGTTTTACATAAAAGACATCATGCACAGCTAGTTCATTATTGATAAGTCACAGAATTGGAAAAACCTGGTTTCTAGCTTTAAAATTTCCAAACACTATAAAGTTTATTAATAAACTTAGATATAAAAGGAGGAATAAAACTTATAGCTTATTTAACTTTTGGTAAAAATCTGAATTTTCTTTCATTTGCTATTTTGTACTTAGGAGTTTCCCCAGAGACCAACAATACTCATGAATCAAAATAAACAGCAATATAAGTAACCTAGAAAGTAAATAAGAAACACTAGGAATGGGTGGTTTTAACTTTCCAGAACTCACAAAGATACATTAGCCATTTTGGGAGAGAAATGATTTTTAAACTCCATATGGCCTTAGATGAGATGGGCCATATAGAGAAAATGGGCTGTATTTTCAAAAGATTATAAAACTACAGTGCTTCATCCCAAGTGAAAGGACTAATCTTAAAAAAAAAAAAAACGAAAGAAAAAGGAAGAGTAGGAAAGGAGGTAGAAACACGATATTTTCTGTTTAAGAAGGGGACTTTTATAAAATGCTTCCATTTGCCCAAGATCAGAAACAAAGAGAATCTCAGATCTAGTATATTCAAACCAAGCAAGATCTTCTTCAGGCCTGAAATATCTATTTTCCACTTAGATTATCAGACAGCAGGAGTTGGAAAAATAAATGTGTCATCAGATGACCATGTCCCTATTAAAATACAATGTACTGTATTGATAAAATGAAGTTCCAGATTGGGATCTGCTACAGGCCTGACCTTTACCCTGAGGGGTATTTTTGGTAGTGATATAATTTCACAACAGTGGTGGTGCAACCCTTTATCTTCTCAATGCTTTGGACACAAAGACCATGGGATTAATTATATACTGTGAGCAACACTTCATGAATATTTAACACACTCATCTATACTTAATGAATAAATTTGCATTTTGACACTATTATTTAATGTGCTTTAAGGAAATACTGCTCATTACCTTTCAATTTTGTAGATTAGTTGAATGTAATCAGAATGATAAGGCAGGAGAGATACAGTATTATTTAAATAACATTGTTTCTTATGACTGCTTCTGCTTCCAAGGGTTCCCCCCACCCTTTTTTTTTTAAGCAAGTGGGTTTATTTTATTCTATTCTGGTTGTTTTGTCTTAATCATTTTGCCTCCATGCTCCTTGCAGAAGGGAATTTCTTTAGATTCATGGAAAAACAATGCAAATTAAATAATCAGTGTTTTGCTTCCCTCTGTGTGTTTTGTCGTAAGGCATTCTCTCACACAAAATATCCCCATGCAATTGGCAGTAATTGTGTCCTGGGTGGGCAGGCTCAGCGAGGTCGCCACAACCTGCACAGCTCGCAGAGGGAGCTGCGTAACCCGTGGCCATGAGCAGAGGTCTGCAGCAGACCTAGGAAAAGTAAAACCCCAAGGAATCGGGGCTGAGAAAAACTGGCCAACTGGAGAGGATGCTGTCCAGGATAAGCTATCCTGTTTGTTTTTAATCTTTGGCTCATGGTGAGGGACTTTTTCTCATAAGTCCTTGTTGGGTTCTCTGTTAGTTACAGTGTGTGATTTTATATATATATAAATATATCATATCATATATCATATATATATATGATATTTATATTCCTCCCCTTGCCTCCACACACTTGACTGTAACTCCAAGAAGGCAAGGACTCCTGTTCACTCACCATTCTAGCCCTAGCGCCTAGCAGAGTACCTGGCACAATGTAGCTATTCTCTATTTGTGTGTTACCGGTGTGTGTTTTTCTGTGTGTGCACATGTGCACCTGCGTTTCCTCATCTATAAAAATGTAGTGAAAAATACTTATGGTGAGAATTACATGAGATAATTTATATAAGGTGACTATTACAGAACCTGAAAAATAGAATTATTTTTTTGCTGCTGGGTTGTGTTTCTTTACCTGAGACACTATGGTGAAACTGAGTTATGTGAAATCCTGGAAGTTCTCTGGATATCACTTAAAAAATTAAGGACATTAGGAGAAGGAAGGGAAAAATGAAGGGGGTGAAATCGGAGGGAGAGATGAACCATGAGAGACTATGGACTCTGAGAAACAAACAGGGCTCTAGAGGGGAGGGGGGTGGGGGGATAGGTTAGCCCAGTGATGGGTATTAAGGAGGGCACGTACTGCATGGAGCACTGGGTGTTATACGAAAACAATGGATCGTGGATCACCACATCAAAAACCAATGATGTATTGTATGGTGACTAACATAACATAATATAAAAAAAAGACAATAAGAAGAAATTAATTAAAATAATGAAATGCTCTGTAAAAAAAAAAATTAACATTCACTAATAACCCATTTGAAAAGCAAATGCATTACAAAAGCCCCTCCCAAATCGATGAGGTCACATCCTGAGCTAGGGAGGGGACTACCACGGGAGGGCTGCATCCCTGGCAGAACTAGCCACTCAGGATGTGGACTTCACACCCTCATTGGTACACTCTGTGATCCAGCATGGGCTCGAGTGGGGAAAAGCCTCTTAACATGCACCTCTAAGGGGGGCGCCTGGGTGGCTCAGTCCTTAAGCCTCTGCCTTCAGCTCAGGTCATGATCCCAGGGTCCTGGGATCGAGCCCCGCATCGGGCTCCCTGCTCCGCGGGAAGCCTGCTTCTCCCTCTCCCACTCCCCCTGCTGTGTTCCTTCTCTCTCTGTGTTTCTCTCTGTCAAATAATAAATAAAAATCTAAAAAAAAAAAAAATGGGGCGCCTGGGTGGCTCAGTTGGTTGAGCGACTGCCTTCGGCTCAGGTCATGATCCTGGAGTCCCGGGATCGAGTCCCGCATCGGGCTCCCTGCTCGGCGGGGAGCCTGCTTCTCCCTCTGACCCTCCCCCCTCTCATGTACTCTCTCTCATTCTTGCTCTCTCAAATAAATAAATAAAATCTTTAAAAAAAAAAATGCATCTATAAGGGTTTGACAGGATTATTCCTTAACATTCTTCTCCCTTTCTCCCCCAAGTTCAGAACCAAAAAAGAGACCAAGTTTAGAATCAATAAAGAGAGAGGCCCAAAAGTCAGAGAGATTATTGATGAGAGCCGATATTAGAGACCGGTGATTGAGATCTACTGATAGCAGGCCTGGTAATACTTTGTCCTGATATAAGCAGACTTGCCCACCCACAATCAGTGGATGTGCCAAACAACCACAGGCTTGCGCTGGAGGCGAAGAGCAAAGCAGAACATAATTTATACTTTCTGTCAACTGCTCTCTCCAAAGACCCCAGGGAGAGGAAGAAACTGAACATTGTGAACTTGGTGTCCCCAAACGCATCAATTAATTGAGGTTTTTCATATGGAAACATGAAGCTGGAAAACTGAACTTCTCCCCAGATATTTCCTAACCTAAAGGTTTGATCGGGGGCTTGATTATTTTCTTGAAGGAAGAAACCACCCTTTATTAAGCACCAGCAGGCTGTTTAGATCTTGCCCCCAGAAGACTCTGAAGTCAGTCAGAATGTTACAGGACAGGACCATACAAGGTCATTCTAGACTCAAGGCTGAAAATTCACTCTGCCACTTGATTCCCCCTCCTAAACCATGTCCAGTCACAATGTCTGATTTAGTCCCTTAGTGGTTCTGCAGTGAGATTACATGATAACCTGAAGACTCTCCAGTAACAAAAAGAATGCAACATATTTGAACTTGAGCCATCCTCCCTTATGAAATTCCCAAGGAGAAATCAGAGTTCAAAGATTAAAGTCTAAAGAATTATGGGCTGTGCTGATCACTCTCCACTGGGCCCCTGAAAACAATGAACACTCAGGCAAAGAGCAGATCATGTACTTTCTGAGGGCAGCCAGCTCCCAAAGGGCGGGGGGGAGCACTAAATCGTACCTGTCTTGTTCTCTCTCCCCACCTCACCAACCAGTGGTACTCTAGCAGAGGACCCCAAGAAAGGCAGCTCAGACAAGTATCCCCTCCCCCACACATACACACTTTCCTAGAAGTGTTGCAGCCAGACTGCTATTTTACAAATAGACAAGAGAGAAGACAATTTTATGATCCACATGGAATTTTGCCTATATCCCCCTTCCACTTCTTGCTGGGATTCAGAAACTTTACAGCCCACTTAGACCCACCACTACCCAAGGTCAGCTCCCCTCTCCCTGATTTCCTTGTACCCAGGAATTCTTTACCGGGGCTGCCTCTGCATCCTTGTTTTCTGACTGGATTTGGATGCCAATTCATCACCTTCTCCTAATGGCTCAGTCTCAACACCTCCCTACCAGCTTCTATAGACTTTCTGCAAAGATGCTACTTACAATTAGATACTGTGAACTATGCCAAATGTAGTTTCTAAAATTTTATCCAAACCCAAAAATCTTTCAGTGACAGGAAGAAACACCAAAATCTGCTTTGACACAAAGAACAATTAACCCTTGAGCAACGTGAGGGTTAAGGGCACTGACCCTCTCTGCAGCCAAAAATCCATGTATACCTTTTGACTCCCCCAAAACTTAACTCCTAATAGCCTACTGTTGACCAGAAGCCAGTTTATTAATACATATTTTGCATGTTACATGTATTATACAATGTACTCATATAATAAGGTAGAGAAAAGAAATTGTTATTAAGAAATCATAAGGAAGAGAAAATACATTTATAATACTGTACTATATATATATTTTAAAAATCTGCACATAAATAGACCTGTGCAGTTCAAACTTAACGTTGTTCAAGGCTCAACCTTACTACATTTCCTACTTTAGAATCATTTCTAATGTGATCTATAAACATTTTTGTGGGGCCCCTGGGTGGCTTAGTCAGTTGGGCATCTGCCTTCAGCTCAGATCATGATCCCAGGGTTCTGGGATTGACCCCTGGATCAGGTTCCCTGCTCGGCAGAGAGCCTGCTTCTCCCTTTCCCTCTGCTACTCCCCTTGCTTGTGCTCTCTCACTCTCGCTCTTTCTCTCAAATAAATAAATGAAATCTTTAAAAAAATTTTTTTTGTTTCTCTCTGAACTGACCTCCTTACTGAAAGAAAAAAATAAAAGATTTGGTCATCAGTGCCAAAGGGCACCTTCATACTGGGGCTGTCACTCACTCTCTGTCTCACCTCTTCTAGCAAGCCTTTCTTGGCTCCCCTTGGCCAAATGAGGTGCCTGTCGCTGTGCTCCCTCAGTACCCAGTGTATTCCTCAATTATTGCTCTTTCCACTTGGCCTTAAAATGATCTGTTTATGTATCTAGTGGGCATACTGTTTATGGGACTTTTGGAATTTTGAAATGAGGAGTTCTTTAAGGGCAAGAACTACCTCTGGTTTCCCAGCCCCAGTGTGATGTCTTGACATATACCACAATGAATGTGTGTAGAGTTCATTAGGTAACTCAACTACAATTTTTTGAAAATCTATCTACATAGAACATTCTGTGGTATAAGGCAGTTTATTAATCTTAAAAGAATGATAAAAACAACAGTAACAACACCTTCCATATGGATAGCTCTCGACTGTTCTTACAAAATACTCTCAAAGCTCTTATTTCACCTGGGCATTTCAACATCCTTTAAGAATATTAGGGAGAATGGGTACTTTCAAGCCCATTTGACACTTGAGGAAAATGCGGCCATTTTCATCTTGTTAGAAAGTGGCAGAGCCGTGTTCCGAGCCTCCAACTTAAAACCTCTTCCTCAGAAACTGCCAGGTTCATTCCAGAGCTTGCTGAGCTCTGACTGGGGTGCCCCAGGCTCCCATAGTGGTAACTCCACCCTTTACCCCAGAAGAAACTTCTCTATAAAGTCACAGAGTTCTCTGTTTGCACAGACCCAGGTATTCATCTTAAATTCACTACTATGGAAATGCTATTTTTCATCACCATCTATAAGTTTGTAATTAAAAAAAGTTATTTACTAAAGTGATGAGATATCTTTCTAAGTTTCAATTTCCTTTCCTCACAAACGTCAGTGAATAGCCCTAGACAATCTATCTCTATTTTGATCTTACCCGAAAGAAAATCACATCAGGGAATGCATAACCTTTGATTCAGTCTAAATTACCTTTGGTGCCCATGAGACTAATTTGGGGGTGGGGGGGAGGAGAAAAGCAATGTTACCCACGTTTATTCCACCAAGTTGGAAAGCAAACTGAACTTGGGTAAAAGTGAGACAGACAGCTTTTTCGCTTCTGTTGGCAAGCAAAGCAGTACAATGTGAAGCATCTCTGCAGGTATTGTCCACAGTCCATTTTCCAACTTTATAGGGATTGCAAGGCAATTGCCCTGGAGGTGGCTGGGGCAGAAACAGAACCAACTGCAATGATTGCAGGCTCCAGAACCCTGGATCACTGGCGCAAAGGCGTGCTCTTGAATTCTTAGCTCCAGTGATGGTTTCAGATGGTAACTCTCTTAGGGGTCAGTGAAGCATGGTTTTGAGAGCCTTCTCCTGCCCTCTTCATACCCACTCCACCAGTCCTTCTGACAATTTTGGAAGCAAACAACTCCCCGTCTTAAATCCCTTCTTGCTTTAAATATTTAGAGTAGGTCTGTCTCCTGTATGAATCCCTGACTGACATTAGCCTCAGCTCGAAGACCACATAGCTGTTAACTCTGTCAGCATATAATTCAGTCACTTGTTCTTCTCTGGAATCTCACCTCTCTTCTATTTTTGGACTTGATGCTGAGCACTGTTTACCATCCAGGTTCATTCAGGGCTCTGAGGCAATAATGTTACTCCGATAACCCTCAGTTTACCTTGGTGGAACAAGAACAAGTTCAGAAATGATTCTGCTGACATCATACTCAAAGCAAGAATGTGGCGCCCACCATACTAAGCGGCCAGGATGATCTGGAAATTCCTATCCCCAACAAAGATATTTTAAAACCACCCCTTAAAGAATTAACCTTGCAGGGAAGGACTATTCTTCAACAAATGCCTACTCTAAGTTTTAAAAGACTAGGTAATTGTGGTGCTATTCACAAGAGCCAAGGGGTGGAAACAACCCGAGTGTTCATTACAGATGAGTGGATAAACAAAAGGTAATACATACATTCAATGGACTATTATTTGACCATAAAAAAAATGAAGTTCTGATACATGTTATCATATAGATGACCTTGAAAACATTATGGTACGTGAAATAAACCAGACACAAAAGGACAGATGTTGTATAATCACACTTATATGAAATATCTAGAATAGACAAATTTAGGCAGACAGGAAGTAGATTAAAGGTTACTAGGGACTGACTGGGGTTGGAGGGAGGATGGTGATTTATCACTTGATGGTTACAGAGATTCTGTTTAGGATGATACAATGTTTTGGAAATAGACAGTGGTGTTGGTTACAAAACATTTTTAATGTAATTAATGCCACTGAATTGAATTATACCTTAAGAATGATTAAAATGTCAAATTTTATATTAAATATATTTTACCACCACCAAAACCACGAAAGATTAAGTAAATGGCAATTATGTAAAAGCAGTGTTTAATTCCCTAAAGGTTTCTGATAACAGTTCTGGGGAGTAATGATGATGTAATGCATTTTTCACCAAACACATGGCCTGTACATCTGGAGACCATCTCCAACAGAAGAATTTTGTTAGAGATTTCTTCCATTTTCATGACCAATATTCCACATCCTTGTGCCTCAAACCAGTCTCTGCTTAACTTTGTTTTCCACTGCCTCCCTGGGTCTACACTTTCTCTTTTGGTCTCCTCTACCCTGCTGGATATTCACATCTTCTCTCCTTGGAAATGACCCTGAACACCTCAAATCTTCTTTCTGATTCCCTTAGTCTGATACTGAGGACCTGAGAAGAGCTAGCATGAGAGAGAAAAGGTATCTTCAAAGGATCTGGGGAAATTGAAAAGGGAATTCCATGTGGGTGATAGATGCATTGCCTTTTACAAGAGGGAGAAGATGTTGCTCATTTACAGGAGGGAGAATATGAGGAGAAATAAGCAGCTAGAGATATTAACAGCCTAAAACTCCAAGCTGTGGTTGCAGGCTCCAACTGCAGCCTCCACGAAGTAATTTCCAGCTTTAATACCTGATTTGACCATCTCCATACTACACAAGAGCTCTCCTGACATTGGCTCCAAATGTGAGTTCTAAATCGGTCCTGCCGCGCTGAGCAAGGCCAGAACACCACTGGCTCCCAGCTGGAGGCGGCCTGTCTTCTTATGTCTCCAAGACAAGGTTTTATTTTCAAAGTTTGGAAAACCTGAGCTGAAAGGCTAGACGTGTGTCTCACAAGCAAAAACCAAAGGGGAAAAAAGATGATAGCAGAAGTCAGTATTATCAAGTAGAAATCATGCCACTAAAAAGTTTTCCTAAACTTACAATTTGCACTCCAGAATAGCCTTCAAAAGTGTAGGAGGATAATTCATTCAAACAAAAGAGACTCAGAAAAAATACTTTGCCTTAGTAAATGTCTTTCAATCTCTTTCAAATCAAAACACAAAGCTTGATTTGCTTACCCACCTACATATATTTTTTTCAGTCTTAATATCAGAATATCATCATCATCATCATCATCATCATCATCATATAGGGGCGGCTGGGTGGCTCAGTTGGTTAAACACCTGTCTTCAGCTCAGGTCATGATCCAGGGGTCCTGGGATCGAGTCCTGAGTCTGGCTCCCTGCTCAGTGGTGAGCCTGCTTCTCCTCCCTCTGCCCCCTCCCACCCCCCACTTGCACTCTCCCTCTCTCTCAAATAAATAAATAAAATCTTAAAAAAAGAAATGCCTTTAAAATAATAATAATACTAGTAATAATAATAATAAAGATAACATAATAGCCCTCACATAAATCTGTCTCCGGCAAAGCAGCTTTATCATTATATACACCAATGCTGGACCCACACCATGGCTCCTGCAATATCAGTATCTCAAGGTTAAATAGGGTGTTAGTCATCAAATTCTAAAACAAAGAATATTTCTTGAAACTCGTCATGCTTTTCATGCAACTGAAGGTAATTTTCTTCAGATGTGTAAGGTTTTCTAGATCAGTATTCTATTCACTGAACTTAAAGCCCCACAGGTGACCTCTGGGCTGCAGGATTTATTGTTTAAACTACTCAGTTGGCTTTAACCAAGATGGCACTTTATCCATGTGACCTGTTAATGTGAGACATGGTTGGAAACGTATGGCCCACAAGCTGCGGGGTTACTGGGGCTACTTGTACCTGATTCCAAGGAGAGTCTAGTTTTCACCCTGCCCCCATGTTCACTTACCAAAGACTACCTGAAGGTGGCTATAGAATCGTCATTTTGGAGTCTACATTTTATAAAACTTACTAAGCTGCTAAGTGATAATCTTATGAAATAAGTCTTTTCCAAGAAATATTTCTTTTCTGCTTAAACTAAAATAAATTTTGATATTTCTCATCCTCCATCTCCCTTCACCCTGTTCACAACCCCTAAACTAATTAAGGAATTATTTTGCATCTTGTTCCTCTGAGAGAACAGAGTGTTTTTGTACGACAGAAACATCATTCAAATGTAATATGTGACAATTCTTATTCCATTTTAAGTTGCTCCAACTTGATGGTAGGGGAGGGAAACCTTTAAGACAATAAATATACCCAAGGGAAAATTCAGAGGTGATGTGCTGGTGATGGGCACTAGGGGAACATCATTAAAATCATACTTTAGGTTCAGTACCTTTGTGCAGAACTAGAAAGACTTTGAAGATCAGTTAGCCTTTTCAAGGACCAATTTCTCCATTTTGAAGAAGAAAGATGCTGGGGCCCAATAAGTTGAAAATCTCCTCATTCTAGTCGAGTCCAGACCACTGGGTCTCTGTGATGAGTCCTTTCATGGAAACGAGCCTGTTCTGGATGGTGCATCACTTGCTTCTGGCCCCCATCCTGTGTTGCCTGCTGTTGGTTATGTGATCCCATAATAAAAGGAAGATGCAGTGATACAGAAGTGGAACAAGAGTGTGCCTTTCCCTCATCCCCAAGGATAAACAGGTCACCTTGGAGGTGCGATGGGCTTTTGCATACCTACATGCTTCAATAAGTCTGCTCTGGCCAGGGATGCAGAAACATAGGTTTCAGCCATATTTCTGGCACCCTCTGCCCTGACCCTGCCATATTCCACCTGCCAATTTTCCCTACCTTCCTAACATCCACAGATGTACCAGGAGACACGTAGGCAGCAAAGCATTTTCTTGCACTCATGAGAAAAATAATTAAAATTCACCTTGTTGTTGAGTGAGATCAACTGAGGAGAAGAGAGATCATTGCTAGAGCAAAATTGGTGTGTGGGAGGGAGTTATTTTATAAGGTTTAAACTGGGCTCAATGGCTCCATTTCTTGCACCAAGAATTGCATTACAGAGTGTTTTATTAACAGTTTAGTGGGTAAGAAATTCTGTGGCGTTTACAAATTTCACTGATCCTGGGAGTTCAAGAAAGAGGGGGAAGAAGAAGAAGGAGTCAGGAGAGAGGAAGAGAGAGACAAATTTCTCAGATTTTTTATTATTAAGCCTTTTCTCCTCTGTTAAATACTAAGTGGAGTGCTCATCGAGCACTGTCTCCACCCATACTATGGGTATGCCTTACTAGTGGACAAGCTCTTTTATGCTACTCGATTAAGCTAATATCCTTGGATAGGTTATTTAACTGTATGCTGAGTTCTAAACTATGACAGGTTGCATTACAGTGATATTCCACAGTGATCATTTTTAACTGGACTTTAAAACATGAAGCAGTCCTGAATTAGCTTACCTGATGTATCTCAGGAATGGTCCCACTCAGGTCAGAGTCATTGTGTATCGCCATCCAATCTGCTGCTCTTCTCAGTGGGGGAGACTGACACCTTGGTCTGCCTATCATATTCACGGCAACGCAATCATCTCAAGTGGAATTCTTTTCTTCCAATATTCACTGAAACTAATTTTAGACTCATTTGGTATTCCACTGCCAAACATAAAGGAAATTCCCAGCCCACAAGAAGGATGGTCAGAATGACTAAGTTCCTACCGTCTTCATACTAGCATTGCTCTGATGTGCTTCTTTACTATTGAAACATGATGTCTGTTTCAGAGATAAAAGTAAAGTTAAGAATGCCTTTTTTTCTCAGGGTTAATTAATGAAAGACATTGAAGATGAAAGCAGACTGTCCAAATGGAAACTGCAGTGCCTTTGGAATAGGAAGTTGGATTTGGACTCTCATTCACCCAATAACTATCTACTGATGGCCTATTGTTTTTTAGGCACTGTGCTAGGAGTTTTGTCCCTTACCAGCCCTATGACCTGGGCATGTAATTTAATACTTCCATGCATTATTTAAGCCAGGCCCGTTTTGCAGTGCCAAACTGCCCAACTGTACATGGCAGCCCAATTTCAGAACCCCCAAAGCCATCCTTCCTGCAAAGATGTGTGCCTTCTTTGGTCAGCATCCCTCATTTGAAGACTATATACAGGCACAGGTCAGCCCTCTAGGGCAGTTCCTGCTGTTGAATCTCTTTTCCAAACCCCCCTCCCCCAATGCATACTGTAGACAAATAGAGAGTAGTTCAAGATGGAAAGAGAGGTGGAATCCTTTTAGTGCCTAAATATCTAGAGTCTAAGTCAATATTCCCCCTTTCAAAGGTCAGAAAGGAAACTGGGCTGGAAAAATTGAGAGTGAATCATCTATGCCCATGCAAAACTCTCAAACACGTGCATGTTTTTCCGTAAAGGTCATGGAAACCTCTCTAATACTGGGCTCATTTACTATATATGTGGCCCTAGTCATGTCATGTAACACTCCCAGGTATCTATGGGGCTTATTGATGTCATCATCTTCATCATCATCATCATTCTCATCCTCATCTGAACTTCCTGGTCAGGAAGACCATTATTTAAAGACTCTATTTTCAGGCTTTCTAAGACACCCTTTAGGGGTAGTCAAACTGCCAGGGAGAGGTGTGAAACTCCACCTTTCATTGGTGGCTCTCTCAACCATAAAGAGGCTGTCTGCCAGCTAGAAGTCTATTTGTATAAATGCCTCCCGGAACCAGTACAGAAATCTAGGAATGAATGGGAATTATAGCAACCTTACACAATCAGCCCCATTAATTTGAGCAGAACCAGGGATCCTCATTCTTTTTTTTTTAGTAAGTGGCAACTGGACTGGTTACAGGCCATGCCCAAGAAAGTTCTAGAAGCCCCCTCTTCAAGAAAATCCCAAAAGACAACTCTCTGGCTGTTTATGGTGTGTGGAAGGGGTGGGGCCTTAGAGCTTCACTGCACTTCAGATTCTGGGATGTAGAGTTCCCAGCCCCACTCTTGTTCTGAGAAAATTTCCCAAGAGGCCACATAATTGTCCAACCCATGGACCAGTTGCACACTCAGGCAGTGCTGGTAGCTAAGAGCCAAGAGGAGAGCATTTCCAACTTCCATCTCTATGACGATGACACAAAAATTCATTTTTATAGAAGGATGGTGTCAGGGGCATTGGTGGTCAGAGCAGAATCCTGATCTCCTCCATCTGTCCAAGGCAGCCTCTATTTTCGATCTGGCAGGTGAAAGGGTTATAGAATTTCCTTGGTTGTATTGAACATTTGCCAAATATTCATCATCTGTAGAGCCAAAAGCATGTTCTTGGGAATAGGAGGTCATAGTGTGATGTCCATTTCTCACTGCTAGGAACCAGGAAGAACCTCTTGGAGAACTGAATCAGAGTTGGGTGGGTGAGCATCAGAGGAAGGGTACAGCATTGTAGGACCCCCAGTTGTGCTGCACAGTGTGGGTGGCCCACACCTACTATGAGAAAAGTGTGTTTAGTCAAACAGCTCTTACAACTTAATGGGACTTAATGTCCAGGCCCTTTTTTGGCACATTAGAAACCAGTTTGTTAGCCTTGAAAATTAATAAACCTGACATAAAATATTTCAGATTGATAGACAAGAAGAAAGATTTCAAGTGGGAGATTTGGTAACCTTTTGAACCTGTCTCTTCGAGTCAACAGCCTTCTACTTTTTGAATAAACATTGGTTCTAGAAGAGACTGTGGGGGCAACCCACACACATAGGCCGTCGCTTAAACAAGGTAATGGGCCACCTAATCCTTTCTCAAGGCATCTGTCCAAGCCCACAGTCTCTGCCAATGAGCAGAGCCAAGTTCTACACTGCCTAACACAGCTATAGTCCAAGGATGAGCACCTTTCTCAAGGGCAGTCCAAAATAAAGAGACCAGGGCCCCAAGATTTACGTGGCCAGACTCAAAGTGTTTAGGTGAGCTGGGCCAAAAAAGATTTCTCTAGAAATATTTGGACCCAGGCAACTAAGAGGCTATTTTAGTTATCTGGGCCACAGCACATAGAATGATTCAGGTTCAGGGTTACCCCAGTGGGTCAGGCACAGACCATGAGTAAGCAACGGAAGGTGATGGTGAAGAGGGAATGGGAACAGGTAAGAAGAGCAGGAGGAAAATGCCACTGCAGGGAGGAAGAAGGAACAGCCAAGAGAGCCCTGAGCTATGCCTACTCCCCCGCCATTCCCGGCTTGCACATCCCTTCAGGCAGCTCCTCTTTCCTTGCAACTATGCTGTACACAGATGCTGCATTTCAAATACCACCTCTGGTCACTCTAGGGACAGGTTGACATTTGCCAGGCAGCACATCAGGAGGTCTGTGGAGGCACATTTCTCTTCCAGTTCCCAGCTAGATGCAGGTGTCTAGTCTCCTATGCCACAAGATTTTATTTTCCATTCTTTAGCAGCAGAAACTGCTTATGCTTGCACACTCTTGACATTAAATATATGGTACATGCTTCCAGGTCAGTTGGTGGAAAGTAGTGGCCTTTACCCCAGAAACTGATTGTTTGATCACAGACTTATTAGAGTTGGAAAATATCACTTTTGGAATGATTCTTTACTGCTGTCTCAACAACAGTCTCATTTTTCTTCCTGAGGGACGCATTTTAAAGAGCCAGATGGTGCATATGTTGCAGCAGAACTCTGCCTTCTCCCCCACCACCCTGCCTAGATTCACTTCAAACACTTTCTTTTCATCCAGAGAAAATATTTATGTGCATTTGTTTAGCACTATCCCAAATATCTCACTTGGCCCTCAAGCAATGAGGTGAGGGAAGTACAGGAGGTATTATTTCTCACAAATTTAGAATTAGGGACCAAAGGCACAGAGACATATAGTGACTTGCAGAAAGCACACAGCACAGTTACATAGAGTGGAGACTTGAATCCAGCCCTTCTGATGCATACCCAGTGTTCTCTGCACTACTGTAACAGAGGACATCTCTGATTTTATTTTCAACCAAAATTTTCCATTACGTTAAAATCCTAAACAGTGTGATTAGGTTGAAACAAGTCCTTTGCCTATCTTCAGGGCACATGCCTGTGTATGCTGGAAGGAAGGGTACACCTTGGAAGGAAGGGTATACCCTGGAGCTCCTCTGCTCATCTGTCGAGGCCAACAGAACTCCAACCCATGACCCTTAATGTCAATATGTTAAAAATCATTAAAGTGTTCATAGTGTCAATAGTAGTATTTTTTCAATTATTCATGTATGTAAAATATACTTACTAAGCACCTGCTATGCGCCGTACATTATTGTACTGGCTGGGGGTAAACATATGAATAAAATGAGACATCTCTGTTTGAATGGAACTTGCTTGTTTGAGGGAAGAAAAATAGTAATAAGGAATTACATAAAGTAAGGTAGTGATTAATGCTATGAAAAGGCCGACAGCACAGTAAGAGCTTGTGATCAGGAGACCATACCTGTCAGGGGGAAGCAATGTTTGGGTGGAGACCTGAGTGAGGTGTGGAAGCGAGGCCTATGAAAATATGGGGCCGAGAGTTCCAGGTAGAAGGAACAGCAAATGCAGAGCCTGAGCTGGGAGAACACTCTGCGTGTTGGAAGAAGAGTAAGCCAGCATGGCTGGAGCTGCATATTTGAGGGGACAAGTGGTAGGAAATGAGGGGGGAGAGCTAGGCAGGCAGGCTCTTACAGGTCATGGTCAAGACTGGATTTCATTTGAAGTGTGATGGGAAGGGATTGCGACATTATTTAATTTATGATTTAAGAGGATCACGCTCGGGATATTTGGAGAAAAGACTGTAGAATGCAAGAGTGGATGTAAACAAACAGTAAGAAAGCCACCGAAGTGATCAAGGCAGGAGGATGATGCTGTGCCTCACTCCCAGTAGCACACAAATATACTGCTGTTTCTTCCATTGCTTTGACACTATATCCCCCACCAGCAACTGCCTGCCTTCTCTGCTCCTCTTTGCAGCAAATTTTCCCCATATAGAGCTATCTATATTCACTGTCTCTAATGCCTCTGTTCTCATTCTCTCTTAAACCCTTAACATTCATATTCTTGTGACCACCACTCCTCCAAAATTCCTCCTGTCAAGGGCATTCACGGCATCCATGTTGCTAAATTCAGTGATTAATTCTTGGTCCTTACCTTTCCCATCAGCAGTGAGGGTTACTGTGTACGGTTGTGCAGCTTGTGTTTGCACAAGGCGCCTAGAACAGGGGACGGGTGGATGTGAGTTTAGTCCACCTTGTATTTGCTGAACTGCGGTTTTGCAAGAGCACATCTCCCTAGAGAGGGTGCCTTTTCCTACCTCACACAAAGATCTTGACCAGTGGCAATGATCCCATAGCAGCAGTTGACATCATCATACCTTCCTCCTTAATGCACTTTCTTTATGGCTTCCAGGACCCCACACTTGGTTTTCCTCCCCACTCCCTGGGGGCTCCCATTAAGTCTTTTTCACTAGGTCTTCATTTTCTCATGGTGGACATGGCAATGCTGGAACGCCTCAGCACTTTGGATTCTCTTCTGTCCCACACTTACACCTACATGATCTCACCCAGTCCCTTGACTTTAATGTTATCTTTATGTCCATGATCCCCCAAACTTATCTCCAGCCTGGACTCATGTTTCCTGGACTCCCCCTGAATTCCAAGCTTTTAAATCCAACTATATCTTCAACATCTCCAGTTGGGTGTTTAATAAACATCTCAAACTTAGCATGCCCCCAACTGAATCCTGATCTCTGCCTCCTGAAATCTGCTCCACCTATAGTCTTCTCATCTTAATACAAAGCAACTCTAACCTTCCAGCTGCTCAGCCAAATGCCTTGAGTTACTTTCCATGCTTCTCTTTCTCTTGCACACCACATCCCACCCATCAGTATATACTATTGGCACTACTTTCAAAATCCATCTGGAAGTGAACTTCTTACCACCTTCACAGTCCTATTCTGGTTTGAGCCATCACCACTGTTGCTTGCTTCACTGCAGTAGCCTCTCGCACATTTTCCTGTACATTCTATTCTTGACACAGCACTCAGACAGATCCTATAAAAATAGAAGTCACATTGTGTCATTTCTCTGCTCAAAACACTGCAGGGGCTCCCAGTTTTCCTTAGAGAAGAAGCCAAAACTCTTGTTCTTCCCTCTGTTCTTCTCCAACCATGTCTTCTACTCTCTTTCTACTGGACTTGCTCCGGCCACCTTGCTGATCCTTGAGCATGCCAATTATATTCCAACTGTAGGGCCTTTGCATTGGCTGTTTCCTCTGCCAGAAGCACTTTCCTCAAAATATTCCTGTGACCAAATCCCTTTCCTTCTTCAAGACTTTATTTAAATTTCATCTTTTAAAATTACTACTCTTCCTCTCCTTTCCAGATACTCTCGATCCCATTTATCCAGCTTTATTCTCTTCCCTGGTGCTTACCATCTTCAGACATTTAGTTCTTATGCTCAATTTGGTGGTTTCTCAATGACAGTTTAAGTTCCTTGAAGGCAAGAGTTTTGTCTGTTCCCTGATGCCTTCACATGTCTGGAATAGAGGCTTGCACATAGTAAGTGCTCAAAAAATATTTATTGAATGGATGAAAGAATGAGAATATATTATTAAATGTTGTCTAATTTTTACTCCAAATCTGTCCCAAAATGTAATACTAAGCAGCTGTGTAAACCACTAGAATATTTAATGACTTGGAAAACTATTTACAATCTAGTGCTAAAATTTTTACAATCAGGTTTCAGAAAAGTAGGTAGGATATGATCCAATTTTTATTTAAACAATGTACATGTTTGCATTAAAAAGGACTAGAAGGAAATATTTATTTAACAAGTATTTCTGAAGCACCTACTATGTACCAGACATTGTGCCAATTAACTCTTCCTAGGGTGAGATTATAAATTATTTTTATTTCTTCTTTTTGCTTATCTGTATTTTCTGTATTTCTACACTAGTGATCTATTAATTTTACATTAGAAATAATTAAGCCAAGTGCTTTTATTTGCTTAGGTACTTTTGAGTGATGCGACTTTGAGCAGCACATTTTCAGGATAAATGCATAGCCCTGTGTGCATACTGATTTACTACAGTATTAATAGAAGATGCCAGAAATGGAGTTCTCTCTTAAATTCCACTAACTAGGGAGAATCCCAGATCTCATTGCCTGTTTAAACAATTGCAGGGACAGCTGTGACATCCACAATCAACATTCTTCAGTAACCAAGGAGATATTCTAGGCAATTTGTAAGCTACCAGGGTAAGAGTAGACATTTTACCATTGCCCACCATCCCTGGTCTCTCGGCATTTTAATTGCTTGTTAGTAAGACACTTCAGAAAGCCTTGAGCATGAAAGAGACAATACACAGTAAATTCTAGTATAATTTCCTTGTATTCATTAAATCACTGCCAACTTGAACATGATTTCCTTTGTACAGATACACTATCATTTCTAAGAACAGTAAATTCTATGTACAGGTTTGAAGAGCAAACTTTACCTGGAGTTTATTCCCCGGAGGTATTTCTATAACATGCTATTTGAAGATTCCTCTATTTCAATTTTTAAAAACCTCCATCTGCAGATGCTGTCCTAGGCTGTGACATTCTCAGCATTAGAGTGGGACAGATGTTTCCCAATGCTGATTTTTTTCACTGTCACTTTGTGCTTCATTATATCAGTCAGATAATGAAATGCTTAATTAGCTCTTCCCTTTTGCCCCAGGATCATTTTATAAAAAGGTAAATTGAGAGCTTTGAGAATAAAATATCTCCATTTGGCACGCAGGTATCTAAACCATATTTGAATACTTGAAATATTCGTGCAGGGGTGCTTCCGAGTAGACATGATATACAAGACTTCTCTGTAGGCATCAGTTGCTGGGGATGGTGGCCACATCATCTCTCCTTCCCCGGCAGCCCAAATATCACTTGTTTTAGATGTGAGGGCTGCCAAACATCATTAGCCCCAAATGGGGCAAATCAGCAAGAGTGGTCCTGGTTTCTGGGAAAATACTGGTTTCCAGCAAGAATGGTCCTGGTTTCTGGGAAATTCACTCTAGGCTCCTTAGAAGCTTTGCCTTTCAGGTGACATCAACCATGAAAGTCTTCACCCATCCAGACCCATACCATGTTGAGCAATCCAATGGAATTGTCAGTAGCCCTTTTCCAGATGGTTCTTCTGCCCCAAATGCAATTCATATTGTCAGGTATAATCTAGTCCCTCTAATGTTAAAAAGGAGAAGTTCGTTTTCTTCTCTCCATTCCATCCACCTTGCAACCCTTGCAGTTGGCTCATTATATAGGTGATGTACTCACCCAGCCACCTGTTCATGCTTCCTTCCTGTTAGCCTCTTTAGCCCAAGGAGTGAACAAGGGTTTTTTCTGAACAGGAGGGTACTCTATCTGTGGTCAGAGTGGGATTTATAGTGTGTGCGTCCCCCCACCCCCCACCCATTTGGCTGGCTGATATTTGCTCAGGGAAAACCTAGCAGGCAAATCAGCTGACATATTGCCTGAGGTGACCAGTCGAAAAATAAAACCTTCTGAGAATGTTGCTGCAACTACTATTTTTGTCTAGAAGAGACATTCTGCTAGTACGGATGACAATTTGGTTGGGTTAGGAGGAGCCACAGGAAACAAGAGCTCAATGCTGATCACTGTTATACAGATCTGGGATGATGGCACATGCGGTGATCAGCTGATTACATTACTGTATCAGTGCATTCGTTTAATGTCATCAAGGTCAAGGAGGTCTGCTTCTCGGTGGTGCTCAACAGGAAACTCAAAATATTATGTATGCCGGCAACAAGTGCCATGATTGATTTTTGTTATGGAATTAATCTGTCAAGAGTTGCAGTTTCAGGTTTGCTACCGTGAGTTATATCTCTGGTTCAGCTGGAAGACACAGCGCCAGAGAAAAGGGCTAAGCTGTCTTTGGCTATTTGCCTCAATCAGAGCTTTGTTAAGTGCTTGCTGCTGCTGCTGTTGATAGGGAGGTAGATGTGAGGGCTGCCAAACATCATTCCATTTAAAATGCAATGAAAAAGACCCTTCTGTCATGGCAGCCGGACCAAATGGGGATAGATAGTTGTGTTGAGTTGCTTCATCCTGGGGAGCTGCAGAGACTCTGATTTTAATACATCTGGGTGAGCAGCATGTAAACAAACTTCATGGGTGGAACTTGACTGCGGCTGATGATGAGTCATTAGACCAAGAATTTACATGTCATACTGTCCATGGATGGGAAGCCCCTGTGAGGTGTGAGGCGGGGGTGAATTGGCATTTTAGAAGGAACACTGAGACAGTAGCACACAATGGACTGGGGACAGGGAGGACTGAGGTAGGTGAGAACAGTGAAGAAGCTGTTTGCAATAAGGAATTATTGCATTCCCTCAAGGTGTGGCTACCCACTACGGCTGCCATCCTGACCCCCAGTGAAGCTCCCTCTTCACAGCAAGGGAACGTATTCACCATGCCCAAAACAACCATCTTTCATTTCATCTACATCACACTATAAAATCATTTAAAGACTGGTTTCTTCTGAAATGAATTTGATTTTGATTCCCATCCCCCTCTCCTTTCTACCTATCCCTGCTGCTCCTAGGTGTTCAAGGGCCAGTTTGAGGGGAGCTATTTTCTTTTGGGAGTTATAAAATAATTATACGAATAATTGTTCAAGCAGGCTATTCATTACTATCTTAAAAAGGATGATGAAGATGTTTTTAAGAGAAACATGGGTTTTTGTTATTATTTTGTTTTGTTTTTCAAAGATGCTTCAGCCAGTACTCAATTGATTGGCAATTTCAATCCCTTGAAGTCAGGTAATATAGAAACATAGGATCATAGGATCTCAGAGGAGGCAGATCCCTTTTTGATTACCTCACTAAACCAATCCAAAACATGAGTTCCTCTAAAATAATCCCTCCAAGAAATAATATCATTAATAATGTCTAAAGCTTACATAGCACTAATGTGCTTTACATGTGTTAATTATTTAATCCACACAACAACCACATGGGGCAGCCATAGCTTTTATATTCGTTTTACGCTGAGGCACAAAAAGACACAGCTTGTAAAAGAGGTGGATCTGGGATTTCAACCCAGGCAATATTTCCAGGACGTGGGATTACCCATTATGCTATACAACTTCAGTTGAGTTTTCGCTTGAGTAGTTCCAGGCATGAGGAGTTCACTAGCCTCAGAAAAGGCTTATTTCATCCTTGTCTGTTCTGCTGGTTAGACATGTCCGCCAATGACCTAAAGTCTTCTTCTCTAATATTTCTACCTATATAGCCCTCTGGAGTAATAAGAACATTTAATCTGTCTGTTGCCAAAGTCTTTTCCTGGGAATTTAAATTTGTCCTCCAAGACTTAATTCATATGTTATTTCTCTGTAAATTTTTTGTGTGTGACAGTTAAAAGCTGGTGTATTTTTTTTCTTTTACAAGTTTTGTTGGTCCCACTCTGGGTATGTGTGTATGTAATTACTACTGCGTTTGTGTGTTTGGTGATAAGGTCATTTTTTTAAGTCATAGGAGTAGAATTTTATATTTCTTTATTAAATTTCTTTCAAGATTGAGCCTATTTGCTGCAACCTATTAAAATCTACAGCCATACTAAATACTGCTCATTAGTCCTGGTTTCGTGCTATAATTTAATAAAACATGAAGAAAATCAAGGCTCAGAGAACTTTAGTTGCCCAAGGTTTTATTAAGTGGAATTTGCCCCCAGTTCTATCTTAAAAAAACGTATGCAAGTGCTCATTCAGCAGCACGTACACTAAAACTGGAACAGTACAGAGAAGATCAGCATGCCCCCTGCACGAGGATGACACGCAAATTCGTGAAGCATTCCATATTTTTGAGTGGGCTTGTCATGGTGAGCCCCAAGGTGATGTATGGAAGTGTTGAACCACTATATTGTACACCTGAAACTAATATTACACTGTATGTGAACTAACTAGAATTAAAATAAAAGTTTAAAAAGCAAAAAAAGAAAAGAAAACAAATGAAATTTTGGTATATCATAATTGTAATGTATATATATATGTATATGTGTGTGTGTCTGTGTGTGTGTATTTACTTCATTAGACAAGAGAAGGAGAATAAGAGGAATGTATACAAAGATGATGATTTTGGACTATTTTTTGAACCATTAAAAATAAGCCATTTGAAAAAGAAAAAAAATGCATGCAAATCCAATTGCTTGCTCTCGCTGCCAGATCAACATTTCACTCCCTCTGTTTCTGGCTTGCCTCACGCTCCAGCCCTGCCCTCCCCACTAATGCAAAAGGAGCATGACTACAGAAGATTTCCTGTCTCAGCAGCCACCTCACTCTCTGTTCCTCATTTTTATTTGACTTGAATTGTGAGAAAAGGTGTTGTCCTGATATATTGCCTAATCATAGTGTAGCTTTTGGCTTGATACTGACTCTTTTTAGCCATCTTAACTGTATTATCTGTGATTACGGTTTTTAAAATAATTAATGTCATGATGAAATTAATTCATTGCTGTGCTAATGTTCAGAAAAAAAGTATTCCAGAGACTGATGTGAATTAGTAGAGGGGGGTTTAAAGCTCCATTATTGGTCTAGGGGATGATACAAAGTCAAAACTGCTAGCATTATTTTTACAAGATTTGGAATGATGCTTAGGAAGGTATTTGCAAGTTGTATCAACTAGATAGAAATATGCAACTGTCAAGCAATATGACAGCCTGCACTAAGAGGGAAGGGTGCAGTGACAGTGGGAATCGCCTCAAAGATCACTGTGAATCCTAAAAATAAGGACAGTGATAGGGAAGAAAAAAATAGAAATGAAATTCTCACTGCAGGATCTGGAGATAATTTCTAATCTTCTCCAATTTTTCTCTTCTTCCCCCTCCCCCTTACCAAAACACATGTGCAGACATAGGGCATTCTTTACTATCGTTTTAGAAGTACCTGTCTCTGTTTTTATCCTAAATCATTTTCTGCACATCTTTTTTTCTCTAATCAACAAGATATTATCGGGAACCAACTGCAATCTCACAACTATGCTAGTTATTCCAAAAGATTCATAGAAAGATAACTGCAGTATCCTTTTTAGAATTTTAAATCAGTTGGTAAGAAAGACTGTACAGAGGGGGAACAGCCCTCCTGCTGATATATTCAGTATATCATGCAGGACTAAACCCGTCATGCTAGATATGTATGCTATAAGACTAGGGGAATTTATTCATTTATCCTAAAGACACTCAGTGAATGCCTTGCATGTGTAGGATTCTGGCAGAGGCCTAGAGAAACAAGGATGAATCAGATATTCTCCCTGACCTCAGGGGCTCAAATGTTACTGGGAGCCACAGAACCGTAAATGGATGATTAGAAATCACCGTGGTTGGGCTTTGTGCTAGTATTGGAAAGACAAGTAGAGCTTCACTATATGCAGAACGCAAGGGAGCTGGTAAGATGGCATAATTCAGGTCAGAAAGAGGACAAGAGAAATACAGGAGTGTGGAAAGGTGCACAGCCTGGTGAGGAAAGTGATTTTTTATTGGGTGGGGAATTATAGAGGAATGAGGAACCCAGCCTGATGGGGATTTGGCAGTTAGGGTGTTGCTTGGATGCTGTGTTGGGAAGGGCTGCAGCAAGATCCTGTGTCATACTAAAGGGGACACCTAAAGCATTTTTACGACTTTTATTTTACATGTACATGTGTTATTTTATGACATTATTTTATATCCGCACCAACCTTAATAGGTTCCACTCCCTACATTCTGTCCCTAGCATCCAGCGGACCCAGAGCAAGATATACAGTATGTTTAAATATTTGCGATTTATAAATCAATCTAACAAAATATTAAATGAAAACTGTTCTACCTTTCTCCCCTAACAAATACATCTTCATAACAGCCAGTTTTGAGTTTAAGAGTTCCTGGAATCTTCCAAGTTTCAGGCTAAAATCTGGTGGTTTGGGGAAATCCACTGCCCACTCTTCCCACCCCTGATTCCATCCCACTGTAAGATGTTCAAATATATCTGGACACTTCTGTCCACTTGCTGAGTTCCATTACAGCTCCCCCCCAACACACACACACGCAACCACGCATTAGCCCACCCAGAGCCTAGAAAGATATTCACTTGAGGTGTAGTCCACTCCTGGGAGGACAGATTCCAGGAAGAATTCTGCATATGCCTTAGTGAGGGACTTAAGCCATGAATCATTGGTACCAAGAATGTGGCCTAGAAGTTGGGTTTTGGGGAGGTGCGGGTTCCTAGTGGGCCTGTTGCTTTGCCCTTGGCACTCTACCCCAGTAAGGGGGCATGGACAGAGAAGGGCCAGAGTTGGGTCCCTACCAAAGTGCTGGATACAGGGAAGGGGCCTCTCTGACTCAGGTCTCAGAGCAGTATTTCCCTTATCCCACCTTGTACTGATTGAGTTATCTGTAGTCCTTTATCCTTCTAGGGACAGTCCTGATGTTTAGAACTGAGGGCTTGTTGTGCTGATGTTCCCAAAACTTCCAATAAGATGACTCCTTCATTTAACCATTAATGTTAATCTCCCCATGAAGGCCTATCTACGGCAGCCATCTTCCTCCAGGCCAGAGACAGCTAGTGTGTGTGTGTGTGTGTGTGTGTGTGTGTGTGTGTGTGTGTGTGAGCATGTAGTAGGAAGAGTGAGATGGGAAATTCACCTTTCTTACAGGCCAAATATGATAGATTATTAATTATTAAACACTAAACACTTTGTAAACTTCTTCAGCTCCTAGTTCACCACATGTTTCTCTACTACTATAGAGATTACCTTTTTTTTTTTTTTCCACCACTGAGACTGGAAAAGGAGTAAAAGAATACAACAGAGGCAAGGATAAAAGCCCTGTCTCTTCCGGCTGCAAGGAAACGTGGGCAGGAGTCCGCCAGAAAAAGTAGAGGGGCTGGAAGTGACAATGTTGTGTTGCAAGCTCCACCCTAAGAGGATGAAGAAGGGCTCTGGATTATGAACCAGAACTCTGAGGGCACAAGGACTCTTGTCTCACTCTCTTTACAGGCTCCTAGGGGAGGTTACCTCACAGGTTTGTGCAAACCAGAGTGGGGGCAGCCTCATCAGAGTAAAGGTGGATGGTTGGCAGAGAGGGAGAGCCTGAGCGCTCTCATCAGATTCCCCTTCCCCTTGGTTCCTTGATGGCAAAGACAGGACCCAGCACCCTGAGTGCTGGCAGTTAGTAATAGCTCCTCCCTGGCACCACTCACAGATAGACTTGCTCCCATCAACTGAGAAACATGGCTACAAGATCCTTCGGGTCTGTTGCTCAATTCTTAGTCTTCATCTTTTTTGGCCATTCAGCAACACTGGACACATTCAGTCCACACTCCTTGAAAAAAATTCTTCCCTTGGCTTTCAGCATATCACTCTCTTTGGGTTTATTTCTTACGCACTAGCTTCTTTCTTTTTTTCAGTCACTCTGTCTGTTCCTCCCCATCTCCACAGCCTATAAACCCTAGAATGCCCCATGGCTCAATCCTCAGACTTCTAATCTTCTTTCTTATTTCTGTTCTTTGTGTGATCTCATCTAGTCTCTGCCCTGAAAGATCATCTTCATGCAAAGATTCCTAGGATTGCATTTCCACCTTGGACTTCTCTGAACTCCAGACTCAGATATGCATCTGCTTACTTAAGAGTTTATTTGAAAGTCTATCATTACCCTAAAACTGGATATTGACAGTCCACTCTCAAAATGGGGGCACTTAACATAGGTACTCAATAATTGATAGAATAAGCAGCCAAAATTGAGTAAGGATAGATGAAATTTAAACAGCACAATGAATTATTTAGGACTAGTAAGAACATTATATCTCCAAACTCCAGAACACACATTCTTCTCCAGTACACATGGCATATTCATAAAAATTAATGATGTACTAGGCCATAAAGAGAACCTCAATACATTCCAAAGGATTAGTGTCAAGCAGAGCTTATTTTCTGATCACAATGCATATAGTTAGAAATTAATAACAAAAGAACTTAAAAACCCTAAGTGTTTGGAAGTTTAAAATCAATTTCAAAAAAGAAACTCCTGGTGGAAAAAGTCACAATGGAAATTAGGAAATATTTGTAACTGAACAGTAGTTGAAGGAGTATTTATCAAAACTTGTGGTATGCAGCTAGTGTGTTACTTAGAGGAGAATTTATAGCCTGAAATGCTTACATTAGAAAGTAAGAACAGCTGGTAGGGCGCCTGGGTGGCTCAGCTGGTTAAGCACCCAACTCTTGATTTCAGCTCAGGTCATGATCTCAATGTGGTGAGATCGAGTCCCATGTCAGGCTCCACACTGAGCATGAAGCCTGCTTAAGGTTCTCCCTCTCTCTTTCCCTCTGCCCCTCCTCCCTCTCTAAAATAGTAAGTAAATAAATCTTTAAAAAAATGTAAGAACAGCTGGAAATTAGTGAATTAAGTATTCAACCTATTTAGTTAGACACAGAATACCAGAAAACCTTAAGCTATTGGACGGAGGGAAACAACAGTGATAAAAGTAGAAATCAATGAAGTGGAGGAGGAAAAAGCTACTATAAAGACTAGAACAAATCAAATGTTGGTTCTTTAAGAAAGATAAGTTACTTCAAAACAGGCAAAACAATGGGAAGAATAATCAGAGAAAAAAGGTCACAAATGAGTGATTCTAAGAAGGCAACAGGCAACGTTACTATACATAGAATGGAAATGAAGAAATAAAAAGACAATATTACGATCAACTTCATGCCAAAAAAACTTGGAAACTGAGATGAGATAGGCAAATTCCTAAATAATTCTAACTTCCTAAAGTTGATTCACAAATAAATAAGAAAACTGAATAGTCACATAACCATTCATGAAACCAAACCAGAATTTATGTATTTTTGTTGGTTTTACTGACATTCTATCAAATATTCAAGAGATAAACTATTCTAATCTTACCCAAACTGTTCCCAGAGCAGAGAAAGAAATACATTCCCTTTTGTATTTGTTGAGGCTGACACAATGTGAGTATGAGATCTGACAATGATCACAGGGAAGGGAAAAGTCATAACTCAGTGTCTCTTATGAACATAAAGGTAGAAGTACTATTTAGCCAACCAAATGCAGACATAGTTAGAGAACATTTTCATGACCAAGTTGCATTTATCCCAGAAATTCAAGATTGGCTTAACATTGGAAAGCCAATAAAGGTAATTCATCACATTTACAGATAAAAGAGGAAACATTGAAACATTATATGATCATCTCAATACTATAATAAAAGAATTTGGTGAGTTTCAACAAAGCAGGAGACAAAACTGTCATTATTTGACAATTATATTTTACTATGTACTATGTTCAAAAGATCCTACTGGGTTATTAATGTGTTTAGCATTTCTACAAAGCAGCAAAATATAACTAGAAAATATAACATTAAATATATTTTTATATCAAGAAATATATAAACTATTCAGTAATAAAGATACAAAAGACTTTTGAGTATAAAATTATAAGCTTTTATTGAAAGGTATTATAATATGTAAATAAATGGAGAGCTGTACCATGATCATGGATAAAAGAAATCAATATCATAAAGTTGCCTGTTTTCCACAAGGGAAATTAGGGAATGTTTCCCTACAAGGTAGTAAAAAAAAATTTTATAAAGCTATTGCAATTATCAGTTTGTATTGTCTTAGGGGTAAATAGCCCAAGAGAACAGCAGCAGTCTAGAAATAAACCTATTTAACATGGAAACATGATATATGAGAAAATTGGCATTGCAGATTAGTTTAGGGCAGGGTCAACGACAGATCGTTTAATAAAAGGCATTAGAACAATTGATTCATCGCTGAACAAAAAATGAAATTGGACCCTTACACAGACAAAAAAAATCAATTCCAGATAGTTTAAATATTTACCTGTGAAAGAAAAATTATAAAACTTTTAAAACAGGATATAGGAGAATTCCTTTATCACCTTAGGATAGTACACATTTCTTAAATAAGACATAAGACATCCATTTATAAAACACAATACATTTAATTACATGGAACTTTTTAACATTCCTGTTCACTAAGGGACACCTAGGTGGCTCAGTCGGTTAAGCGGCGGACTCTTGATTTTTGGTTCAGGTCATGATCTCAGGGTCATGAGATTAAGCCCCACATCCAGCTCTGCATTCAGTGGAATCTGCTTCTCTCCCTCTGTCTCTGCCCCTCCCCACACTCATGCTCACTTTCTCTCTCTCAAATAAGTAAATAAATCTTAAAAAAAAAAAAAAACAAAAACCAAAAACCTCCTGTTCACTAAAAGACACAATGAAGAGAGGCATAAGAATCCAAAAGCTGGCAAAAGATGTTTACTACATTTATCCCACCATTGATTAGTGTCCAAACAAACAGTAGGAGAATATGAAGCATTGGGCATTGGTTTTCATATGGAACAATGAGAACTGTCATATACGGCTAGTAGGACTATACACTGACAGAGTCTCTTTGGAAAACCAGTTGGCATTTTATAATGAATTTGAATATGTCCATTACCTACACCAGTATTTCAATCCTGGAAAGAGCCAAGGAAATTTTGTATATGTGTATGAGGAGACATGTACAAGAATTTTCCAAGTAGCAAAACCTAGAAACAACCCACTCTCTAGCAACACTAGAATGGGTGAACTGTGACATATCCAAACTCTGGTGTCATATACAACAGTTGAGTGAGTGAGCACGATGCTAAGTGAGATAAGTCAGATAAGGAAAGACAAATACTGTAGGACTTCTCTTATATGTGGAATCTAAAAAAAACCAAACTCATAAAAGCAGAGAGTAAAATGGTGTTTACCAGGGACTGGGAGGAGGGTAAATGGGAGAGATGTTATTTAAGGGTATGTATTTGCAACGAGTGGATAAGTGAGTCCTGGAGACCTAACATGCAGTATAGTGATTATAGACAACACAACTGTATCATAAGCATTAAATCTGCTAAGAGACTCGATCTTGACTGTTTCCAACACTAGAAGAAATGATAGCTATGTGATACGATGGAGGTGACAGCTAGCACTACCACGGTGATCATATTGCAGTGTAAAAGTGTGAAATCAATATGCTGTACACCTTAACCATACACAATGTCATATGTCAACTGTATCTCAATTTAAAAAATGAGTGAACAATGGAAGTATACATTAACATGGATGGTTTCCAAAAGAATAATTTTGATTGAAAAAGAAGTCAGTCATTGGCATTCTGTATTATTACATGTATCTAAAAGTACAAAAAATAGCAAAGTAAAACAGCATATATTTCCAGGAGTATATACACATCTAGCAAAACTATGTGAGAAGCAAAGGAAATGGTTAAAATTCAAGATAGCGTTTACCTCAGAAGGAAAGGAAGAGTGAGTAGTCATCAGGGCGGGGAGTGGTAGGGCTTCTCCAAGAGCACCAGAATGGTCAATTTCTACAGCTGAGTGGTAAGCCTATTTTTTAACTATAGATACACATTTTTATTTGTTTGATGTGTTTCACCATAAGAGAAAGAAATGAATATGAAAATCTTGGTAAGGCTTGGTCATTTTAAAAAATAATGATCAAATTAGGTATGGGAGAGACAAATAAAAAAACAGAGGGAGTTGGAAGTTTGCTCCTTTTTAAGAAAACTGAAACTGAGAATTATAAAAAACACATAGTGGAGGTAATTTATGTAAGAAAGTTAAGATGTGCCTCAATCAATACATCCCCACACAGATGAAAGTCTGCATTTATAGGCAAAACAGTGTGCGTTTGTATGTTCTAAGCGAAAATCCTTAATGCGTTTATGAACCTATTTTTAGCTTTCTCAAGTAACCAACCAAATACTGATAATAAGAACATGAGATAAGAAGGCTTCTGTGGTATTGTAACATGGGATTAAGCTAAAATCTAGTTTCTTTTCTTTTTCCATTACCCAGTGGATGGCAGTTTGTGAAAAAGAGTGACTAGCTAAGATAAAATATTATCTGTGTGTCGTCGGAGTCAAATTTGTAAGTCCTGTTAACATAAGTATCTCGTGTTTCCTGGGAATTTATATCTAACTTATGAATACTGGGTCTGTTTAATCTGTGTTGACTACTGTGACAGAGATTGCCTGTTTTTCTCCTCCCAGAATGATAACTTAGAAACATTTCCCAGTTCCCTTTGGTTATAGGTCATAGGGCTGCATTTCAATCTGTGGAATATAGGGGGAAATCATGTGCAAGACTTCCAGGCCTATAAAAACAAAAACAGAAAACAAAACAAAAACCAAATCTTCATAAAAACCTTCCAGGTAAGATCTGTGATGCATTCTCCTTGCAGCTAATTTGAACGGAGAAGACCCTCCAGTGTAACCTGAGAGACAGAAGCGGAGAGCCGTGGAGCCTCGAGATGGAAGGAGCCTTAGTCACTGTAACATAACTTACAAGAGAGCCTGCCTGACCAGGAGCACCTGCACTGAGTAAGGAATAAACTTCAGTGGGGTTTATCTATAACAACCATTAGAATTTACCCTACTCAAAATCAAAAAAGTCAAATATTTAAGGGGGGAAAAAAAAGGAGAATGAAGGCTACAACTGTATGTCTTCTTCTTCTCGCTAGAGAACAGATCCAGAGCAGTTCGACATTCACTAGCTGGCTAGGCAGAGCCAAAGAACAAAGAGGGCAACTCTGTTCATTTGCTGCCTGATGATCTTTATAAATTGTGGCTAAGGAGTTTGTAACCAGAGTTATATTTACCAGTGGCCTCATCAGCCAGCCAGTGATGGGACGCAAGGCCATTAAAGGCTTGAATTGAACTGACAGGCATGCATGGATCCAACAAATATTTATTGAGCAACTGGTATATGTCAGAAACTGTCAATGTTTCTGAGTATACAGTATCGTAAACGTGTTTCTCCAAAGTGGAAATACTCAGCATTATTAATGCCAGAATTATTGATATTATTGAGTGTCTAGATTTTATTAATCCAAAAAGCCCTCTATGCTCTTGGGAGAAAGGACAATTTCTTCGTTTTGTTTAGCTACACCTTGAATTTTGCTTCACCCCTTTCCCAAAAGAAATAACCATGTATTTTTTAAAGCTATGACTGAGAGTGCTGGTACTCACAAAATATCATTGTGATTCACTGTATTTCTCTGCCCTCATATAACTAGGTGGGATCATGTGACTAATTGCTGCTGGCAGAAAATTCAAGGAAATCTGCATACTTTCTAATCTGAGGCAGATAAGAGGATATGTCTTCTCCACACACTCTCTCTCTTCTAGCCACTAGGCTAAAAGCAAAGGATTCTGAGATTCCTGACTTGCAAGTTGGAAATATTGTGGTCCCCAAGACATAGCTTGGCTAAGAGCCATGCAGGATTGCCACATGACCCACATCGGACTGTGGCATGAGTCAGAAGGAAACATTGACTGCATTAATCCAACTAGATTTAGGGCTTTATTTAATGAGCAGTTTCCTTATAAACACCAAAGCCTGTGCTATATTTTAAGACAAAGGAAAACAGTAAAAAAGGAACATGATTCATTAAATGTTAGAAAAGAAATCAAGGGAAAAGGTACAATCCCAGCCCCCCTGGTGTATTACGGAAGCAGCTTCTTGTTGAAATTGGCAAGTGAAGGTGCAAATCCCCATCCCCTTCAAACACCTCCCCAGTTTGCTCTTCCAATGCCACATGTAGAAGCTGAAATGAAAGGGTTTGAATTATCACATGAAAAAGCCTTGTTTATTTACCACATCTCTGTGGAAGTCTGAAAATTCAACATTAAAATAATTGGAAAATTTTGTGAGTCAATGTGGAATTACTAATGATTTCTTTTTTGCACAAGGGAATTGATTTAATTGGGAAAGAGAATCAAAATGCTTTATTAATGTTGCTAACATAATTATCATTAAATATTATTAATACACCAGCAGTGATATATGCAGTGATATGCTATAGGGAGAGTAAATGAGAAAAAAAAATAAAGGCCTTGCATCAATTTGTTAGATTTGAGAGGGTAGATCTATTCCTAGTGCAGGAATTTTTGTATGGTATTTGTAAAAGCAATCGCATCTTTTCTCAAAGTCTGCTAAAGATGAAGACAGCCAAGAAAGGGTACATCGGATGTGAACAGCAACTTTCTTCACCATGAACATTGAACACCAGCAAAGAAAATATTGAAAAGATGATGTTGCATGCCCTCAAAGCAGGTTACTGTGCTTCTCTTTTCTGTAAAATGCACTTTACCTAGAGTGACACGGGCTAGAACGGTTTCTTCTGAATATTTCCCCTTACTGGTTTTTTAGTTTTTCTGTCAATAATCAACCAAGCTTCACTACTTCGTAAGAAAGAGCTATGTTTATTCTTTAAGCAATATATGCATTCTCTAAGAATTATGCTACTCTCACTCTTGATAGCTGCATTTACGAGCCAATTCAAAATCCAAAATATTTGCCTCAGATATTAGCTATGGGGAGTACACATTCATAAAGATATGTTGCCGCTGCATAATTTCCTCTTTCTTATTAATCACCTTTCTGAGCTCCTAGTTTGCCAGACTTCAGCTTTTTTCTATATTTTCTAATCAGCTAAATGTACGTCCTAAAGCAAACAGGTTGTGTCATCACTGCTTGGCTGAAAATTCTAGTGCAAGAAAGCACAGTTGGTTGGTGCATTCAACCAGCTCCCACTGTGATATGATAAAATGTGTCTAAACATGTAATCATAATCTCCAGAGGTAGGCTAGGGTTGGCGTCAGACTTTTAAAAATCTCATTATGGCAATCTAAGAAGGGACTGTATTCCGTTGAGAAATTTGCATAAATTCCTTAATAATCACAAACCTTACTTCTTCAATGGTTCCTCAGACCAAGTTCCTATTACTTCTGTATTGACATGCCAAGTGAAAATAAGCTATTGATGTATTCAGAAAAACAAGGGCTCCAGTTGTATGCATGGATAGAAATATTAATTTGCTTTAGAAATACTGGTATAGTGTACGCAGACAACAAAACATGTAGGATTGAGTTTTTGTATCCTGGTGCATATACAGCATCATAATGAACACCAATTAACATCACAGAATCACAAGCATTTAGATCTGGAAAACACATCGCATGCTGTCGTAATTCGATGCCTTTATTTTCAGAGAAGGAAACGGAGCTCAGAAGGGTAAAGTGCCTGACTGAAGATCACAAAGCTATTAAAGGTGGAGTTGGGGCTAAAGATTCAGGTCTCTGAAATAGACATTTCTCTTGTGCATACAATGTAAACGGTTGACCAGATAAGTCATGAGTGAATGGAGGCCAAATCAGTACCCAAATGATCCATGGGAATATCTGTAAGTAGAGCTATTAGTTGATTTGCTATGGATATTTGGAGAGGAACTTGAAGATGCACCAAAACTCACTCACTTGAATTTATTATAACCAACGTTTATGGTGACCCCACCATGTGAAATCACAGAATCGGGGAATTTTGGCATTTCGTATTTTAACATCTAATAAACCCTGTAGGATATTCTCAAGGAAGCCCCACCGTGTCCTCTGCATATTTTAATTTGCATGTATTCATCAGTACGCAATCAGGCAATAGAGAGCACCAGGGAAGGGAGCATTTCCATTTTCAATGGGAGAGATAAAGGACAACAATGGGATTATGAGAAAAGGCAGACTAATCTCTATACAGACTAGAGCCTTGTACTTTCTTTTTTTCTTTTTTCCCATTTTTCTTTCCCTCTCCTTATCTTCTCTTTCCTTTCCCCAGGGCTCCTCAGAAATAGAAGTCTGAATTATTTCAGAAATAGATAGGGGTCTGGGATATTTACTCTGTTTTTAATTTCTTTTTTTTTTTTGAGGCTCCAACTATATACAAATAAAGAAATAACAAATCAGGATTATATATTAAATGTTTTCATTTAATTAATCGACAATTTTAAGACACACACAAAGCAATATAATTGCACAATTCATAATTACAATATTTTTAAAGAATTATTTCATTGCACAACACACTGTGACCTGAAATGGTGCACAAGCCTAAAATTGTAAAAAGGATGTTCTTTTGGAGCGCCTGGGTGGCTCAGTCATTTAAGTGTCCAACTCGTGGTTTCAGCTCAGGTCAAGATCTCAGGGTCCTGGGATCAAGCTGGCATTGAGTTCCATGCTCAGCAGGGAGTCTGCTTGAGATTCTCTCCCTCTCCCTCTCCTCCTTCCTCCACTCTCTCTCTCACAAATAAATAAATCTTAAAAAAAAAAAATGCCCTCTTTCTAACCTGTCTGAGTGATTGGATTAGAGAAGCCAGAAGTCTCAAGTGGAGGACCTTTTGGGCACATGCCAACCAAGTACCCACCCTTTCCCCTCTACCTCACACCCCACCTTAATAATCACAGCCTTGGGCGCCTGGGTGGCTCAGTCGTTAAGCGTCTGCCTTCAGCTCAGGTCATGATCCCAGGGTCCTGGGATCGAGCCCCACATCGGGCTCCCTGCTCCATGGGAAGCCTGCTTCTCCTTCTCCCACTCCCCCTGCTTGTGTTCCCTCTTTCACTGTGTCTCTCTCTGTCAAATAAATAAATAAAATCTTTTAAAAAAATAAATTAAATAATCACAGCCTTTCCTTTTCTTCCCTTGTCTGTACTCAGAGATAGCAGAGCGGATTCAAGAAGCACAAGATCAGGACCACTGTCTGACCCTCTCTCTGGGGTTCAGAGTCTGGGAGTGGAGATTAGTTGGGCAGCTGCTTACCAAAAAGGGGAGCTCACTCAAGGAAATACTAACAACTGTCTCAAGGGAACAAAATCTAAGAGTAAACCAAGTCAGAAAGTAAACAGGGTAAGGGTGATTTTGATTTTGAGACCAGACCCAAAGTCCAAGGAGAGCCAAGGGGTGTGGGCAGAGGAGGGCAGCTACTGAACTGAGAAGAGTGGATGAGGCACCAAAATTCACTGTAGAAACTCTACAAGGGCCAGCCCTTTTCAGCCCATTTTTATTGGCCCCTATGAAAGAAGGGGCTCTTATTCCTTTCCATTATCTTGAACTTGGATGAGGAGTTTGGTTTAGAGGTGAGGCTAGAGTTGGTGGGAGGACATGGGCAAAACCGTCTCCTAATCTTCCATCTCTTCCCTTTCTCAAAGCTAACAATTGATGTTTGTTACTCAGGAACCGGCTATCTAAAATCTTCTTGTCCATACCCTAAATGTTTGTTCTCCATCTCCCCTCTACGAGAGTGAACATGGGAAGGAAGGGAAGGTGAAATCCAAACAGTTAGAATCTGACTTGATAAGAAGGCTGAGAAAACCATTTAGCTTTAACCATTTTTTTTTAATTATATGGACTTAATTTCACCACTATCATCAACCTCGTTAAATCAAATGTTTGAGAGCTGGTAGTTGCAAAAGCTTTATTTGGTAAGATTGCTACTGGCCACTTTTTTTATATTGTAAACTTCCCACTAGGTTTTTAGCCTTGAAATTCTGTGCAAAACTAGTATGCACGTTCATTTTTCTGGGGTGATTGTCTATAGATTCCATTAGATCCTAAAAACAGGTTAGTGACCCTGGAACTGTAAAAAATATCTTGTTGTTTTATAGCTTCACGTTCATTCCCTGCCCTAAGCAACTTCCTTCTGGGTCAAAAGATAATTTACTTTGTTCTTTTTACATGTGTCAGACATCAAAATTGTCCTAGACCAGACACAATACACCATTAAAAACATAAGGTGTTATCTAAGGCACAACTGGCTTGAAGCTCCAGGGGTCTGACCAGATCGTTGCCAAATGTAGACTGAAGTGGGTGGGGCATCTGTACACCACAGTTTTCCAGGGAAGTGAGGTTCAAGATCTGGTCACCTTGCTTTAATCCTGTCCTATACAATTATGGAGAGTAATAGGAAAGGAGATCTGAGCTTGAGTTTCAAGCAGACTTTCCCCACAGAGAGGAAGGTATGCAATTGTTCTCACTACCATAAACACCGAGCAAGTCTTCCTCAGTGAAAGACAAACTGTAAGATTCTCTCTGTCTGTGTTAGATGGCTTAAATATGGTCTTGCCAGCTAGCAGATGGATAGATCAGAAGACTTCCTCCAAAGATCTCTGAATATCCAGCATTCTGTAAAGTTGAGACTTCTGTCTAGTATTCTTCCAATATACCTTGAGAATGGCCATAAATGACACCTTGTTACAAGAATGTATCTTCTTCAAAACCCGTCTCCAGCAGGTGTCTGGGTCTTAAAGGCACCAAGCCCTCTCTCCACTCTGTCAAATGCACTTGGGTAGAATGTTTTTCCTACATTTCAACTGCACTTCAGTGCCGGACCCTTTGTCTAGATTATTGTTTTCAGCCAGCCTGCTGTTTGGCTGACTCCCAGGGTTCTGATAACTATGTTTGGAAGGGTATATCTGAAAATGGAGAGGGCCATATAAATTGTACTTAGAAGTGTATACATTTGAAAATTTAATGGGACCCATCCATCACTCCTGGACACCAAAATGATGATTTCATAGATCATGTAATTGTTCCGAACACCTTCTCCTGACAACCCTCATTTTTGAACTTGTAGTTGTTCCATTTATTGTGGCTATTTGGATCATTTAAAATTTTGCTCACTTTTCTCCAGGTGATTTATTTAGTGTTTATAAGTCCATTTTGACATCTTCTTCCATTTCTTCCGCCAAAAATGTCTCACCCTTATGATCTTAGTAGAGGCATCATTTATAGCTAGAGAGGCATATCTGAAAATGCATTACCTTTAAATAGTAGGATTCATCATATCTGAGTTCATACGTCTGATCGCCAAAAAGCCCCATTTCATTTCAAAAGAAAAATTGCTTCTGTCAGTGTAAACAGAATGCATTATCCTCTTTTAATAACCATTCTTAAGTATGCTGCTGTATTACTTTTTCACAGCTGTATTCCAATAAGCTGTAGAGTAATTGCCAGTTCTCCTGTCTAATAGGTTCATTATTCTTTTGCCATAATTGCAGCCATTAAATGTTCAATTGTTAAATTTCCACTCCTACGTTTACTTAGTGTTACATTTTATAATGGGGCATGCCATTACAGCACCCCAGTGGCCATGGCTGTTGTTCAAAGTATTTCTAAAAGTCAATGAGATCCCTGTGAAATATGTCTTCATTTTTTATTTGTTCAGATATCCCCCCTCCCCAACCTTCCTTTCCCTTTTTTAGATCTCCTAAATAGGCTCTTACAAATTGGTAGATTTTACTAGAAGTTTGAGGACCTGACCTGGGCTGGGAGACATAAAGCTGAGCCTTCAATGTCTGTGAGCAGTGCTTTCTCACTTTAATGCCATGATTCATATATAACAAGGTGATGGAGAGTGAAGATATCACTAAGGAAATTAACACTTAAGACTTAATGGTTTTTTCAAGAGCTCTGATTTATCTTTTATCATGTTAAATTTGTAGGGCTTTTTCATCAAATGAAAGATACCTTGGTCAGAGGTTATGGGATTGTTAACCCCCGTCTGCAATGCTCACGGTAATAAAGCAAATGCCTTCCCTTTATTGCTTGACATTTCTGGATATGTCACATCCTGGAGTCTGAGCTTACCAATACTGTCTGATGCAGTGGACTGTGTTACTTTGGGAAGTTATACTGGTGAAGATGGCCAGGGAAATGGTAAGAGATTTTAACTTACTGTATTATAGTTGAGCATCTCCTGATTTGTTGGGCTTTGTTTCTTTCTTTGCTTGCTTGCTTTGGGGTTTCTGTGTTAGACTGGAAGTTCTTTTGTAAAACATCCAGTATTTCTTAAGTACTCAAATATTAGCCCAAATCTTTGATCTAGGTCACGTTTTATTTTTAAAGAGTTTCCTAATCATCTATTCATCAGTTAATCACCATTTTCAAGGTTATTTTATTTCATTTCCATTCATTGCATTAACTTTTATTTCCTTCTGAAGCTGAAAATGATTTTTACTGTCAACGGGTTAGCATTGTAATTTTGTCCAAGTCATTCCAGCTCTATGTTCTTTGGGGAATCTTCTATGATTTAGAGTAACTTTCATTTTTTGGTAAGAACAATAGAAGCCTTTTAATAACATGGTTCATTGTACCAGATGTGTTATTGATCACGTTATATCCCTTATATCATAACCACTATGATGCACACATCCACTTCCTCTGCTCATTTGCCCTGATGTTAGTAAAAATAGTAAGCTAGCATTTGTTGAGTATCTACTCTCATTCTGTCTCTGTACCACATGATTACATACATTTTCTCATTTAATCCCTATGAGGTAAGTACACTTATTATTCCTACTTTACAGATGAGGAAACTGAGACTCAAAGAGGTAAGTAACTTGCACAAAGTTAATAACTAAGAACTGAGTTCAGAGCTCACATTCTTCATATCTACTTGACATTATAGTAGAGAGAGTCCTGCTATAAATAGTGAGAAGAACTTAGATATCTTTATGAAGCAGCAAATGTTAAATAACTCTTGAGAATTCTGCTACTTTCCTAGGCAGACAGTTCAGGAAAAAACTTGCCAAGGGTTACAGGGCAAAATAGATACCCAGGACAGAATTATGCCACTGTCAGTTCTCCTCCACAATAAGCCTGCTCACAAAATAGACCAAAGGAAATAACTGTAAAATTGACTTGAGAGTGGTGTATAGTTTATTAGTTCCAGTAACTTTCCTATAAAGACAAAAATAGACTTAATATATTTAACACGGTTGTGTCCATCCTAAAATCTCTATCAAAGTGTTCAGGTGTCTTTCACATATCAGTAATATAAATTTTGCGGTAAGACTTTAGATATAAATTGATTGCTGACAATGAAAACTGAATGACATTTCTTTTTCTCTTCCCTGGCTATATGGGCCTTGCAACATTTCCAAAAGTGAACATTTGTTGTTGTCAATAAAGCAGTCAGCTGTGTCACTTGGGAAAGAGATATATGGAGTAGGATGGTATTATTTTGACAATCACTTTCTTCCAAAGCAATACAGTAAATGTATCTTATTTTGCTCGTTTACTCACAACACAATGGTCAAGATAGAAAAAGAAAGAGCACAGCATAGGAAGGGTCGATAAGAAAGCCATATTGTGCGATTAACAAAAAGAAACACATTACCTGATGAAGTCAAAAGTGTCACCCAGGGAGAATGACTACAATGGCTGCAGAAATAATTGGAGAGAGAGTGAAAAAATAAGCATCCACATGTCTGCAAGTAGCTTCGTTGCCTGTCTCATTAGGCAGGTGATCTTTTGGTGGTGCCATATTTTAGAAAATAGTCAATTACCAAAAATAGAAGTTGTAAAGATTTGTCAATCATAAAGTGGCTATCTACTTAGTGCAAGGTAAAATTATCTACTTAGTGCAAGATGAAAGTGGCTGATCAACTCTTGAAAGTTTGCTGAAAGGATTGGGTATAAAGTAGTTAAAGAAAAGAGTGTCTTTCCTGCTCAAATTCTCTTTAGATTTGAGATGTCACCAAGAATTTATACAACTAAAGAAAATACCTACAAGATCCATCACTGTAACTACTGAGTATATTCCAAACCTTTTATCAGATCTTTGAGAGTTCCAATAACAAGCTCTGTGCTCATTTATTCGAATCAACTATTCTAAATGACAGGGTTTGATTAAAAGTACTTATTTTGATATATACATATGAAGATTCAAATGGTGAAACAGAGAAGGGGATCATATGGTGAGCTTTTCCCTGTTCTATGGAAACATTGAATGACTTAAACCCCTCTCATACCCTTGTTTCTTAAAAGAAATAAAAATACACACATGTTAAATATGAGAGATTCAAAGAGGTTTAGAAAAGTCTAAACTGAATCTATTAGATGGAAAACTTATCCAGATGTGATTCCATTAACCAAGTCCAATCCTGGACAGATCCAGAACCTGAAAGATTAACAATGCCAAGACATTACAAACGCAATGCAGGAAACCTCTGGAGAAACAGAAGGTAGTTGGCTCCCAGTGTGTGTGTTGGGGTGGGAAGGAGGCAGGGAATAACCTAGGGTAGAAGAGGAGCAGGGAGGTGGGAAAATGTTTTCTCATAGTGCTCTTTCTTCCATCTTATACTGCCTTAAGTAGGGCAAAACTCAGCAACTCCAACCCAACTAATTAGGTGTTCTGTCTATTGTTGGTAAAGAAATGCAATCTTTCTTCTATATTGATCTTGTATCCTGAAAGCCTGCTAAAGTGTTTTATATTTAAGCAACTCCAAAGTGTATCTTTTTACACATTTTAACATCTCTGAAATTGAAATGAATCTTATAATCTAATTTATAATCACTATTTTCTAGGCAGTAGTCATCACTGCCCCTGTGCATGACTGAACTTGGTCATAGCTGCAGTTAGCATTTCAGTTGAATTGTGTATGTAGTTTAGTAATACATGTGCTGAGTGTAACTGTCAGTTAAAATGTCTTTAAAACAATTACACTATTATTAAGTTTTGGAAAGAAAAGTTATTGAATACACAAAAAGGCACAGAAATAGAGCAACAGAGCATAAACTAGATAATAATGTAGTAAATATTCGTTATGGGAGGAATAATCAACATATCATATTTACTTGCAAAACAATAACCAAGAACTATTCAGAAAGAAAAGAAAGAAAAATTCCCATAAGTAGATAAAGATGTGTGACAGGTTGTTACCACAACAAGTGCAAAATAATTATCTACCATACTTCAAGCAATAAAACTGAGGGAAGAGCTCCCTTAAACCCTGGAAAGACTGGAGAAAGTGACAAAACTCTCTGTATAAATAAAGATTAATTCATGCAGTATGCAGGACTATTGTTAAGGTAGTGTCATGTTTTATTTGGCATCATTTCTTTTTCCTTCTTAGTAGAAAATAATGATGCATTTTAACAACTGATAAAAATTACAGATTCAATGTAAAATAATATGAATTCTAATAATGCTCATTATCCTAGTTGAAAAATGACATCTGATTCTTTATAATCTTTTTATTTATTTTTCCTGCCTTATTGTGTTGGCTGGGATCTCCAACAAATACTAAAAGAAGGAAAGATGAGAACCTGTTGTCTTTCACTGATTTCAAAGGCAAAGACTTCAACATTTCACTTTGAACATGAGGTTTAATAAAAATTGTTGTAAATACCTTTATGGGTTAAGAAACTTTTCTAGTTTGCCTAGAGTCTTAATCACAAATAGATGTTGTTTTGCCAAAGAATTTTTCTCCATCTATGAAGATTTTTCCCTTTCATCTGTTTGATGTGATAAATTACATTTTTAACTTTTCTAATATTTGGATTAAACCCAAAATGGCCATAATGTGTTATGATGGCCCTTATATTACTCCTGGATTCAATTTAATATTTTGTTTAGAGTTTTTGCATCTATGTTTATAAGCGACCTTTTTACTTTCCTGAATAATCTTTCCCAATTCTTAGTATCAATATTAAGTTAGTCTCGTAAGGTCAGTTTGGGAGCATTCCTTCCTTCTCATGCCTCTTGAATCATTTGTTAAAGACTGGAAGTAACTTTCCCTTAAATGCTTGGTGAAATTTGCCAGTGAGACCATCTGGTCCTTGAGTTTGCAATGCAGGAAGAATTTTGACTACTAATACAATTTCTTTAATGTTTATTGCTTTATCAGATTTCCTGTTTCTTTTTGAATTGCAATGGTGAATATAGCCTGTTATAGAACACGATCTATTTATTCTTTATATTGTACCTTATATTTTAATAATATATAACCTATTTAATCTATATTTTCTAATTTATTTCCATGAAACTTCCTATAAATTAATATTTTATTACTTTTTAATGTCTGCAGCTTCTACACTTTTACATTCTTTATATAGTTTGTGCCATTTCTTTTTTGCCTCTTCACTCTCATGCACAGGTTTCTTAATTACATTAGTCTTTTTTTTTTAAAGATTTTATTTTTAAGTGATCTCTACACCCACCGTGGGGCTTGAACTTACAACCCCAAGATCAAGAGTCACATGCCCTTTTGACTGAGCCAGCTGGGCACCCTATTAGTCTCTTTTAAAAAGTTTGTCTTTTTAGTTCTCCATATTTAGAGCTTTAATGGTATTCGTTAATTACCACTCTTATGTTTACTTTTCTTCTTTTGTTCTTTGGGTTTATTTCACTGTTGTTTTCTAATTCAAATTTGGATAATTACTTTATTGATTTTCTTTTTTTTTTTAGTTTTCCTACTTTTCAAATGTCAGCATTTTTATGC
Organism: Leptonychotes weddellii; assembly: GCF_054177405.1. Taxonomy (NCBI): domain Eukaryota; kingdom Metazoa; phylum Chordata; class Mammalia; order Carnivora; family Phocidae; genus Leptonychotes; species Leptonychotes weddellii. The sequence goes on from NC_138372.1 coordinate 58,355,078, forward strand.
TATAGGCTATAATTTTCCCTCTAGTTTTTGTTGAATCCCACAATATTTAATATGTGCCATTTTCATTTTTGTCAGTTCAAATGTTTTCTAATTTCCCATGTGATTTCTTTTTCGATCCACTGGTTTACCTTACAAATGTATTTTTTTAATTTCCAAATATACAATTTTCAAATTATTGATTGATTCCTAGGTTAATTGTATTGTGGTCAGAGGATGTGTCTGTATGACTCCAATTATTAAATACTTGCTGAAATTTGTTTTATGAATCAGATAATGTTCAAATTTTGCATGTGTTTAAACAGAATGTATTCTCTATAGTTGTTGGATGCAATGTTCTGTGTATGTCCATTGCATGAATTTTGCTACTCATATGGCTGAACTCCAGGAAAAATCAATGAACATTAGTGTGGTGCAATTGTCATTAATGATGAAACCATATGGCAAGATTATGAATGCTTCAGAAATCACACACCTATGACATTTTGTTCACAGCCTCCAGTGGTGTGTTCAATTTTCAACATTAATGTTACAGAATTAATGGTCACAAATAGATGATGTTGGGCCACTTTCATTATTCTTTACCCATCAAAGTCAACCTAATTACATACAAGAGATTTTGGAACATCTTTGTATTATACTTACACAAAATGTTTTTTAAAAAACAGAAAAGCTGCTACTACTTGTTAATAAAAGAAGCAACAAAAACTTTAGTACCATATATTGCAGTGAACAATATCAATAAAGCAGGGTCTATTAGCACACAATGAAATAATTTATTTGCTGTAAGCTGCTGAAGAATCAAACTCATTTGCCTTGAAAATGCAAGTATTTCTTACCTGACACCTGCTGAAAAAATTCTCCCATTATTCTACTCAAAAGAAGAATCTGAAATTATTGTGCGTTCAGTGAAAGCTGAGATATAGATGGAAATTTTTATATGACTTATTTTTTTAATCTTGAAAGCTAATCACATTGTTGTACTGCCCCATTTCTAAATCCAATACTTAAATTTTTTCTCAATTTGATGGTTGTAGGAAATATTAAAGGCAAAAATATTAGAAATAAAAAACATATGTGTGGACATTAGCCTTAAGTTTACTTCAGAAAATAGTCAGACATGGTCTTCTTCAAACAATAGCCAAAGCTTTAGTTTGCTTCAGTAAAATTGCATCATCACCATAGACCAAATTTTTATGTTCTTGACTTGAAGTGAAGCTGTTTTTGATAGCCCATTGCCATTAGAAAGAAGGAATGCATAATAACTGGTGCCGACATTCCCATCAAAGAGCCCTATACTAAGCAGAGTGGGAGAAATGATACCTGTTTCTCACCTGACCCTAATTCAAGGCATTTACTATAAAAATGCATTATGGCGGCCACAGTGTCACCAACAGAACTGAGAGCGATCAACAGCACTGAGTAAATCAGTGTACCATTCCAAATGTTTAAAACTCGGTCACTAAAAAGTTTAATATTTAAACTATGATAATTACAATTTGGTGCAAAATTTCAAATTTTACACTTATAGAATAGAATTTATTCTATTAGGATGGCATTTATGTTTGGCTTCAATTTTGGTTGAATATTGATTTCAATACCTTACCGAAATGTACATTTGATGCACCTCCAGAATATAACCTAGAGAAGGTCTTGTATGTGTGCGTCAAGATACTTGTTCAAAATTGTTCATAGCAGCACTGTTTATAATTTTCAAAAGTGGAAGCACAAATGCCTGTCAACATTAAATTGAAAATTGTGATATATACATAACAATCTAATGCTACTTAAAGGTGAGAATAAACAAACTTGAGGTAAGTACATCAACAGAGATGAATCTTAGAAACATAATTTTAGTGAGAGAATCAAGTCACTGAAGAATACATGTGATATAATTCCATTCATGTAAATTCAAAACCAGACAAAATTAAACATATATCATCTGGAGACAGATCTGCAGATGTTAAAACTATTTCTAAAAAGAGCAAGGGAAGAATAAGACACAACTCAGGATCCTGGGTACCTCTGGGAGGGAGGCAGTAGAATGTGATAGTGGAAGAGCACTTAGGAAGCTGTAAGTTAGTGATAATGTCCTAGTTCGTGGGTTAGGTGATGAATTCATATGCTTCATTATATTACTCTGAGGGGGAATGAAAATAGCAGTCTACGCATAGGCCAATTATAACAGTGTGCCATGAACCAAAAATTATGACTAGTACAATTCTGTGCACCTGAGACTCATGAGAAAAAGCAGCAAAACCAGGGGATGATTATCCCCCCAAATTAGGGTAGTGCTGCCTGACTATGGCTACCACTGGGGGGTGAGAGAAGGAGCCATGACTGGGAGCTCCTAAGGTTCTGGCAACAGTGTAGTCCCCAATCTGAATGGTTGTTATTTAAGGGTTCTCTTCATAACTATCTCATAAACCGCACTTATGCATTTCATACATTTTTCTGTATGTATAAAGAAGTCCATAATTTTTAAAAGGTAAAAGCAAATAAACACATACAGATACAAAGATATGTACACATTGCATATTCACTTGTATATACTAAACACATGGGGTAAGTTGTGGTGGAAGTGAACAATGGCAGTGGTTACTGGGGATGTGGAATAAGGAGTCAGCAAATCTGTTTCCAGTAAGTTAGTGCTTTGGTCAGTTCTGCTTACAATCCATGTCTGTAATTGATAATCATGGAAATAAAACTATATACTTAATGCCACAGCTTAGAACAGCTCCATTGAAGCAACAAAATTTCCACAGGCATCAGATAGCATTGTTTTCTACATCTTCTTGGCCAGTCCTCCATTGTTTACTATTTGTATCCCCCTTGACCAGTTCTTTTTCCACCACACTTTATTAAAATATATTTTAAATATATTTTAAATATATATATATTATATTTAAATATATATATTTAAATATATATATATTATATAAATATATATATATAAATATAATATATATAATTAAATAAAATATATATTAAAATATATTTATCCTTTATTAAACACAATTTTGAAACAGAAAATAAATCATAATTCCACCAAACTAACATAACCATATTGTTTTGCACACTTTCTTTCCACTCACCTACATATTTTTAAACAGATGCAATAATAATGTAGTGCTTTAATTCCACTTTTTCCTCTTAACATCATATTAACACTTCTCCTGGTTATTCATGGTCTTCATAATTATAACTTTAATGGTTGAATAATATTCCATAGGCTTAATGTTCCATAATTTACTAAACAATTTCGCAACTGTTTTATACATATATTGTTTCTCAGAGACATTTTTGCAGCTGTTATTATAAAGCTGCTACAGAGAATATTTTCTTGCATTTAGATGTTTTGCTTCTGTGGAATTATTGCCTTAGGACACATTCCCCTGGGTCAGATTCCTGGGTTAAGCGCTATGACTCTCTCTACAACTCTTGCTTCATGTTGCCATATTGCTTTCAAGAGAATCACACTCATTTGCAATTGTCACCGGCAATGTACCAAAATGCCAATTTGAATTAAACTATCTGGTATTTGTGGGATTAATCATTTCTGCTATTCTAAATTCTTTCTCCCAAGATAGAAATTCTTGACTCTTTGCTTTTCTCCCTTTTTGAAAATTTAAAACATCCCTGATTTTTGCTTGTCCAAAGTTTCTTCACTGACTAGACTGGATTGCCACAACAATTTGGATTTGGTACAACCAAGGCCGTGCAACCTCTCCATCTCCACCACCCACTGTTTCTTTTGTGACAGGAGCTCATAATGGCTATAACCAGGCATTTGTTATAAGGAGTCCATGTTGCACAGGATTCTTGCCTTGCCTAAGCACATCTCAGTATTTTTAAGATCTTTATTCCCAACAAGACTTTCTATATTGAATAACATGCTTGTTTTTCTGTCTAAATCTTGGACCTTAACCTTCTCCCTATACCGCCTTCCACATGTCATGTTTCTGTTTTATCATTTATTTTTTAAAGCATTTTTTTTTCCAAAAAAGAGCTCTTTTTCTGCCAGTCTTTCAACGTGAGGAAGGGCTGTTTGAAATGAACATCCTGCCATTGTCACTTACTGCTGTCTGCATTTGGAAGCACAAGAATATTAGAGGCTACAACACAGATGCATTGAGTAAGCCCCGGCCCGGCTTCTCCACTTCAGCGGGAGCCCCATTACAATATCCTGGTGATATGACCTGGTGATATGCCCAGCTATTCCTAGGCCCACCCCAACATCCCATCAGGGAATCCGCATACCTGCCAGGGAGATGTAGAGAAAACACCAAAATTAACACCAGAAATTTGGAGGTGATTTTACACTGTTTTCTAAAGTTAACTCTTAAATGTATATTCTCTCACACTTTCTTCTTTTATTTTATTCTTTTAAACTCCTTTTGCATTTTCTCCTCTTCAAGAGCATACAGTTGAACTCTGCAACTTGTCCAGGGCCCCTAAGGAAACAGAACCCCTAGTAAACTAATTTAAGCCATGAAGACACATACTTGGCACTGAAAATAGTTTGCACTGCAGCCATAGAGAACACCAACAAATAGGGTAGATTAAAGTATTTAAATGAATGCTTCCTTGTACGTGTGTTAAAATTCCAAGAGAAGGTAACTTACCCTCTTCTTACCTTCCATGTATCTATCAAACCTCAGTCAGAATATGCTACAATAGAATGATATTGAAACTTGCATTCAGAAACCACATTCTTACATAAAGCATCTATCCTAGTTTATATCCTTTCTTTTTTTTTTAAGATTTATTTATTTATTTGAGGGAGAGAGAGGGTGCACACACGTGCGTTGGGGGGAGGGGAGGGGAGGGGCAGAGGGAGAGAGAGTCATAAGCAGACTCTCTGCTTGAGCACAAAGCCCGACACGGGGCTTGAGCTCATGACTCTGAGATCATGACCTGAGCCGAAACCAAGAGTCAGGCACTTAACCAACTGTGCCATCCAGGCCCCCCTGTATCTTCTTTTTACCCCCTCCTCTCTGCGGAATGTTTGGGAAGGAAATAGCCCTTTCTTATGCTGTATAATGGCAGACATTCTAGGTTAAAAACACATACAAAGGCAAAGCTGTTTCAGGCACTTTTAATCAATAGCCATGGTCTTCCATAGGCTGCCTTCAATTTTAATGACATTACATAATTTAAGAACACTTCATGAAATGAAAATGGGCATGCAATGCTCCCTTTAACACATTATCACCTCTAATATCATTTTTGTGCCTATTTAAACCTCAAATTAATTTTCATAGGCAATAACATTTACCAGTAAGTATATGTCATCCCCAGATCACAACTTGGGTTTCTAGCTGAAATATTTTTCTTTTAGACCTAGCTGCAAAGTTGATATGCCTAATTTCCGAACATTTGTATACTGAACTGAAAAAATTCTAGAGGTTATAGCAGATAACTCTCTGAGCTTTGATTTTTTTTATAAGGGGAATAAAACTTCCAGACTGTGTTTCTATGTAAAGCAAAAATGACTGTCAGCCAAACAAGTAGCCCAGGCCTGGTCCACAGTACTCAAAATAGCCTATAAAAGGCAAGAACCATTGGCAGACTGGATGAGGAATTTCAAAGTAAGAAGGAGGACACAGACAGGAATACTGGGGACAAAGGCAGGCCTGAGGCGTCAGAGAGGCATCACTCCAACGTGTAAGTAGGAGCTCATAAAGCTCTGTAGGGGGAAACCCATTTTTCACAGTTTTTTTTCCCCCCAGAAGTCTAGATTTTAAAAATATCTTCCATATCCTCCTCCCACCAAAGCAACTGAGTTTGGGAGCATATCTGAATTCCAAGGAACACAGAAAATTCTAAATTCTCCTAAAGAGATAAAAACAATCAACGAATTGATATTAGAAATCTTATATGAAACACTAGATTGTGGACAACAATAAAGCAATGTCTTTAAGTTGTATCTATTTTGAACATGGGTTTGCTTGCCAAGCCAACATATAAAGAAATGTAGTTTTAGACACAAAGTTTCAGAAGGCATACCCAAGAATCCCTTCTGCCATCATATACTTCAGCAAAGACTGGAATATTTTTTGGTTCCAAGAGTTTAAGTAAATCTCTATCTAGTCATTATTGATTACTAAGCTAATGGAACAGTGATTTCAGGGGCCAGGCACAAAGTGAGAGCATTTATATTACTTGACTCTAAGACTCAGTATGAAACTATAGTAAACAAGGTGGTGTAGTATTGGAGGGAAAGCAGATAAATTGACCAGTGGAACAGAATAAAAGTACAGAATTAGACACATGCATAGATGATCATTTGGTTTCTGATAAAGTTACCACAGGAAGGTGGAGGTTGGGTGGGGAGAACTGACTGCAAAACATTTCTAGGAAAATTTCAGAGGTGACGGAAATGTTCTATATCCTGATTTTGGTTGTGGTTAAACAATTACTTATATTTGTCAAAACACTGAATTGTACTACATTGGTGAATTATGTTATTTTTGAATTATACCTTGATAAAATTGATTAAAAATATAAAAAGAAAAATTACATCAAAATAGCAGATTTCTCAATCATACGCATTCAAACTTTGAGTAGTACACCTATGTCTACAACATTTTTTGTCTACATTTATCAATTTTCCTTAATATTGCATATGAATGTATGGTGAAAATTAAGATAAATTGAAAGACTCGGTTTCTAAGAAGAATACAGGATTGCTGGGACAAATAACTATCTAGAAGTAAAATCTCAAGTTATTTCAATAAAGCACAGGAGAAGATAGGGGCATTATAAAAGCATGCCCCATGTCTTGGTTAGAGTAGGAAGGTGTAAAGAGATTAAATACATGTGAGAAAATATAACAAAGCCATAGAGAGGAAGGAGAGCCTAGAAAGAAGAACATAATAAGAAGCATGATTTCAAAACTCCTGAGTAAAAAAGCAAACGGAACAAAGAAAAGCAATGTAGGTAAAGGTAAAAGAGTTATAATAAATCCAAATGCATCATATTTTCCTAATAAAAGATTCTGAAACGGGGTAAGAAACCAAATTTCTGGTATGTGCTGTTTATAAGAGCCGTACCTCAAATAAAATAGCATAGAATATTGAAAATAAAGAGGGCAAAATTCTGTCAGGCAAATGCCAGCAAGAAGAAAGCAGAAATTGGCACTATCCATCTCCACCAAAACAATTCCATTTAAAGAACTATAAAAGATAGGGGCGCCTGGGTGGCTCAGTCGTTAAGCGTCTGCCTTCAGCTCAGGTCATGATCCC